>NC_072389.2:21504969-21807999 GCF_028885625.2 Pongo pygmaeus | reverse complement strand
TTTGCTATCAGCAAAGCATGTTTGCCAAGTTATAAAATTTAGCCACGCAATTTCTCCAAAAGAAATGTTGTCTTTAGCTTGAAAAGTTTTCTAATTAAATGTATTTCCCAAAGTAGTTGTTTGCTCATGAAAGAAAATTATCACCATATTTTTACACTAAGTTTGCATCTTGGCATATCTGATAACTTTCTTTGGGAGAGCTTAAAATTTCAAATTCAAGTCAACAATTATTGACCAGGTCTTTAGGGACACTGTGCTGCATATATGAAACTCCAACAGCAAAAATAGTATTTGGAAACATATAAAAAGTACATATCTTGGCCAGGAGTGGTGGCTCACACCTGTAATCCCAGCACTTTGGGAGGATGAGGCAGGCAGATCACGAGGTCAGGAGATCAAGACCATCCTGGCTAACACAGTGAAACCCCGTCTCTACTGAAAATACAAAAAAAAATTAGCTGGGCATGGTGGCGGGCACCTGTAGTCCCAGCTACTTGGGAGGCTGAGGCAGGAGAATGGCATGAACCTGGGAGGCAGAGCTTGCAGTGAGCCGAGATCGTGCCACTGCACTCCATCCTGGGCGACAGAATGAGTCTCCATCTCAAAAAAAAAAAAAAAAGTACATATCTTAAATTTTTTATCTAATAGGGTAAGAGTAGTAAGCGACTATTCTATTTATGCACATACATTTATAGTCTTCTGAATATATATACATATTTAGGATCTTCTCTTTTTGTTAGGAAAAGAATCAAGCCTGAGCTTCTTTTAGATGGAATCTGCAAATTCTGACTTTGACACCAGAAAAAAATAAAAATAAAAAAGTTGTTTCTGAGTTTTGAACAGGTGCTGCTGGCCTCTTACAGTAGAGCTGAGCTACTCAGCTCTAGAGCGGCACTCTTAATTGACCTCTTCAGAAACCATAATGGACATTGTGGAAATTTACAGGGCATTTTTCCTCAGTCATCTGAGAAAGTAGGAACTTTTCCTGTGCAGAGAAAAATCTATATTAGTTAAGATAGTGGTAGATTCAAAGCTAGCAGAATTCCAAGCCAGTGGTTTCATCCACCAAAATAAACAGAACATGCACATTGCCAGGTATGTCATGGCCCATCTTTCTTTTGCAGATAAGGACCACATGCTTCTCAGAGCTGTTTTTGATACCAACCACAGAATAGTTTCTTCCCCAGTCTTCTACTGGCCTTCCTGTCTGTGTTTTGCCATTTAGCCCACTCTGATTGAACTATTCCTGCACTTCTCTCCCAAACACAATTGACTTCCTTCCTCTAAATGGACCAACTATGTATAACATCCCATTGGCACCTTGGGCAAGGTCTGCACATGATGGACCATGAGATGCAATAGCTCCAGGCAATTTACCAAAGCCCATTTTACTGGAAGAATTTCCAATGACTAATATACAGTGAAATCAATGACCTGAAATTTTCAATGTTGCTAAAACTTGTTTAACTATTTATAAAGTCTATAGCAACACATAGAAGATAAACAATGAGACATAAGGCAGCTCTAGGGAACTGGGGATGGAGGTCCTCCTGGGTCTTCAGATTCTTCCTTGCACCACAGCCCCCCTGAATTTCCTCAGCCCCACCCCATACCATCCCAGACTCCACATACCTCCTCTGCCTCCCCCTACTCTCAGTCCCTCCCCCAACTCTTCCCCTAACATCTTCTCTTTTTCTGTCCTTAGACTTCCCCTTTCAAGGTCTGCAGCTTAAGCTATGACATATTCAGTCTCTTCTACTACTTATTCTTTTGGCTTGACACAAATTAAATATTGTTTAAAATGCTGTTTTGGTTTTGTCTTTATAACCCATCAAGTAAGATGAACCAGAGACCTTCAAAATCTATTTTTAAAAGTCCCCATCCAATATTTTTATGAATATCAATTGCTATAAGTTTATAAATAGAAGAAGAAAAATATTGCCAATATATTAACATGATGAATTCAGTAATTTCAGTGAATTGGTCATTTGGTTGAACAGATGATTTAACTAATTGACTTTTGGCAAAGTGGTCATTAAAAACATATGCCTGATCATGCCTGTAATCCCAGCACTTTGGGAGGCCAAGGCAGGCAGATTGCTTGAGCTCAGGAATTCAAGACCAGCCTGGGCAACATGGAAAAATTCCACCTCTACAAAAAATACAGAAATTAGCCAGGCATGGCAGTGTGCACCTTTTTTCCCAGCTACTTGGGAGGCTGAGGCAGGAGGATTGCTTGAGCCTGGGAGGCAGAGGTTGCAGTGAACCAAGATCACACCACTGCACTCCAGCCTGGGCAACAGAGTGAGATCCTGTCTCAAAACAAATACACACACACACACACACACACACACTCCTATATGCCTGCATCACCCCAATAAGGGTGTGAACTTCTGCTTAGAGACCTCATACATGGTTGTCCCTATAACACCAAAAAAGGAGAGCCCCATGTAATTGTTTCATATCAAGACAGAACATACAGTATCCCTGGCTTTGGACCTACAGAAGGAAACACATTTTTCTACCTGCTGTATGGCAGAGGTTCCTGAACACCTGGACAGCTTATTGCAGCACGGATTGCTGGGCCCTACTCCAGAGTTTCTGATTCATCAGGTCTAGGGTGGGGCCTGAGAATTTACATTTACAAGAAGTTCCCAGGTGCTCCTGGTCCAGAGACTGTATGTTTGAGAGCCACTCTTACATACTAACTGTAAATTGTAGAACTCTATAAAAAAGCTTAGTTTGGTCTGAGATAAGAAGCACACAGGTAATGGAGCAAATCATGAAAAAGTCAACCCTTGATCCCAGGTAACAAGTAATACACAGTGACATAACACAATTCTTGGTTTTCATGATTGCAAGTCATAGCCAAGTATCTAGTGAGAAATTCAGTTTCATTTTCAGGGCTTAGAGGCCAGGTGATTCTAGAAAAATAGGATTTAGTGATTAACCTCATGAGAGTGGGAGTTATTTATGTCCTTTTTCTCTCCCCCATCACTTACCATTTAGCCTTACATTAGAAGGGTCCTGTATTTGCTTTAACCCTGTAAAGAACTTTGAGTGCTTATTAAACAGAAAGCTTTGTGTGTGTGTGTGTGTGTGTGTGTGTGTGTGTGTGTGTACGTATATATTTAGAGACAGAGTCTCATTCTGTAACCCAGGCTGAAGTGCAGTGGCATGATTTTGGCTCACTGCAACCTCTGCCTCACAGGTTCAAGGGATTCTCCTGCCTCAGCCTCCCAAGTAGCTGGGATTACAGGCACCTGCCACCACGCCCAGCTACTTTTGTATTTTTAGTAGAGACAGGGTTTCATCATGTTGGCCAGTCTGGTCTTGAACTCCTGAATTCGGGTGATCCACCCACCCCAGCCTCCCAAAGTGCTGGGATTACAGGCATGAGCCATCACACCTGGCTCAAAAGCTTTGTGTTTTTAAAAATATTAGACATGTTTCTTGTTTTTTATTTTTTTTTAAACTTAACACTAATGTAGGAGAATAAGAGAAAGTTTTTCTAAAAAAGAGAAAACATTGTGATTACTTTATCTTATTGGAATGTTGGATACTAAAGTCTGCTTTATCAATCATCAAGCACACTATAAAATTTCCATTTTAATAGGATTTGTACCTCAATTGAGGTAATAAAGTTTTAAAGTTTTTCAAGTGAAAGCCAGCCCCGCCCCTCTCCTGGAGTGGGCGGGGACAGCAGTTGCATGGGCAGCTTTCCTTGTGACCACACAGGTCCTTCATGACACGCTGCTGTCTGGCCACACCTCCTTTTCCTTTCATCTTTCTCATTGGCCAATGGGCTTCAAGCATTAAGGCCACGCCCCTATTCTGCATTCTAGTGCAGCCCTGGTTACGCCTCCTCTGGCTCAGTCACACAGCGACGTAGAGGTGACTGGAGGTGTATAGTTGTCCTCACCTGGATCATGCTGATGTGGCCCCAACCCCACCTCCCTGACAATCCCCACCTCCCTGACAATCCCCACCTCCCTGACAATCCCCACCTCCCTACCCATCCCCACCTCCCTACCCACCCCCACCTCCCTACCCACCCCCACCTCCCTACCCACCCCCACCTCCCTACCCACCCCCACCTCCCTACACACCCCCACCTCCCTACACACCCCTGCCTCCCTACACAGCCCCACCTCCCTACACAGCCCCACCTCCATACCCACCCCCACCTCCCTACACACCCCCACCTCCCTACCCACCCCAACCTCCCTACCCATCCCCGCCCCCCTACCCACCCCCACCTCCCTACCCAACACACGATGTACAAAGAAACCCGACAGAACAACTTGGCTGAGGCCAAGGAAAAGGTAAACGCACCAGCACCCCAACCCAAGTTGAGGCTCCCTCTGACCGCTGAACTGCTGCCAGTCTGTGCCACTCCCGAGGCACACCGGGCTGGGCCCCCCCCAGTACCTCTGGGATCCCCACACCAAAATCTTGTCAGTCAGCCCAACCCCCACATGAGTCCTGCCCCTGCCCTGCCTGGCACCCCAGGGTGACTTTGAGCAGGTGACTCCCGGGGCTTCCAACTCCATACTCTGCCCTTACCTCCTGCTACCCCAAACCCGACCTCCCTGGGCTCTTTGGGCTCACATCTCCAAGGACCTGGGTGCCCCAGAACCTGCCCTCACCAGTTGCCACAGGGTGACTTTGGGGACGTGACTCCTGGGGCTCCTTGTTCCTTACTTGGCCCTCACCTCCTGCCGCCCCAAGCCTGACCTCCCGGGGCTCTTTGGGGTCACGTCTCCAAGGACCTGGGTCCCAATTTTGTGACCCCCACTCCCCAGTCTCAAAGCGGCAACTTGGGCATTGCATTCATGTGTCCCCCCCACCCCCGCCACTCCACCGAGGAGTGGAATGTAGTGATGTCACAGTCCCTCTACAAACTGTCATTACTACCACGAGACCGGCCTTTGGTCTTAGGACCCAGTCCCCTAAGTGTTCTTGCCCACTTCTCTTTCCTCTGGTTGCAGCACAGGTTTCCAGCTGGAAGGGGAATGGGGACTGTGGGACCTAGAAGAGAGAGGTTTCAGGCTGCCTGACTTCCTTACCACAGATGTTGACAGTGTGAAAAGCCTACACCTCCCCCATGAGCTCCACATGTTGACAGTGTCTCTGGGTGGCAATGGGAGAACGGGTTGGGTTGGGTTTTCTCCCAGGCTTCTACTCTCCAGAGAGACTTTAACATTTTTTCTGAGTTCTGCACCTCAGATTTGAATTCTCCATTGTTCTGGGACCAGAGTGCCCCTCAGTCACTGGTTTCTGGAGTGAGATCTGCTTATCTTCTGTGGAACAGATCTTGGGAAACTGGACTTGACAGCTTGAGTCTTCCTCATCTCATCTCAACCTGGGGTACTTTGAGTGCCACAGGATAAATATGGGGCATCTTTCTGAAGCATCAGTTTCCCTTGATTCTATTGAGAGATGAAACATTAATGTACTTAGGGATGAAAGTCACATAGATTTATAAGAGTATACAAGACTTCTCTCTGAAATGAGGCTTGGGTTGTCCTCTTTCTGCTAAATTCCCGGATTTAACAGAAAGGCTGCCTTCTGCCATGAGGATACATTGATGTAAAGGTTTGAGAGGTACTGGTGTACTTCTTAACACTAACAGACGTGTGAGGGTGAATAACTCTAAACCACAGAGTGTACAGTTCCTGCCTACTTAATGTTTGCTTTTCTACCTCTGCCTCTGGTTTTGGTCCCTGGCAGCTGCTGATTTGTGGCAAAATCCCAGAGCTCAGAGTCAGAAAACTGAGTTTAAGTTCCATTACTGCCTTTTTTTTCAGCCATGGTATCAATCTCTCTCAGTCACTAAGTGATTGTGACAACATTTCCTACAGTTGGTGGCATTAAATCAGATGGTCTATAAGAGTATTTAGTATAAACTGTAAAGCAGGATGTGACTGTAGGAGCTTGTAGTTCTCATGAGTATCACTGCTCTTCCTTTCCACAGTTGAGAGACCATCATGCCCAGACCAACCCTAGTGTTGGTGCAGGAGCAAGCGACACCAAAAAGAAGAAAATAAATAATGGCACTAACTCTGAGACAACCACTTCTGATGGTTGCCACTCACCTGAGAATGTGAGTCTTGGCTGGCCAGGCTCCTGGGGACAGCGGGCCCAAGGGGTGGTGGAGGGTAATTGTTAAGATTGTGGAAGAACTGCCAGGTACTGGTTAAGAATTCTGGATTTGAATCCTACCTCTCCATCTGCTAGGGATATGATTTAAGGCAAATTGCTTGAGCTCTTTGGGCCTCTCTTTTCACATCTGTAAAACAGGAGTGGTATTGTTTTACTTGTATTTGTGAAGTTTAAATGAGATTTGTCATTGTGTTTTTATGTTAATCCCTAGTCCAGGGCCTGCTGTAAACTCTCCTTCTTGGGCTTGCATTTCCTGAGGTAGAGTTAGAGAGTATCAGAGGTTTCTGTTAGCTCTGAGAGCCTGACAGTTAAAGGCCCACTAGAATGGAAACCTCAGGGCCAAGGACTCCTGTCTGCCTTTTCTAACCTCTATCCCCACTGTGAGGAACTGTCCCTGGCTCGTATGTGCTCAATGTTTGCTGAATGAATGCACCTTTCTAAATCACAAGCTGGCAGAAGGGTGGGCTTTTCTCACACTCCATCTCTGAAGGTTTCTGTTACTGTCTTTTCAAGAGAATCTAGTTTCAGACTTTGAGTTCCGTGGCTGTGGGCAAAAACCAACAAAGACCGAAATCCTTCTTCTTTGGGAGTTGAGGAGAGTTTACCAGTTTGTGTTCCCATTGGGTCTGAGAACTGTGCCTTTTAAATCCATTCCTGACCCCTGCCTACCGCTTCCTGGCCTGGGGAATAGAGTCAAGGAGGCCACCCTCAGTCACCTTCCTTTGACTCTCCCCACAGAAACAACAGAACCGAGCTCAGCTGGAAGAAGTAACGCGATTTCTTTGTTTGCTCACGACATGACCGCTGGGTTTGGGGGCACTCAGATGTAGAGGCCCCAGTCTCATCTCCCCCACTCCTAGTCTGGGGAAGAAGGCTCACCCCCCTTATTCCACCCCATCCCCACAGGGTCCCTGATAAACTGGTCCCATGGGTGGGCCTGTCCTGGGGCAGTGGTGCCATTCTGGGGGCATGTCTCTTGCTGTGCCATCTCTGCCTCCTCCTAGCAAGAGCTCTGTCTTCCTCTTTCTATAGGAAAAGAAGGCAAACCACCAACATCAGGAAGCTCTAAGGAGGGAGCTAGAGGTGAGTGGAGGGTGTGAAGTTCCCTCCTGTCCTCTGGGGAATGTTTCTTTGCTTCTCTTTCAGCATTTGCTTGTCTTTTCTCCCAAAGGCCCAGGTTCATACCATACGAATCCTTACATGTCAGAAAACCGAGCTTCAGATGGCACTCTATTACAGCCAGCAAGCTGTCAAGCAGTTGGAAGGTGGGAATCTGGCACCCCATCATCCTTGAACCTGGCACTTTGACAGGCCTTTAGGGGGAGTCCTTTGGGCCACATCTGAATGTCTCTCATTCCAGGAGAGGCCAGGGATCTGATCGGCCGCCTGCATGATTCATGGAAGTTTGCAGGAGAGTTAGAGCAGGCTCTCTCTGCCATCACTACACAGAAGGAGAAGGCGGATAAGGTGAGTCCAACCACTGCCCCATACCCTGGGAGCCCAGCTTCGCAGATGGAGGAGTGAGCCTAAAGTTCCCTTCTGTAGGATGGAGGTGTCCTGCCCAGAAGGCAGCATTGCCATTTCTTGCTGCTTTTGTGTGTGGTTGTTAGAGGCAGACTGGGGCTGAGTGGGCTGCTGCAGATGAGCTGGGGAGCATTGTGGGGAGTGAGCACTGGACATAGAACTCAGAGGCCAAGTGCCCGCCCTGCCCATCCTTGGCTGTGGCCTTGGCCAAGTCCTAAGTGGCGGTTAGGGTACTTGTACCATAAAGGTACAGAAGAGTATCTTGAGTATGTTATTATTTGTGTGGAGAGAGGGAGCAGGTATATATGTGTGTGTGTGTACGTATTATGGTAATATACATAAAACATGTTTGTAAGGATTCATAAAAAAAACTCAGGATAGAGGCACAGTGTGGGGGGGAGATATTTCCCTTCTGGACTTTCTGAGTTTTGGACTATGCGAACGTATCACCCTTTCAAAAATTCAACAAAGGATTAATTTCCTCCTTCTTAACTGTGCCCCTACCTCCAGCGAAAGAATGGGCTTAGAGAATCAGATATACCTGGGTGTTGAAATCCCAACTGTAGGTGATCTTAGGCAGCACTTAACCTTTAATACCACATGTTTTTCATCTACACAATAGAGATAATAATGGTAACCATCTCCTATGGAGGTTATGAGGATTAAATAGGATTATTAGCATAGTGCCTGGTGAAGCACTCAATAAAGGTTCCAACAGTGGTAGTAATAAGAATAATAACAATAGCAATATTATCTGATCTCTCTGGGCCCCTGTTAGCCAGCCCTAAATTCAGTCTCTTTCCCTGTCCCTTCCACCTTCACTGAGTTCTTTGAAAAACAAATGAGGGCCGGGTGCTCTCGCTCATGCCTGTAATGCCAGCACTTTGGGAGGCCGAGGTGGGTGGGTCACCTGAGGTCAGGAGTTCAAGACTAGACTGACCAACATGAAGAAACTCCATCTCTACTAAAAATACAAAATTAGCCGGGTGTGGTGGCACACGCCTGTAATCCCAGCTACTCGGGAAGCTGAGGCAGGAGAATCACTTGGACCCAGGAGGGGGAGGTTGTGGTGAGCCGAGATTACGCCATTGCACTCCAGTCAGGGTAGCAAGAATGAAACTCTGCCAAAACAAACAAACAAACAAACAAATGAAAAACAAATGAGACCATGGGCTTGGAAATGCCTTGAGAACATGTCAGGTGTGATTGAGAGTGAGGGAGTGTTACTGTGGAGTAGTCACAGTAGCTGTTGTTCCTGGTCATCCAGCTGCTCCTCTGCCTGCTCCGTCTTGACTTAACCTTTCTCTATTTGCAGTACATCGAGGAGTTAACAAAGGAGAGGGACACCCTGAGTCTGGAACTGTACAGGATCACGTAGGATGGGGGAAGGTGGAATGGGAGGTCTGGGGGCCCTTAGCGTGGGTGGTGTGCTGGGAGGTGGGGGGTACAGGTGAGCATGGGGAGAGGCTCCTGCAGGTTTTCATGTGTGCACAGGGAAGCTCTAGTTCCAGCTGTGTCACTGACTCATGGGGTAGCCTCAGGCAACTCATGTCTTCTCTCTGGCCTGCCACCTGTGACCTTTAATTCCTGGGGTCCCTACCAATGCCACGGTTCTGTGGTTGGGGGCTGAAAGTAGAGGGTCGATCACCAAAGCGGTCCTTTCTGTTCTTCGTTCATTCCTTTCTCTACTGCCTCTGGCCATAGCATAACCGATGAGGAGCTGAAGGAGAAAAATGCCGAACTACAAGAAAAACTTCGACTTGTAGAATCTGAAAAGTCTGAGATCCAGCTCAACGTAAAGGAGCTAAAAAGGAAGCTGGAGAGGGCCAAGCTCCTGCTGCCACAGGTGAGCGGCTGCAGCCCCGGGGGTTGTGGCAGCCCCACCCAGCTGGGACCATGGTCTAGGGATCATGCAGGGTATGGGGAGGCTCCAGCCAAGAGCTGGAAAATTTGGGTCCCTGTTCTGGTCCCACCATAGAATCCTCTAGAGTGTGCTAAAAATGTACAAATTGGGGCCCTGCCTGGGGAATCAGAATCTCAGAGTTAGTGCTTAAAATATTTTTTTAAAGGATACTGGATGAAAACCATTATTTTATAGATTACATTTATTTATTTATTTATTTTGAGTTGGAGTCTCACTCTTTTGCCCAGGCCAGAGTGCAGTGGCACAATCTTGGCTCACTGCAAGCTCCGTCCCCCGGGTTCACGCCATGCTCCTGCCTCAGCCTCCCAAGTAGCTGGGACTACAGGTGCCTGCCACCACACCCGGCTAATTTTTTGTATTTTTAGTAGAGACGGGGTTTCACCGTGTTAACCGGGATGGTCTCCATCTCCTGACCTCGTGATCCACCCACCTCAGCCTCCCAAAGTGCTGGGATTACAGGCGTGAGCCCCCGTGCCTGGCCTATAGATTACATTTATATGGCTAGCTCATGAGTCTGTTTCCTTCTGAGGTTCAAACCAACACTTTCACTATTCCAGCAGCAGCTGCAGGCGGAGGCTGACCACCTGGGTAAGGAGCTGCAGAGTGTGTCAGCAAAGCTCCAAGCCCAGGTGGAAGAGAACGAGTTGTGGAACCGCCTGAACCAGCAACAGGAGGAGAAGATGTGGAGCCAGGAGGAGAAGATACGGGAGCGGGAGGAGAAGATACAAGAGCAGGAGGAGAAGATACGGGAGCAGGAGGAGAAGATGCGGAGGCAGGAGGAGATGATGCGAGAGAAGGAGGAGAAGATACGGGAGCTGGAGGAGAAGATACATGAGCAGGAAAAGATATGGGAGGAGGAGGAGAAGAGGCAGGAGCAGGAGAAGATATGCGAGCAGGAGAAGAGGCAGGAGCAGGAGGAGAAGATGTGGAGGCAGGAGGAGAAGATACACAAGCAGGAGGAGAAGATACAGGAGCAGGAGGAGAAGATGTGGAGGCAGGAGGAGAAGATGCATGAGCAGGAGAAGATATGGGAGGAGGAGAAGAGGCAGGAGCAGGAGGAGAAGATGTGGAGGCAGGAGGAGAAGATACGGGAGCAGGAGGAGATGTGGAGGCAGAAGGAGAAGATGCACCAGCAGGAGGAGAAGATACGGGAGCAGGAGGAGAAGATGTGGAGGCAGGAGGAGAAGATATGGGAGCAGGAGAAGAAGATGTGGAGGCAGGAGGAGAAGATACGGGAGCAGGAGGAGAAGATGGGGAGGCAGGAGGAGAAGATACGGGAGCAGGAAGAGAAGATGCACGAGCAGGAGGAGAAGATGTGGAGGCAGGAGGAGAAGATGCACGAGCAGGAGAAGATACGGGAGGAGGAGAAGAGGCAGGAGCAGGAGGAGAAGATATGGAGGCAGGAGGAGAAGATACGGGAGCAGGAGAAGATGTGGAGGCAGAAGGAGAAGATGCGCGAGCAGGAGGAAAAGATACGGGAGCAGGAGGAGAAGATGTGGAGGCAGGAGGAGAAGGTGCGGAAGCAGAAAGATATGATGCGAGAGCAGGAGGAGAAGATACGTGAGCAGGAGGAGATGATGCAGGAACAGGAGGAGAAGATGCGGAGGCAGGAGGAGAAGATGTGGGAGCAGGAAGTGAGGCTGCGGCACCAGGAGGAGAAGATGCAGGAACTGGAGGTGAGGCTGCAGGAGCTGGAGGAGAGGCTGGGGGAGCTGGGGCGGAAGGCCGAGCTCTGGGGGGAGCAGACGAAGGTGCGTGGAAACCCTGGAGATCATACAGAACGACCTCACCACAACTTAGCAGATGGTGGTTGGCTCCCTCTGCTTTTCCACCAGTCTGTGGCCTACAGTTTAAATGGTGGGAAGAAGGGTGTGAGATTTGAGGCTGGGGAGGGAGGCATGGGCCTCTAGGCAAGGGAGGTAGTCATTTAGGCCTGGAGGAAGGGGCCAGGGCAAGGGGCCTGGGCAGGCGACAGAGCCCCGCAGTGCCCTCGCCACCCTGTTTATGGGCCCAGAATCTGGAAGCCAGCCACTACCTACCCTGACGCCTATCCTGCAGGTGGAGCTGAAGAGCCAAGAGGCTCAGAGTCTGCAGCAGCAGTGAGACCATTACCTGGGTCACCTGCAGCAGTGTGTGGCCACCTATCAGCAGCTGGCCTCTGAGAAGGAGGCACTGCCCAGCTGCAGCAGCAGGAAGCTCAGGGCGAAGCGGTGGCCGAGATGGCCCACCAAGAGTTGCAGGAGACCCGGTTGAGGGAGGTGATGAGGGCGGGGCCCCAAGCGGGATGACCTGGCAACCTCCGTGCCTTCTCACTCTCTTTCCTGGCCCCTTAGGAGCACCTGGAAGCTGCCATCTACCGAGCAGATGACAAGAACGCAAAAACAATAAACATGTAAAAGCCGGCAGCAAGGCCTGGAGAAGAGTAAGCCGCCACGTGACTGTTTAGAATAGAGTCTCAGCACAAACCTGAAAAAAAACATTTATTTATTTTAAATTGTGGCAAAATACTAGCCAGGCACGGTGGCTCATGCCTGTAATCCCAGCAACTTGGGAGACCGAGGTGAATGGATGACCTGAGGTTAGGGGTTCAAGACCAGCCTGGCCAATACAAAAATTAGCCGGGCATGGTGGCGCGTGCCTGTAATCCCAGCTACTTGGGAGGCTGAGGCAGGAGAATCGCTTGAACCTGCGAGGCAGACGTTGCAGTGAGCTGAGATCGTGCCACTGCACTCAAGCCTGGGTGACAGAGCGAGACTCCGTCTCAAAAAAAAAAAAAAAAAGTTTCTTCCTTACATGTATGTTTCTATTGTGTTTTTTCTTGGTCTTTCTCGTTTAGTCTTGTGTTGTCTTATGGCATTCCTAATAAACTTTGTTCTGCCTCCAGAGAGTATTGACTTTGACTTTATGGCACACAACTGGAGTAAGGGCACATCGCCTTCATCTAGTTTGGGACTAAGCTGGTTCAAAGCAAGTTTTAGGTTTTATGATGGCTGGTCTATGTTTTATTCATTTGGACTCCTAGGGGTGGCCCTTCCAGGGTCCCCACCGAGGTCCCATCTCCTTCCTGGGACCCAAATTCTCATTAGATCATTTCAGCCCTGTGAGAGTGCCAAACATTCAGGTAGGCTCTCCAGCCCCTTAAGTACTACTTCATACTCAGTTTCTTAGCCTCTTAGCCCTCTACTGTTGACCAATCACCAAATGTGGGAAAAGCACCACAGACTGTCAGGGTCACTTCCTAGGCATGGTCACTCAAGTTCTGGCTGAGGTTTTCAGTTACCTTTCAACAATTGTTTTTGATTGGGGGCAGGGCACACTTTTGTCCAGTTTTTCTAACTGCTCTTGTGGGGAGGCAAATCTGTCACAAGCTCCTCTGCCTTTAGTGAAAGTTGAAAACCTTCATCTGTCCTTTTTTTGTTGTTTTTGAGATGGAGTCTCGCTCTGTTGCCCAGGCGCTAGTGCGGTGGCACGATCTCTGCTCACTGTAACTTCTGCCTCCTGGGTTCAAGCAATTCTCCTGCCTCAGCTTCCCAAGTAGCTGGGATTACAGGCGTGTGCCACCATGCCTGGCTAATTTTTTTGTATACCTTTAATAGAGACAGGATTTCACCATGTTTTCCAGGCTGGTCTCGAGCTCCTGACTCAGGTGATGTACCTGCCTCAGCCTCCGAAAGTGCTGGGATTACAAGTGTGAGCCACTGCGTCCAGCCCATCTGTCTTTTAAAAAAATGTTTTTAATTGGAGGTATAATTTATATTCAGTGAAATGCACAGATCTGGTTTACATTTTGATGAGTTTTAACTCATTTAACATTACCCATGGAACCTACCTCCTTTGAAGATACAGAGTATTTCTATCATCCAGAAAGTGTTCCTGTGCTTTCATCCTGTCCGCCACTCCCCCAGCAGCTGATGAACATGCTGAGGACATTGGTACTGGATTCTGGCCGCCCCAAAAGAGCTGCTTTGAGAAGGTTTACCCAGCACTAAATCCCTGCCTGCTCTCTCAAAATTTCCATCTTTAAGCTGGTTGTACCTATAACCCTCCCTCATCAACTCAATAGATAAACAAACCCTGAAAAATAAACTCCCCTTCCTGGCCCAGCAGCCCACAGCCTAATATTGACTGTATTCCCAGGCTTTCAGAAATGGAACTCACCTGCCGGTTCACCCTCACTAGGGCCGCAGCTGCACAGGAGCAGCTGGGCTCACCCATTAAGCCAGAAGCCAATAGCTGGACAGTGACACTCAGACCCCAGCCTGGGCCAGCCTGGCTGAAAGCCCCCTTCTTTCCGTCCCACTCTGGAGAGAGGGGGCGGAGCATACACAACTCTACTGCCCTCTGCATCCTTCAGCTGTGCTTCCTCCTGGGAGAGGGAGCCGCTCATTAATTTGGCCAAAGCCTTCTTGAGGGCTGTAGGTTTCACAGGCTGGGTGTGTGGGGCCCACCGTGCTAGAGAGAGAGGCTGGTGTGTCAGAAGGCAGCCACCTGGCCAGAGGAGGGTCAACCCCCTTGGTGACCTCCTTCCCCCGGCTGGACACAGCGTCCTGCACTCTCTACATGTGACTGTTCCCCTCAGAGCTGCTTCCAGGGGAGGGGTTCTAACCCTGTGGGTGGGGACATTGTGTCACTTTACAGTGGGCCATGGCTCCCTCTGACATCGCCAACTCAGAGGCAGTAGAGAGAAGATGAGAAATTCCCTGGCCCCTCCTCCCTCAGCACCCCCACCTCTGCACACATCCACATATGGAGGCCCTGACAATGGGCCCTGGGAGTGCCACCACCTGCGCCTCCTTTCCATGCCTGCAGCAGCCATGTCCACTCTCCAGACCCTCACCCGCCTGGCTCAGTAGACGCTGCACTGCCTGTGGTCCTGCACCTACACCTGGGCCTCTGTACCCGTCAGTTCCCCCAGTCTGGTTCTTATTTTCCCCAACAAGTAGGGAGCCTGTAAGGTCACCTGTTGAGCAAGCTGGGGGAGAGAGTAGGGTGGGGCTGGGGGGATGAGGAGGAGAAGCTCATGGTCATGCTGGAGACTCAGCTGAGCAGAGTCTCTGCAGGCCCCTTGGCTGCCTAGCCAGTGGTGATCCCACCCCCACCCTCATTTCTTCTTTGTTAACAAAACCATGACCTCATTAAATACTGGACACCTATAAACCTCATGGACCCTCCTCCAGCCTCCCCACCGTGTACTGGTCAGTCTAAGTCAACTCTAGTCATTTCATTCCTCTGGACATTGACTGCTTGGGGCTTGGGCATGAGCTGCCTCTTTGCCTGAGCCTCAGCCACAGGTATCCTCTGCACCTACCACGCTGATGCACTGGGCCAGGGAGAGCTCCGTCTCGATGGAGATGAGCTGTGAGGAGGTGGCGGCTGGGTGGATCAGGTTGTGGTAACGGGTTTTGTTCAGAAGGTCATCCATCAGTTTCTGCTCAGCATGGGCCATGTGGCAGTCCCCTGGGTAAACACACAGACATGCTGGGCCCTTGTGCAGCTGTCCCCCACTGCAGCTGACAGCTATGAAGCAGGAGCTGAGAGGGCCAGGGAGCACAGACACCCTGAGAGCTGGCTGAAGCAGTGAAGGCGCTGGTGGGCCTTTCTTTCCCTGGGGACTTCAAATGACATTAATGACAGAGCTCAGCTACCTCCTCCCCATGCCATACCTCTTCCTCCTCCCCCTCCCTCGATCAATGAACAGCATCCCACGCTCTACACATCTGATACAAAACTGGGTGTCTCCTCCTGACTCCCCCCTTGGTTCATCCAAGTAGCCCCCAAGTCCTGTCTGTCCTCCCATCTCCACAGCTACAGCCATGTCCCTGCCTCCCCCACCCTGCCCACCTTCTATTCTCTCCACCTGCACTTGGCCCCTGCCATCCGTGTGCCATACAGTGGCAGACTGGTCTTTCTACAGCAAGCTGGTGCAGAACTGGGTCTGAGGTGGTGCTTTCCCTATGAAGAGACAGGGCCTACATGGGGGGATTTTCTGGGTTCAGAGTTAGACCTACAGAGTGCAAGGTTTCTCTGAGGCACCAAATGGAGGGGTCGAGCTAGCAGCTGGCTCCTGGTCTGGAGCTTCAAGGAGGGGTCTCAGCTCAGAGCCACATTCAATAGCCGGCTTACATGCAGCTTCCGGCAGGGAGCCCCTGGAGCTTCCACAGCCTCAGATCTGCCCCTCTGCATACCCCAGATCTCTTGCCAAGGGGCGTTTGGGTCTTCATGTCATCTCCCTCCCATGTCTGGGAGTAAAGGTGAGGTGCAGGGACTTGCGCTTGTGTACTCTGGTGTCTTAAGGGAGAGTGTGTCAAGTAGAGTGGAGGCGGCTTGGAAAGAGGGAGACTCAGAGGAGAGTGAAGGACACGTGACCAGGCGAGCCTGGGAGCAGGAAAAGAGAGTGAGCAGAGGAAACCGCTGGGTCAGGGGAGCAGATGGGAGGATCAGGGAATGAGGGTGGCTGGAGATGTGGGGGTGGGGACACTGGTGAGGGGCTGCCTGGCTCGCCAGGCTCAGGAGTCAGTTACATCCTCCCACAAGGGCCAGGTCATCTAGTCGCCCCAAAGCCCTCTCTCTGTGGGTGGGACCAGAGGGCCAAGAGCACAGATAACCCAGTTGAGCAGGACTGAGGCGGACTCAGGTGGGTGCTGGGCTGGACTCCTGGCTCTGGGGAGCAGCCGCCACCCTGCCTACTGCATCCACTTTCCAACTCGCTGCCTATCTGAGCAGATGCAATATTGGGCACCTTGTGAAACATGCTCCTGGTGCACCTGCTGCCTGCTGCCCCTCCTGCAGAGTGCCCAGGCTCTCCAGAGGGGATTCCTGTAGAGGCTTGGCCTAGATTCTGAGTCCTGCCTCTCATACCCGGGGCTGCTACCCCAGAGGCCAGCTGCTTGAGTACCCTGGAAACTAGTCTGTAGCCCCAGGCTACAGCTGGGTCCATCCCACAGCCCTTCTTTAGTGTATCTATTTGGACTGACTGCTCAGTTCATAGAGAGGGGTGTGTCTTGCCCCAGCCCATCTGGCATGTCTAAGGCAGCTGTGGGGTCAGAATCTGCAGCTCCCAGCCCCCAGCCCTGCAACAGTAGGAGAGGCTGGACCCCACAACTCTGAAGTCCCACTGGGCTGGTGCGAGCGGGCTCCCGAGTCCAGAGCTGCTCTGCAGGCTGTGGGGCTCATGCACCAGCTTTGAACCCACCTGATGTGCTCAGGTTGCTCACCTTTGGGCCTGTCCTGACTCTCAGGCATTCGGCTGAGCCTGAGGGCCTCTCCCTCATCTTGACCACCAGCTACAGGCTCTGACTTAGAGGTTCCCAGAACCTTAGACCATTTGGCCGGTCCCCCATTTCTCACCTGAGGAAACTGAGACCAGAGAGGGGAAGCAACTTTCTCAAGGACCCCCAGCAATTCAGAGGCAGAACCAGGTCTAGGAGCCTCTTCTCAATAGATTTTCTCCCTGTCCCCAAGCCTTCTTTAGTGCCTCATTAACTTCCCTGTAAGGAAACTGCCCCCCTGAGGCTGGAAATGGTGCTGTCCAGAGTGGTGTGCGACAGTGACTGCGCCTGTGTTTCTACTTGTGAGTGTGTATGGGGGTGGGGATGGGGGGGGAATAAACGGCAGGGATTCTGGGGGCTGGATGCACTCCATCTCACCCCAAAAAGGGGCACAGGAGAGCCCAGCCAAGCACAGCACATGCTTCGACTTTCCAATCTGCTGAATGCCTGTGAGGCCGGCTGGGCCCAGAAGACAAGGGACAGGCCTTACCCCATAGATGGCAGGGGGGGCCCAAGATGGGTGGAAGCTTCTGCTGCAACTTTGGGGGTCACATCCCAGCCCATGGGCTGACACTTAAGCAGAAAAAGCCACCTCTAGGAGTCAGTCATGATCTAGTGATTCTGATGAGGAGGGGCCCCACCAGCCTCTGTCCAGGGTCTTGTCTGGGAAAAACTGCTCCCTGGCAGAAAGAGGCTAATAATTTGAGAGGAAGCCATAGCTGAAATCCTAAACTGTGTGACTGTGTGTGTCCAGTTTGAAAAAGCGTATCTGACCTAAACATTTATATTGAAAAAATGGAAAGATATTCCCCTTGTTTTGGAATACAAACTACAGAAAGCAACACTTAACAGAATCTCATCAGAAATGTCAGATTCTGCATCTGGAAAGGCACAGTGATTTTCAACTGCGGTGTGTGTCCTCAACTGAGGAAGGGAAGGTGAGATTTATACTTAGTAAAAGGCAGCTATGAATTTACCTTTTATAAAGAGCTTGCTATATACTATTAGTGCTTTTCAATCATGTCAGAATCAGCCAGATGCTTGTGGAAATGCAAATTCCCAGGCTTCATTCCCAGAGATTCTGGTCCTGTAAGCCTAGGGTGGGGCCCAGAAATCTCTATGGGGTGGTGCAGGCTGCCCCAGGACCACACCAACAAACACTGCAACTGGCCCCCACACATCCCAGTCCACAAATATGCAGGCAGGCATCTTATCTCCACAGAACAGATAGGGAAACTGAGGTCCAGAGTGGGGAAAGAAACATCACGGGGCCACCCAGCAAGTAGTAGCAGAGCCATGATACACCCACTGTCTGCAGACACCATCTCTGATGACAGCTCCACCTCCCCACAGGAACCTTGCCTACCCCCACCCCTACCTCCTGCTGCCCGTATGGTGGGTCTCTGTCCAAGGAAGATGTATCCTAGGTCCTCTAGGCTGACTGGGGCTCAGAGGAAACCTTGGCCCAGAGTGTAGGAGCTAGAAGGGTCCTTGGAATTCATGTGGGGAATTTGAGGCCCAAAGAAGGCAGTCCTCACATTTGAACTCTGTCTGGAGAAGGGCTGGGTCTCCTTCCTGAGTGGTACGTTTGACTTCACCAGCCTGGCCCTCAGTCAAGCTGGCTGTCCAGGCCCGCCACACCTCAGGGTGGGTGACCAGAGGTGGTGGTGCCATAAAACACATTTCCTGGGAGATCCACCCCCAAAGCTCAAAACATTCCAGGGCTGGTGAGTTGGGCAAGCCCCCTTCCCTCTCAGCCCAGTTTCCCCATCTCTACAACAGCTGTGCTGGTGGAGACTTCTCCCTGAGACTGAGCCACAGATTTTCTCCTGGGTGCCTACACCACCCACGTTGCCAGCTCCTCTGTGCCCACTCTTCAAGAAACTCAGCTCTCAGGTAAGGAAGGTGCCTTGGCTCTATCAGGAGCAGGAGCTGGTGCACCCCCAGCCTCCCAGACCAGTGGGGATGGCCCGGGCTGCCTATAAAGCTGCTGCCCAGCCCAGAGACACCCACCTGGGAGGGTGGCCCTGGCCCTCACAGCGGCTCTGAGAAGAGGCGGCCCCCACTCCAAAACTGGCAGAGCCACCCACGCCTTCCCTCAGCCCAAAGAGGCTTTTAGGAAAATGAATCATCTCAGGTTCAAACCCATGGGGTTGCTGAAAGACAAGAAAGTGCGGGGCGAGCTGGCACGAGGGAGCGCTGCTCCATGCAGACTTTGCAGGGAGGGCACTTAGGAAAAGGGACTGGAGTCTGGGAGGGTGACTAGCTCAGGGTTAAAGGGAGGGGATGGAGCTGGAGTGAGCTGGCCTCGTCCTCCCCCTTGGGCCTTCCAGCCTGGGCTCAGGCGATTCAAAGGAGCGAGCACCTCCCTCTCCTGGCCAGGGAGTTCTTGCCACATTCTTCAATCAGTACCATTCCCTTGGGGGCTGAGTGACAGCACCCACCTCCAGACCTGGCTGGAACTGCTGTCTCAATTCTAGATCCAAAAGAACCTCTGGCAGCTTCTCCATCTCCCTCTCAGTCCAGCCTCACCTCTTCGCCCGTGGAGGAGCTCCAACAGCTGCTCTCACAACTGGAGGAACAAGGCAGGAAGGGCAAGGTCTAAAGAAGGAACAACCTTCAAAACGCAGCTCTGCCACCTTCTCTCCAGGACTCTTAGGCTTGCTTTCCTATTGCGCCCTCGACATCCTTTTGCTATAATCTGGCATGTTGACATATAGTCTTTAAAAGCAACAACACTGTTGACGTGGAGCAGACTTCCCATTTGGGATGGTCTGGAGAAGTTAGGTTTGAGGGCATCCTCTCTTCTGCAAACTGCAGCAGTAATAGATGAGACATACAAAGTAAATAAAGGCCACACGCGGTGGTCACGCCTGTAATCCTGTAATCCCAGCACTCTGGGAGGCTGAGGTAGGAGGATCACTTGAAGCCAGGAGTTCGAGACCAGCCTGGCCAATATGGCAACACCCTGTCTCTACTAAAAATATAAAAATTAGCTGGGCATAGTGGTGCACACCTGTAGTCCCAGCTACTCAGGAGGCTGAGGCAGGAGAATCACTTGAACCCACGAGGCAGAGGTTGCAGTGAAATGAGATCCCGTCACTGCATTCCAGCCTGGGTGAGAGAGTGAGACTCCATCTCAAAAAATAAAAATAAAAAATAAAGTACATAAAAAAGACATGCCCAGGCTGAAAAATAAGTTAATCTTTATCTCCATGAACGAAAAGCAGAAAAGAAATGCAAAGTGGTTGGAGGCTGAAGAGCCTGGACCCTGCTGGGCTTTGGGAACCAATGATGGTGGCAGGTCCTTTGGGATAAAGAGGGACCAAATGACTCCTAGCTAGAAGCTGGGAGCTTGGGTGTACCCCAGTACTTGAAAGGATGCTGGCCGGGCGCAGTGGCTAATGCCTGTAATACCAGCACTTTGGGAGGCCGAGGGAAAGTAACTCTTACATCAGTGTGAAAGCAAATCAGACAGGACAGGGGAACATGGAGGGGAGGAGAGCCAAACCAGGGCCTGGTTCCACCCGCCCCATTGGGCCAGAAGCACAAGTGGTTCTCTGCACAACATCAAGAGTGAGGACATGCTTTCAGCTCCACTTTAACTCAGGTTCCTCATGTGACAGCAGGCTTGTCAATCCCACTTGCCTCCGTGGCTCGCACCAGAAAACCACCAGCAGTGTGAGTAAGGACAGAAGCAGGAGACAGAGGAGCCAGGGTTTGGGAATCCCACAGCAACCCACAGGCCCTCATCACACACGGCAAGGATGTGCCCTCACTGGGCTCACCACCACCACCACCAGACAGCACCTTCACTACCTGATAACCTGCCTGGGTAACACCACTGTAACACAAGAAACAGGTCTAGAATCTAGCATGTATGCTATACCTGAAGGAGTAAAAGATGGTAATAAAATACGATAAAATTTTTATTTCTTTAATATAAAATTTAGAGCCATAATCAAAATGTGTAATTCTGACGGGGTTCACTACTTATGAAAACTTCACAGCCCTCTGTTTTCAAATGTAAATGGTATTCCACGGCTCCTCGCCAGCATGTAACTAGAGTTACTCTGAAATCCGTTTCACGGCTTATTTTTGGCAAGCGGCGATTTCTTCAACCCATGTTTTCCAAGGGAAAAAAGGACATGAAATGTTTCCAAAAGTTTCTTACAATCTTTAGATAAACTACTGCTCAACAACTGCATCCTCCAAGTCAACACATCAAGAATCCTTCAATCACAAACACTTAAGGTGAGAAAACGGTGTCTATCCATGCAGGAGAGGGACACGTTATCCATGCTTATGAAGACAGCCTGGATATCGGCTACTGAAAAACTGTGAATGTATCTTCCTTTTTCTACTTTCCAAAATTTTTGTGAGGTGATACTTATTTCTATGTTTGTTTCTATTCTTTTTATTTTGTATTTTTTAGTAGGTACATCCTTATTATAAATCTACTGTAGAACCAATGTCCCATACAGGACTCCACGTGCCACAGGAACCAAAAAGTCACATGCAGCGAAGATGAAGACACAGCAGACAACCTGTGTGGACACCACAGAGCCACCTGCCCAGGACACCAGTGGAGCCACAGGTGCAATTCAAAATGTTCTTAGTCGTATTAATAAACATGGCCAGGTGCGGTGGCTCATGCCTGTAATCCCAACACTTTGGGAGGCTGAGGCGGCCAGATTACCTGAGGTTGGGAGTTCAAGACCATCCCGGCCAACATCGTGAAACCCCATCTCTACTAAAAATACACAAATTAGCCAGGTATGGTGGCATGCATCTGTAGTCCCAGCCACTCAGGAGGTTGAGGCAGAAGAATCATTTGAACCTGGGAGGCAGAGGCTGCAGTGAGCTGAGAATGTGCCACTGCACTCCAGTCCAGGCAACAGAGTGAGTCTCCATCTCAGGGGGAAAAAAAAATTGTTCTTAGTCACATTAATAAAAGTAAACACACACACACACACACACACACACACACATAAAATTAATTGTAATAATGGCCGGGTGCAGTGGCTCATGCCTATAATCCCAGCACTTTGGGAGGCCAAGGTGGGCAGATTACTTGAGATCAGGAGTTCGACACCAGCCTGGCCAACGTGGTGAAACTCTTGTCTCTACAAAAATACAAAAATCAGCCAGGCGTGGTGGTGTACATCCATAGTCCCAGCTGCTCGGGAGGCTGAAGCAGAAGAATTACTTGAACCCAAGAGGCGGAGGTTGCAGTGAGCCAAGATTGCACCACTGTACTCTGGCCTGGGCAACAGAGCAAGACTCCATCTCAAAAATAAAAAATAATTTTAATAATGTATCATACTTATCCCAACAGATTGAAAATATTACCATTTCAACATGAAATATAAGAAAAATGATTGAGATATTTTACATAGGTTATTTCATATTAAGTCCTCAAAAACCATCAGCATAGCTTACATATGTAGCACATTTCAATTTGCAGTGAAATTTGCATTGAAAATATCTGATCTGCACTTAGACTCATAAAATATATAGTTGACAAAGGAGACTCACGTGGCCAAGTGACATTCTTAAATGCTTTCTAATAACGGAATCAAGTTTTTAAACCTGCATTTTAATTAATAAAAATTAGATGAAATATTCAGTGTCTCAGCTATGATGGACACACTTCAAGTGCTGATCAGCAAACGGTGTGAGTGCCGGCCAGACTAGCCAACGCAGGCTACACCGCTGCAGCTGAAACAGGCCAGTCTCTCTGCGCACGGGAACAGTCTGGGCAAGCAGGAGATGGGAAACGGGCGCCGCCCTCGTGAGAACAAAGGACCCACAACAGGAACCCTGCACTCATCCCCTGCCAAAGACACCAACAGCCCACGACGCAGCCTCCTCACAAAAGGGAGAGGCATTCAAGAACTTAGAAAATCACCTCTTCCTGGAAAATGCTCACTTTAAAACTTTGCACGTAACTTTACATTTTAATTACAAGGTTTTTAACATCCATTTTCTCATGTCTTCTGAACTCTGTGAAAGTAAACACAGCTTTTATTCTTACTCCTATAGTTACTGTGTTGGAAGTTCACCTATGTGAACAAGCTGTTGCAACTGAAATTTTCTGAGAACAAATCTCCAGCTCTTTCCATTAACACAAACTGTATTAAGTTTAGTTCTCTAATTTCCATTGCTTAAAGGCCAGAATGTGTGAAATATGCATTATCAGATTAGAAAAACAAAACAAACATCAGAAAAATATTTTGCAAAATAGCATTTGCAAAATTCCATGATAGAAACTAGCTCTAAAACTTCCTGTTTCAAAATTTCACTGTGTGTCCACTAAGTTAGTTTTTCTGGCTGTGGACAGCAGGCCCACCGCATGCCACAGGCCCACCGCATGCCACAGACGCACCCCATGACACAGGCCCACCGCACGCCGCAGGCCCACCCCACGCCACAGGCCCACCCCACGCCACAGGCCCACCCCATGACACAGGCCCACCCCATGACACAGGCCCACCCCACGCCGCAGACGCATCCCACGCCGCAGGCCCACCACACGCCGCAGATGCACCATGACCCCATGAACAGGCCAGCTGAGAGCTGCGGCCACTGCCCAGGGCTCCCTGCTCTGTGCTCAGCTGCCTGATCCAACCTGCCAGGGCTCTGCTTTCTCTATGTGTAGAAACAAAAAACCAGGAGCATGATGTGACAAAAAGCAGATTTTTATTAAACAGAGGTACAAATGTGTTTCATTTTCTAATAAATCTCTCTCACAAATCACCTTGTTTTTTCACTCTTCTTGAATGATCATTTTTAGACAACACTGTCTGACTGTTTTGGCTTCTGCCAAAGTTAGTCTCTGTTCACAGGCTGAGTCTGACTTCTTCCCACCTCCTCCTAGTCGGGCCTTCCAAAACAATGGTCACCATTCTTTCACATTGACTTTGGTTTTGAAAAGAAAAGTTATCTTACAAAGTAGTATGTATAACTCTGTAATATATGAAGTGAGGCAATGATACAACCAGTTTTAAAAATAACCTTCCATAATGATTTTCATTTACATCCACCTGCTTATTAGCAAGAATCTTTTTACAGGTTTACTGCACACCCAATTTCTCTTCTGGAAAAACTTTTGAACATCATCATGCCCTCGCCCTCCAACTTCTCCTCTCACCTATATTTAAAAGGGTCTTCTCTTTACCCTAAAATCTATACTAGGTAATTTTCAGAATATTCCTTCAATCACCAAACAAAGTTTTGAGATCCTCGTGCTGGATTTCACTATCTTAATATGAAAACCAATAATCACCTATTAAAATTCAATACAGGCCAGGCACAGTGGCTAACGCCTGTAATCCCAACATTTGGAGAGGCCAAGGCAGGTGGATCACCTGAGGTCAGGAGTTTGAGACCAGCCTGACCAATATGGTAAAACCCCATCTCTACTAAAAACACAAAAATCGGTCAGGTGTGGTTGCAGACACCTCTAGTCCCAGCTACTCGGGAGGCTGAGGCAGGAGAGTAGCTTGAACCCAGGAGGTGGAGGTTGCAGTGAGCCAAGATCATTGACACTGCACTCCAGCCTGGACGATAGAGAGAGACTCCATCACAAAAAAAAAAAAAAAATGCTAGTAAGTAAAATAAATAGGCCAGGCGTGGTGGCTAATGCCTGTAATCCCAACATTTTGGGAGGCCAAGGTGGGTGGATCTCCTGAGGTCGGGTGTTCAAGACCAGCCTGACCAACATGAAGAAACCCCATCTCTACTAAAACTACAAAATTAGTGGGGCGTGGTGGCGCACGCCAGTAATCCCAGCTGCTCGAGAGGCTGAGGCAGGAGAATTACTTGAACCTGGGAGGCGGAGGTTGCGGTGAGTCAAGATCGCGCCACCGCACTCCGGCCTGGGCAACAAGAGCGAAACTCTGTCTCAAAAATACAAAAAAAAGTAAATAAATAAAACACAATACAATACAGCTAATACGATTTACCTAAAACGCTGTTGTATGAGCTGAACCAGAGGCAAACACTGTTTGCCAGAAGACTCACAGATCCCCGTATTAATAAGGTCTTTACCCAATGAGTCCTGCTTCTATGAAATGCTGAGGCATTTGCTTCCTGTTCATCAATTTCTTTTTCCTTCTGTGCTTCCTTTTTGGCTTCAATATCCTGTAATTCATAAACAGAAATTGTTTACAAGTGATCTCATTACCAGGTGTGAAGACACACAGGCTGGCTGAGCCCTGACCCCAGTGCCAAGCTGTCCTAGCCTCTGTAGCTGCCGCACACACCTACCCACAGGCCTCCACCTGCCCTGTTGGAAACCCCAACTCAGTTGTGCAGTTTCAAACAGTGTCTTCTGTTTACAGATCCAAGGTCCAGGCTGCCTCTGCTGATGCTCTCCAGCCTCCTTCTGTGAAGTCCCTAAAATCCTTAACCCTGCTACTGGCTCTCACAAAACCCAGTGTGATCTGCCCCACACATGCAGCATCCAGCTGCTCTGCAAGGACAAGAAGGAGCTAGAATTCTCACACACACTGGTTCAAATGTAAATGGCAGAGCCACTTGGGGAAACTATGAACACACACTGACCCCAGAACCTAACAAATTCCACTCCAAGTGTTTACCCAAAGGGAGGACATATGTCCACTAAAGTACCTGTTCACAGCACAATCGTGGCAGCTCTACACGGCCAAAAACAAGAAAGCCTGGGCGTGGTGGCTCACGCTTGTAATCCCAACACTTTGGGAGGCCAAGGTGGGGGGATCCCGAGCCCAGGAGTTGGAGACCAGCCTGTGCAACACAGTAACACCTTGTCTCTACAAAAAAAAATCAAAAAACTAGCCCGGCATGGTGACATGCCTGTGGTCCCTGCAACATAGGAGGCTGAGGTGGGAGGATCCTGTGAGCCTAGGAGGACAAGGCTGCAGTGAGCCAAGATCAGGTCACTGTATACAGCCTGGGTGACAGAGCAAGACCCTGTCTCAAAAAAAAAAGAAAAGAAAACAAAAACCAAAAACAATGTAATGTCCTTCAATAGGAGAATGAACTAACAAAGAGTACTACACCCAGAAAATGGAAAACTTCCCAATAATAAAAACGAAGTCACAATAGACACATCAGTGAGTGAATCTGAAAATCATTCTCCAAGGCCAGGCAGGAACGAGTGCATACTATACAGTTATATTGCTGCGACACTCAGAGCAGGCGAAATGCATCTCATCTGAGGGCAGGGGAGTATCCTGGCTGCAAGTGCCAAGAGCACAGGGATCTTTCCAAGTGACGGGAATGGTCTACCTGAGTAACAGGTTATCTGTTAACTTCACTGAAACAGGCAACATGCAGTATTTTATCACAATTAAATCATCTCAATAATTTTTAAAATTAGCACATAAAAGAATTTTAATTTAAGAAAATACTTGGATATGATAAAAGTTGAGTGTTTTACTGTTTTCAGTTATTCTTCACATGTGTGAGTGTGGTATTTCCAATCTCAGTGCACCACCAGGTCACGTGTGCCTCCAAGGCCATACCTGGATGTCCGCAGTAATGGCTGCGTGTAAGGCTGACTCCAACCCTCCAGCAGCCATCAAGCTGCCCACCAGAAGATCAATCATGAATCGACGACCTGGACTTATGTTCACTTCATTGCCTGAAACTGAACTAGAAAGTGTGTGCCAATTTGAGTGAAACGCCATCCCCTCCCAGCACCCTGACCCATGCCGTCTCCTGTTCCTTCCCCGAGCCCACCTGCGCAGGGCAGGAGAGCAGAGAGTGCCCGGGCCTGCTTCTCAGCGGTGGGCAGCAGCACGGACCAGCCGCTCTGCAGCATGGCCTGGGAGGCTGAATGCACGGTGCTCAGCATGCCTGTGCTGCTGGCCAGGGTCACCACCATCTGCTTCAGGCTGTTCAGGAGGACGCTGCCCAGACCTAAACCAAGGAATTCCGGGTCAACCTGGTGACTAATGGCAGCATGCAACTGAAAGGAGAAAAACAATTTTCACTTAGAACCCCTAAAAATGAGTGAATTTCAAAGTCTTACTAAACACCGAATAAAACTCAATTTGAAGTATTATTTAAATAGACAAAATAACTTCTCAGCTTACGTATTTTTAAAAACTGGACTAAAAAAACTCTTACCCACAATAGTTGAAGTATTTTCTAGAGGAATTTTTGTAACCCCACTATGAACACATATATGGAAAAGCTCAAGATCAGCAGAAGAGCTAAACAACTAGCAACAGCAACCTCCACCCCACCCCAACCATCTGCACCAAACACAAATAATGGCTACAATGTAACCACAAAAGCTGCCACAGGCGGTGGCTCATGCCTGTAATCCCAGCACTTTGGGAGGCCAAGGTGGGAAGATTACTTGAGATCAGGAGTTCAAGACCAGCCTGGCCAACATGATGAAACCCCATCTCTATAAAAAAATCAGCCAGGTGTGATGGTACACACCTGTAGTCCCAGCTACTTGGGAGGCTGAGGCAGGAGAATCACTTGAACCTGGCAGGCCAAGACTGGACCACTGCATTCCAGCTAGGGTGACAAAGTGACACCCTGTCTTAAAAAAAAAAAAAAGCTGCTAAAAATTAGATTGTGGAGCTGAGAGTACACAAGGAAACTCCTCAAGTGCAAAACCGAAATTCACATGGGCACACACAGCAGGAATCAAGAGGTTCTGGGCTCTGAAAGCAGAGCCAAGCCGCCAGGCTTCAGCACAACCTCCCACACGGGAATGCACACAACGACCCACTGAACCCGAGCTTCCTGCAGAAGGCTGGGAGCCACTCAGGATCACCTGCCTGCCAGCCAACCACAGCCAGGGGGCAACACACTGCCCGTCCCAGGCTCTGGGTAGCAAGAGGCCCCACGAGAAATCAGAGACCCGGCCCTGCCCTGGGAGTAGAAGTGAAATCAAAAGCACACCACTCATCTAGGTATAGATATCACAGGTCAGGAAATGACCACCGACACTCACCTAGAGTCTGTGAAACCTACAGAACCCTCAGGACCCCGGAGAGGCAAATGCAAAACCATACGCTGGGACACCTCGACAGCCTAAGACATACACGAGGCCACGCCCCACAGCACCGACCAGAACAGAAACATCACTGAAAACCAGGAGGGGCAGCAAACACCTGGGGTGCACCCACGCAAATGCCAGGATGCCACAGGTATGGTGATAAACGCGTGCTACAGAGGACTAGAGAAGCACACTTCAGACCTCTGCTCAGTTCATTACTGCAACTAAACACTACACTCAGTTCTGTACATTCTAGAAGCAGGGCAAAAAGGGGAGGGGCTGGAAGAGGGACATGACGGGTTGTTACACAGAAACCACTGTAATAAAAGGGAAAAATTACTATGTCGAGAAAACTGTGGTTCCTGTCATTAAGTTAGAGGGTTTTATTACAAAGACAAAAGATGATGATCAAACACTTCAGGATAGAAGTATTAGAATAGCATAGAAGTATTCAGGATAGCATTTCAAAAATGGTATTTTGATTATTTTTTTAAAGACTTCTTTTAGAGATACATAATTATGAATGAAATGATGTGCTGTCTGTGTTTGCTTCAAAAATGCTCAGGGGGTAGTGGCAGTGGTGATGGTTTCAATGAAACAAGAGTGGCCCTGGGTTGATAATTGTTGATACTGGATTATGGACATGACATGGGGGTTCATTACACTGTTTTCTCCTCTTTTAAATAGTTTGCAATTTTCTATGATTAAAAATAAAGTTACAGAAAAAGACTTAACAGGTGGGGCCACTCCCAATTAAGAGGGGAGTGTGATTAAAGAGGAAGCAAGAGGCAGCTTGCTGTGGGCAAGAAACAGCCTGAAAGTCAGTGTGCCTGGAGCATCCCACTCAAGGCAAAAAAAAAAAAGGAGGTGGCCAGACATGAGGCTGGGGACCAGGAAAAGTAATACCCTGCCAAGTCCCATTGGACGTATGAACCCACATAAATCTTTGAGTGATGGGGAGACATTTGGATATTCTGAACATTGCAAAGAAAGAATTAGACTTGGCCAGGTGCGGTGGCTCACACCTGTAATCCCAGCACTTTGTGGGGCCGAAGTGGGTGGATCACGAGCTCAGGAGATCGAGACCATCCTGGCTAACATGGTGAAACCCCGTCTCTACTAAAAATACAAAAAATTAGCCTGACGTGGTGGCACATGCCTGTAATCCAGCTACTCAGGAGGCTGAGGCAGGAGAATCGCTTGAACCCAGAAGGCGGAGGTTGCAGTGAGCAGAGATCGCACCACTGCACTCCAGCCTGGGCAACAGAGTGAGACTCTGTTTCAAAAAAAACAAAAAGAATTAGACTTGTGCCCTACCTGGATAGACTGCTCTGGTGGCTGTGTTGTGTAGGGGTGGATTTGAGGGAAGCAATTCAGGAGCAAATTAGAAAGCTGTTGTAGGTGTCCTAGGAATTGATTTCAGGACCTGTACAAGGATGGTAGTTTGGATGGAGAGGAGGAGCTGGAACCAAGAAAGATTTTAGTAAATATAGTGGGCACAACTCAGTGGCTAATTACACATCAGAGAAGAATGAGAATGAGCCAAGAAAGACTCCACGCTTCTAGTCTGGGGAACTGGATGGACTGCAATCCTATTAACAGAAAGAGGACATATAGAAGGACTATCAACTGTCATCTAACTGTGTTTTGAAAACAAAAGATCTTGGTAGGACCCATCATTCTAGTCAGAGGACTCTGTGACCTGCCTTCTGTGACAACTACACACACTCTCTCTCAAGTGTCTCAAACCCTTTTCTTTCTATAGACTCCTTCCCTTACAGGATTGTAGGTGATCAGAGATGTGAGAAGGTTCCAGCAGCATTTAGCCTCATGCTTTCCTTGTACAGTTGGAAGGTCTACAGATACTAACTGATTTGTGCAAAACCCTATCTTTTTAATTTGTTTAAGACTGCCCTAACTTCAAAATGAAAAACAACAAACACATACATATACACTTTTCCATCAGCTTGACTACCAATCTTTGCTCCTTCTTTAGTACTCAAATACCCATTGCTCCATTTCCTTCTTTTTTGGAAATTTATTTCTGAAATATCCACAATGTTTTATTCTCTACCCTTTGAATGCTACTACTCTAAAATTCACTGAAAAAGTCTTTCTTGTTAATCAAAGCAGACTTTTCTCTTTCCTCATGGATTTTCCTTGTCTTTCTGTGAGATTTGAATCCTATCTGCTGCTTGCCTCCTTAAACTCCTTCCTCCTTTGGTCTCTGGAATAATAAGCTTCCCTGGATCATACTCCTCCCTCTCTTCACTACTTTACTTCCTCACCATCTTCCTCTTTTGATTCCCCCTCTTCCTCTAAATCTCCAAGCTTCTTTCAGGAGCCCAACACTCTTCTCTTTTTACTCAATTACTGTGAAGCCATTCACCCTCACATGGTCCACAGTTTCTTCTGTGGTCATAGCCAGCACTGACAGTGGTCCACGTGGAGAAGTCTGTGCCTGTCATGAGTGTGATGTGTCAGCTATGTTGGCCCACATCACTTTGCCACATGTGCCTTCTCAAAGAGAAGTAACCCACACTGCCCTGGGGCTCACCACTGGGCTGGACCACAGTTAAAAGGGAGATTGACAAATGAGAGTGGGTTCTGAAAAGCACAGGAGGTTGTGAAGGGATCTAAAAACAACAGTGCATGAAGACTGCTGAAAAGGCTAAGAATGATGAACTTGGGAAAGACAAAGCTCTCGGGATCCATGGCAGCTTTCTTCATATTTGTGAAAATTTGTCACATGGGATGGGGCATAGATGTATGTTTTTCTGCTTCAGAGAACACAAATTGGGAGGTCTATTCTGTCTCATCAGAAGAAAAAGATCTCGCAAATAACTTGTGTTGCTCAACACAAGAATGAGGTGTCTCTTAATGCAGTGAACTCTGCTCATTGCTGAAGGTGTTGAAGAAGAAATGCCTGCTCCGAGAGGGAAAGTGGCCAGATTACTGCTGAGACCCCTTTTCCCCTGATGCTCTGGGAATTGCTCTCTTCATAGATAGCCTGTCAGCACAAAAGACTTAACATGTTTGACATAGAACCAGCCGTTCTGTTCAATTACTTGAGTCTATCATTGGTGCTGTTGTTCTTACAGATTCCTGGACTAGAAATCTCAGAGCACCTTTGATTTCTTGCTCTCTTTTTGTCCCTATATAACTACCTCCAGAATGCTTCTTTGATTTCCTCTTGATTCTTAATTTCCACTGGCACTGTTACAATCCAGATCCATCAAATCACATGCAGATGGTAGTTATTGGATTTTTAAGTTGGAATGAACCCTGGAGAGATCAAGCCCAACCTGCTCCTTTTATAGGTAAGGAGAATGAGACACAGAAAAATTAGACTTGTCTAAGGTCATGTAGTTAGCAGGGGTGGTTCTAAGCTCCAATACTCTTAGTACCTTGTTCTTTCCATTTCCCTACGATCACTCAGGCGACTAATGCATTTCAACTTAACTGATTTTATAGAGACTGACCATGACTTACCCATGGAATGATTGGTTTATTTGTATGATACTATGACGGTTCATGGTCAAATCACATGTGTTAAAACCTAGAAATTATCCCCAATCTCTTAAGGGTAGCAGACCACCGGATCTGCTTTGAGTTAAGTAACACTGTCTTTTCTGTGCTGCTCAGAGAAACTGCCAAAGCAGGACTGCTGAATTGTGAAATAAAGAAAAATTCTAGCCAGCTCAAGCTCTCTAGAGTCTGTAAATCCGGGTCATTTGGATATTAAATGTATCACTGTACTCCAATGAGTACAAAAATTACATATATCATGTTAACTGGCTATGCCCTGATTACTCCCACAAAAGGTCCCGGAAGCACGTTGGTTCTGTTGTTATTCTGGTCTCTTCTAGTTCTTGTGCTTGTTTCAGCCAAGGCAATTTCGCTTCCACTGGACTTTTTTCTAAGAAAAAGAGAACATAAAGAATGAGCTTAATTACTATTAATCATTAAGGAGTTGGATAGATGATCATATTGGCTGAAGATTTCATTTATAAAGAGGTCATATTTTTCAAATGCAAGTTGAGTTCCTTAGTACAATACATTAGGTGGCTGCTGGAATGAATTAAACATTTCTGCTGTAGTTTTTAAAAATTAGTACATTATTAAAATGCAACCAAAATGATCACACGATACAGTTGAATCTGCTGTCAAAGTTAACATAAAAATGCCGTTTATAAATCAATACCAATTTCTGTTGTTCATACTTTGAAGCTCTTACTTCAACCATATCAGCTTGCTATCTTTGGTCACATTTTATTTTTGCCCATGGAATGCAAACATTAATAGAGAAAGGCAAATAACATGAAAGTTAAGAAAGTTGGGGGGGATGAAAGAATCTGTGTTATAGTTTACTCAAACTTTTACTATTGTTGTAGTTGTTGAGGGAGATGATTACCAATTACATCTGGCATGGAGGAACAAACTGTTGCCCCTTTCTGTCCTTTGAAGCCTCCTTGATGTGAAGAAGGGAATAATCTATCTATGAAGTGAGAAATAAAAATAACTTTAGGGTGCTTCAAGGAAACTATGGACACTATGAAAGTGGCTATGAAAGTATCATAAATGCAGAAGGAAGGAAAAAAGACTTCACTGATGGAGTTACGTAGTCAATGTTTGTACCTGTCATGGCAACTAGTGATTTTTCTGCAAGATAGACATACTCAAAAACATTTGTTGAATGACTAAGAGGCTATTTGTATGAATAATGAACCCAGAAATAACAAGAGAGTTTTACCATCCTCTCTCAAGTACTAAGGAGGAGTCCTTCTTACTAATAGTTGGGAATAATCTTTTCTCCCATTTCAAGATGGAAGATACTTTTCATGAGGATGGTTAACATTAAATAACATGGAAATAATTATGTACAGAGAAGATCATATATCAGAGAGATGATGCCAAATCCTCCTATCCATGGATGCTACCCATTTCTGCTCTTTCATGTGGAACAAATGTGAACTACTGGAGAGATTATAAATGCATCCATAGATCCCCACTGGGAACTGGAAGTTTTCATTCATTCCATGCATTAGTACACATGATAAAGATGACATCATTCCTCCCTCAAAAATCTTACACTCCAGTGGAAAGGTAGCTATAAAGAAGAATGAGAATCTTGGGAAAAGAATAATTTCCTCCTCCTCCTCTACTTCTTCCTCCTTTTCTTGCTCTTCTGTCTTTTCCTCCTTCTACTTTTCCTTCCCCTCCTTTTTCAATCTCCCCCCCGCCATTCTTTTTCTTCAAGGGAGGGACTGCATTTAATTTTCTTATGTCCACCAAGAAATGTTAGTATAAAACTAAATAGGAGCTACTCCATCTGTACTGAATCAACAGGAGCTCAGTTTTCCCTCCAGATGAATAATTCACATATATCTAACTTCTTTATCTAGATGGGAAGGTCTATTGCAATCTGTCAATAAAACAATTTTTATAAGAAAGTAGTAAGTTGAAAGGGAAATGCTACAATATTGGAATGGGAGCTGGAAATACCATTTGATTTGAATTTACAATGCACCACAGACTTACCTTTTGGTTTATAACACGGGATGGAAATGACACATTCTTCTTTGATGTGTAACTTCAGTTGTGGATCGCAGCCCCCAACATGCTCTCCACGGTGGTTAATACACACAACAACCCGGTACCGTAACCCTCGGCCACAAGTCATCATGCACTTCAAAGAAGAAAAGAGAAGCCAATGCATTTCTTTTAAGACAACCACAAAGGCATTATTGTATCATATGCAAAGGAGAGCCATGAACTACATAAATATTAAACACAAAAGACTTTTAGACAAATATTATGTAAGGAAGGGTACAGAGGCTAATTTTCTGTGATGCTTGTATTTCAGGGCCCCTCTTTTGTACAACCTTGTTCCACTTCTCAATTCAAAAAGTATTTAAGGTGAGATCGTAATTCAAGAAAATTACAAATGCCTTGAAATCTTACTGCTCAAATATCAAAGAAACTTGTTAGAAGTTTTCTCAAGTTTGATTAAAAGTTTACATGACCCTACCCAAAATAATTTTTGAAGATGAATGAAACCTTTCTGAACTGTCAATAAAAATATAATACAATTCTGATGAATTATGCCAGAGGATTATTTTTCTATTCCGTCTATAAAAGTCAGTCTTGCAAAACTGCTCTCACATAACGAGGCCATCAAAGAGTATTCAGCCAAACACTACAGAAAAAAATACTATCGATGTATCCCGATACATCTATAACTGCCACAGTTAAAGTTAATAAAAACATTATGCTATTTTTCCCTGAATTTTTGTGAAGTTTGTGTTGTCAGCATTTTTTTCTTGGATTATTTGTTTATGATTTGAAAGTTACTCTTGCCTATGAGTGGAATGTTTTCATGTCATATAAAAATCTAGAATAGCTTTTCAAATTTATCTGTGTTATGGTTTGGCTCTGTGTCCCCACCCAAATCTCATCTTGAATTGTAATCCCCATAATCCCCACTTGTCATGGGAGGGGCCTGGTAGAGGGTGATTGGATCATGGGGGCAGTTTTCCCCATCCTGGTCTCATGATAGTGAGTGAGTTCTCCTAAGATCTGATGGTTTTATAAAGGGCTCTTCCCCCTTCATGCTCTCTCTCCCTCTCCTACTGCCTTGTGAAGAAGGTACTTGCTTCTATTTCACCCTCCACCATCATTGTAAGTTTCCTGAGGCCTCCCCAGACATGTGGAACTGTGAGTCAATTAAACCTCTTTCATTTATAAATTAACCAGTCTCTGGTAGTATCTTCATAGCAGTGTGAGAATGGGCTAATATAATCTGCATGTTGGGGAGTATATATATGTATGCATTTAAAAAAATTGATAGACTATATTTTTTGAGGACCTTATTGGGTTTACAGAAATATTGAGCAGACAGTACAGAGAGCCCCAATATTCCCCTTCACCCCATTTTCCCCCTATGATTTTCCCTATTATTAACATCTTGCCTTAGTGTGGTGCCATTGTTACAACTGATGAACCCGTATTAATACATCATTAACATAACTAATACATCATTTAATATATCATTATTAAATATTAATATTAAGTCCAGAGTTCACAATGTGGTTGTTGTCATCTTTCTAAAATTCGTAATTTCTTATAATTTCCTTTCTGATTCTAAATAAACATTCCCTTCAATACTCAATATTTGTGTTATATATTCTTGTTTTTGAGGAGTCCCCTCCAATCTGTACAAACTTCAGACCCCACCCATTCTGGATCCACCCCAGGGAGGGGCTGAGAGTTCTTGGTTGCCTTTGGTTACCTGCTATGGGACAGGCACTTCCTTCATTTGTTATCTCATGAATCCTCCTGACCCACTTCCAGGTCAGTAGCTTCAGGCTTATTGAACAGATAAGCAAACGGCCCACCATCTAAGGATCTTGCTCAAGGTCACACAGTTCCTAACAGGCAGAGTGGAATTCCCTCCCAGAGCCATCTATTGCCAAAGCCATGGCCAAGCTACTGCTTTAAGAAGTTTGAAAAGTATTTTCTGACCCTCTAAGCACTTTGTACCTGTGTATTGCTAGGGACAAGTTTCAAAGATATGTTTCGAGGATATGGAGACTTTTCTCAGTGTATGCACATCAGGCAGAATATTGGGAAATCTCTCTAGTTCATGATGCCACTCTTGAAACCACTGAACAAATACTTTAATGAGTTCAGTGAAGCTTGAGATTACCGTTTTTGGAAAATTGACTCACCTACCCCCAAGTTTATCAATTTGAGATATATATAATCTTGAGTGGCTGTTTTAGCCATGAAAGAAAAAAATTCACCCAAAGAGAAAGAAAACAGTACAAGATATAACTATACTACAACTGGTTAATCCAAAGGAGTATCCTCTCCTTTTAAACCACCCTTCTGGGAAGCTGGACACTTCCCCAATGGCACTGTCAGTGTTTACAATGGTTCCAGAACTCCTCTGCAGAGCTGCATATGTCCTCGATGATGGAAAATCCACATCACTGAGAATATATTTGATTTTTGAAAAAAGTGAAAAGTATTAAGGGTGAAGTATGGTGAATGAGAAGAGCTAGTTAACATCCTCTACTCTGATAATATGCATAATGATGAAGTCATGGTATTTATGGGGATGGAGGGTGATATAAAAGCTCTAAAGCCAACATAAAACATATGGCTAGGACTTCAGAGAGCTGAAAACAAGCTCTGCAGTTGTAGAAATAATGTTGATTGGGGGCTGAAAAAGTGAAAGTCCCTAATGTCTCGATAACAAATCCTTTTGCAGCTGAGATGATATTTTTTGCTTTCAACAAAATAGAAAGAGGACTTAAATTGCCAGCAGAAAGATCCTTAAAAATAATTTTTGATGCTAGACCATCACATGAATTTTGGCACATAACTCAGGAGTTCAAAGAACAAAACGACCTTGCTAAAATAAAATCCTTCCATCCTGGTCTATTGATTTATGTGAACAAGCTTTCCCAGTGTACACATGCAAAGCCAAACAAAACAAAATAAGAAACCAATAGTAAAAATTAACAATAAAATCATTGCTGAACACATGGCTCATTCTGATGATGAATATATGGACTAGTTTTTAAGCTCCACTTATCTTCTATCAAGATATATTAATGCATGTACATGATGAACTAAGTGTGTATTCAAAGGAAATGCAATTTTTATGTGTTATTCTTATTTACCGAACTTTGAAATATATATATATATACATTATTTTGACTGTGTAGTAAAATTTACTCAATTCAGATGAATATTTTAAATACTTAGGGCCTTATGGCCACAGGAAAGTAAAATAAATTAATTTCAATGATCATATATATTTTCTTGGAGAGAAGTAGAATAGTGTAATAAAAAAGACTTTAAAGCATAAAAATATGTTATATTAGAATAAAATTCTGTAGGGAGAGTTGATTGTAAATGTGAGTTCAAGGGAGAAATATGCACAACATCCAAATTGTTAAAGAAGAGGTCACCCCTGTGTTTTTTAAATGAAAGATGGCAAAGACAGAAATTATCATGGCATTTAAATTCCACTAGACAGATTTTTTTGAATGCTGCAACACTCTTATTTTAAAATGTCAACATTCACAACATGTTGAAATGATATTCTTTGTAATTATTTAAACTTGTGATAGGAAATTTCAAATGTCAACCTAAATATATGTGAAGAAATGCATAATTCTCTAATCTTCTTTTTAGGGAGTATGTGACCAAAAATTAATTGATAACTTCTTCCCTAGCAAGTTTGAATAAAGTTCTACAGGGTGATGATGTTTAGTCTGGGGATATCAGAAAAAGATTGATATGGTCTTCACCTGACACTCACTTGTCCTTCAAGTTCAAGTGCTACCTCCTTTCTGAAGCTTTCCTGACACCTTCAGGTGGAGTGAATCATTCCACCTTGTGTCTCTGAAGTACTAGGCACATGATGCTACTCATGCACAATACAATACTGTATCACAACGTTGTTTGCATGCATGTCTGTGCAACTAGATTCTAAGCTTTTGGGTGGTAGGAGCAAGTTGTATTTACTTCTTAGCACGGTAGCTGATGCATTGAATAAATACATGAATAGATATATTAATGCATGTATATGTTGAACTTAAGTGTGGAAATCACTTAAGAAAGCTGGAGAAACTTGAGTCAACTACACCTCACTCTCTAGAAAATTAAAGGATTAAGATTAAATTATTAAATATCAATGTCTGCATTTTTCATCTTTGACTAATCCAGCTGCATTTTATTTGTTCTGGAGGCTTACTCAGTCATCTCTTTAGAAAGTGAAAACTACGCTAATTTGACATGAACCTTGTTATACCTCTGGGGTGTTTTCCTTCTTCTCTTTTCTTTTTTCATACAACTTGACCCCACGGATGATTTCTAAATAGGCTGCCCACCTCTGGTCTTTCCCAATGTTAGGCTATCTTGCCTCAATTACTTAAAATATATTATGTCTCCACAAAAATTGTGAAGGTTCTTAGTAGCTACTGGATCAAGGACAGACACTTTCATGTCGTGTCAGCATTTCCAACTTCATCTCTCAGTTCTTAGTAACATGGGTCATCTCTTCAAATCTTCAACTTTGAGTCACTTCTTGTCATTACTGCCTTTGCTCAGCCATCTCTGTTTGGCCATCTCCCTAATACTAACCCTAACCCAGTGATGTTTCTCAGGTTCTCGCTTGTTTACATTCTTCAAAGAATTTAAACAATTTAAATTTTAATTCTTGCTTGTTTAAATTATTCAAAGACGGATTAGGCAACACAAGGGCAACAAATACTTCCTGATTGACTCTGCTTCAACATTTGTTCTTTACAGATTTGTTCTTTACAGTACTTAATATTAATTATGCTGATAATTACATGGAAATATTATTATTAATGTCCTTAATATTAATTATTCCTGCGTACCTTGATGCTTCTGGTCTTTCTTACCTTGTCCTCCAACTGTCTTCCTAAGCTCTTTGGAGTAGGAACCATGCTCTTTTACCACTTTTTTTGTCTGCGTGCTGTCTAGCACCATGGTGGGCATATAGAAAATATCCCTTAAAATATGAGAATTAATTAAAAGTGGCATATTCTCAAATCTTACCTGAGACCCCTCCATAGCAATCCACTTGGGGCAATCAAACAGATTACAAGTTTGCATAACCTTGGGTTTGGGTGCATACATGCACTTCCATTCTTCTGCCTGCAATATCTCTCCATGCATGGATTCCTCCACACACACAAAGCTCCGTCTCCGAATCCCTCCTCCACAGGACACGGAACATGCAGTCCAAGGATTATGTTCCCAGCTCAAAAGCAAACAAAATTATATTATTTATTTGTTGTTTGTTTGAAGTTTGCAAAGATGGTGGCAAAAAGTATGGCCTTAAGGTATCAGGTGTGGTTCAGCTGAATGAGCCTGGGACTGGGAGTCATTAAGACTTTACACTTTTTTTTTTTTTTTTGAGACAGAGTCTCGCTCTGTAACCCATGCTGGAGTGCAATGGTGCAATCTTGGCTCACTGCAACCTCTGCCTCCCGGGTTCAAGCAATTCTGCCTCAGCCTCCCTACTAGCTGGGATTACAGGCATGCACCACCATGCCAGGCTAATTTTTGTATTTTTAGTATAGACAGGGTTTCACCATGTTGGTCAAGCTAATCTAGAACTGCTGACCTCGTGATCCGCCTGCCTCAGCCTCCCAAAGTGCTGGGATTACAGGCATGAGCCACCATGCCTGGCCTTTTTTTTAATTTTAATTAATTTTTTTTTTAAGATGGAGTCTCTTTCTGTCACCCAGGCTGGAGTGCAGTGGCAAGATCTTGGCTCACTGCAACCTCTGCCTCCTGGGTTCAAGCTATTCTCCTGCTTCAGCCTCCCAATTAGCTGGGATTACAGGCACCTGCCACCACGCTTGGCTAATTTTTGTACATTTTAGTAGAGATGGGGTTTCGCCATGTTGGCCAGGCTGGTCTTGAACTCCTGACCTCAAGTGATCCACCCGCCTTAGCCTCCCAAAGTGCTGGGATTACAGGCATGTGCCACCACACCCGGCCAAGACTTTATTCTTAACTGCCACACACAAATTTTAGTCACAAGGTACTTAGCTCCTCACATCTGGGGTTTTTGTCAACTGAGAATAATATACCTTCCCTATTTACCCTTCATCAGACCATTGTGAAAATTAAATCAATTAAAATATACAGTGTGGCTGCATCTTCAAACTGCCTCTAAACTGTAAAATACTAATGGACAATATTATTAGAGAATCACAGAACCTCAGAGTCAGGAAGGACCATATTACTCTTTTCGGGATAAAAGGGGATTAAAATTTCTGATTAATTGCAACACTTGAGCTCCTGCTATAATACTCAGTTGTCCAAGATACGCTTGACAGCTCCAGCGATGGGAAACATCATCTTTTGAGGCAGCCTATTCCATCTAATTCTTAGAAAGATTTCTCCTATTATTGAGTTGAAGTCTGTTTTCCCTTAGCTCTATAAAGTGTCTAATATCTAACCCTCATACATTTTAGGCTATTGCTACAGATGCTACAGTTCCTTGCAAACTACTTAAATTGCAAAAAGGAAAAGGAAACATATCACTCGCTGAGGAAGAGGTTGGAAGTGGTCATAGGGCATTATCTCTTTAAATCCATCACTACAAATGAAATCATTGTGAGAATATCATTTCTATAATAAATTCACACATTCATTAATTGATGAATATAATATTTGACATCCCAAAAGACAGAGCTCTTCCAAATTGGAAACTAAAAATATCAAGTGTTATCAACCATTCCCAAAAATTCAGCCATCATCTCTTTAATTGTCAAGAATATCTACGACACAAATTCCCCAGTTCTATTTGAAAATATAGAAAACTAAACTAGCAGTATATTAATCAAAGGAAAAAAGTATCTTGCAATTTCAATAAATTTATTCCTTTTTATAATAATTACTCTCTTAATATATTAGTGATATTAACACACTGTCGTATTAGTAGGATCTTCAGAAAACCACTTTATTTCACAGAATTTGTCCTCTGAAAGGTCTCTATTCATAATTACGTTCAACCAGACTTACAGGAAATGGGCAGTTTAGTAACAGGAAATGAAATCCACTGAGAACGCTTCCTTTTCCACTTGCACACTTCTTCCTAAGCCAGCTGGCAGATATCTGGAGGATTATGGGACTTGATATTGTTCTGTTATTTTAAGGTATTGTAGTAAGCCAGGAAACTTCCCCAGGCAATCCAAGTCAGCAGGTACTAAATTATGCAATAGGATAGTTTACGCATAGCTTTTTTGCTTTGGCATTAAAATTTTACTTCCTTGCACAATGCATTATTTATACTGAATTTAATAGGAATACTTCAAAAGCCAAAACATGATAATGGGTGACCCAGTTTAAAAGCTAAAATGGTGAGTGAAAGATATTTATGATTGGCAGATGGACTAGACATATTACTTGGATGAAGAGAGCAGGAGATGTTCAAAAAGGTTCATTATAAAAAAACTTAGGAACACATAGCCCATGACAAGAGAAAGCTATACTTTCATTCCTAATGAATGTGTCCTAACTTCTATGCACCATAGTTACAAATGTGAACGTAGGCACCTGCCACCAGGAGATAAAGTCAGGAAACAGAAATGTATTGCCCTGCAAAGATTGATCAGTCTCAGGTGAAGCTGATTTGTTTCTTTTTGAAGTAAAGAGGGTGTGGACAATGACACAAACCTTGATGGGCAGGGATCCACGCTGCATTCCTTCAGTTTTGGTTTTGGTTTTACATTTTCAGGGTAGTAGTGACAATAATGGTCAGGAACTACCCTCTTCAAGCGGATATCCACACATTCAGCAGAATTGAGCTGATAACAAAGTGTTAGAAAAGGAAAGTCTGAATATTGCATTCATTTTTACTTGGCAGAGTTACCACCTGCCACACACTTTTTTTTTCCTCTTTAAGAAACTTAACTCAGTGGCTCTCAACCCTGGCTGTATAGCAGAACCACATGGGAGCTTTTAATACACTCTAATGCCCAGGTTCCTTCATGGTCCAATTAAGTCAGAAGTCCTGTGGCCAGGATCCAGGAAAACAGCACCTTTTAAAAAAGATTCTCAGGTTCTTCTCAGATGACTAAAATGCGTGGCCAAAATTGAGAATGACAATTAGTACCAACTGTGGTACTCTCAGCACTTCTAACTAAAAAATGACAATAGTCTCCTCTTAAGAACTGTTTCCAGCCCAGGTGCAGGTGAGTTATTCATTCTCCTCGGTTCATTGTCTTTTCTCCTCATTGTCACCACAGCACTGTGCAAGGCCCTTCTCTCATTTCCATATAATCTCTCTTCTTCCCTTATTGACGCTCCCATTCCAATCCCCGCAACACACCTATTTTGATTTGTTGTTATGTCCTTAAATATGCAACCATCTTATGTAATGTTGTTTTTTTGTGTATCTGTTTTTAGCTTAATGAATGATAATGTGTTTTAAATCTTGTTCTGTTTTCCACTTTTTTCACTCAACATCATGTTTTTGAGAACTACCCTTGCGCTGGGTGGTTGCTGGGTTGAATATTTCTTTCATAACATTTTGTGATTTGCATACACAGTACCACATTTTACTCTTCTCCCCTGGGATGCCACAGGCACCTGCAATACCAATAAGCTTTCCAAATGGGGAATTAAGCATTGTCAATACAAAAAGGAACAAAATCCATCCCCCTATGTCACTCCCCAGCCCTCGTCTCACAAGCCTTCAAACAGAAGGAATGAAGACTTATTCTTGATTCTACTACATCTAATTTGTAGAGTTTCTGAGGAAAGTGAACATTGCAAATAGATGAGTGCTATAAATTTAAAAAGCAAGTCACAAAATGATGCTTCTATTTCCTGAAAGATCTGATTCCAAGTTTCCTGTCACTACATAAGTGTCTGTTAAGTTAAACTTTTTTAAAAAAAGGTAATTTTTCAAAACTAGAATGAGCTCTTTACGAAAGAAAAAAATGGCCAAAGCCAAGCGCTCTGCGTCTGCCAGTTGGTCTAAAGGTCTGAAAATACATTTAAAGTCCTGATTGTCGAGAGGAATCTGATTTTATAAACCACTAGACAGCTTTCTATAAGACACGGCTTGGATGTAAGCTGAGTGCAGAAGGACGGACTGGTAAGCATTATAAAAAGCAAGGTCGAAACCGCAAGAATGAAAATCCAAATGGAGTCAATAAAATGTTACTTGGGTGCCAATATCTGCCAGAAAGTCAACGATATCAGATGGCAATGGCAATCTAGGTACTTGCTCCAGATTGATCTCAAGTGTCTCACATTGACGATTACAGATGGGACTAGGAAAGTCCATCCAAGCACCCCCGGTACTTTAGAGACCAATGGACTAATTTTCTTGATTATCCAAAACACTTTAAAATCCATTCACACACATCACACAGATTTGATGACTAATATAATTAAATTTTGGTAATGCTTTCCTTGTGGGTTTTATGTGTGTATTTTATTTTCCCCAAAACAAGTACAAAATGAGATTACAGCTCCTTGAGTCAGAAAAAAAAAAAAATCTTTGTTCTAAATAGAAATAGACTTCTAAATGAAAACAGGGCATATACAGGTGTTTATAATTTGGGGAGAGACAATTAATTTTCCTCTTCTGTTTTATCACAGTTTAGAGATAGCAAAAAGCAAAAGAAATGAGGCAGAGTGCTTTTCTGTATCTTGAGCAAATGTACTGAAATTCTGCCAGTGTACAGAAAATGCCAGGCTCCCCAAAAGCAGCCTAAAATCTCCCTTCTGTTCTTACAGAGATTGTAAGACAATCTCACTGCTAAGTGCTCATGCACATTTACAGTTCCAGCAGGACTACGTCTTTCCATGGGCACCCGAGTATGAGAAACACCTATTTGCTTCCCAAGAATTTAGTCAACTGGATTGAGCTGAATCCCATTAAAAAAGTGTCTCCTCTGGAGTAGAAAGTGTCTTTTATCTTACGGATCCAAATGTGAACGTCTCTCTGAATGACTGTGTGTAAGAACAAAGAAATAAAATTTTTTAAAAAATAGATGTTTGAGCCAGGCATGGTGGCACATGCCTGCACTCCCAGCTACTCCAGAGGCTGGGGTGGGAGGATGGCTTGGGCCCACCAGTTGGAGACCAGCCTGGGCAACATAGTGAGATGCCATCTCTACAAAATATTTTAAAAATTAGCCAGGCATGGTGGCATATGCCTGTAGTTCCAGCTACTTGGGAAGCTGAGGTTGGAGGATCGCTTGAGCCCAGGAGTTTGAGTCTAGCCTGGGCAACTTAGTGAGACCTGCCTCTAAAACAAACAAACAAATAAAAAAGAGAGAGATATGTTTGTTTTTCTGCAGAGTAAGAGTACCCAAAGAGTCATAAGTGACTCAAAGATGTAAAGGAAACTTTGCCTTATAAAAATGCTTATAACATTCAAGAAAATTCAGAGGGAATTGAAAATAAACTGAATGAATGTCAGAGCCGGTAGAAACTTGAAGTGACTTACTCCACTGGTTTGTTCTCACTGTATGAATTTTGTGATTGTGCTCTATTTGTGACAAGGGATAGATTTCCACTTACGGTAGTTATTAAATTCTTTTTGTGAATATGTTTATTTAAGTTGAGTAAACGCCCCCTTAAAGAAAAATCCTTTAGTAAATAACAGTGCAGGAATAACACAGATATGGCAAGAATAGTGATGGCAATATGGCTCCAGCTGCTATCCAAAGACACCGGCTTAAAGAGGCGATGGTTCTCAAAGTGGAGTGCGTACCATCATCTCCTGGAGGATGAGCCACACCCTGGGGTTTCTGACTCAGTAGGTCTGTGGTGGAGCCTGAGAATCTGTATCTCTAGTTAGTTCCCAGGAGATGCTGATGTTGCAGGTCCAGGAAGCCCACTGTGAGAATCACCTGCTGCAGGATCATCATCATGTGGTCTTTTGCCTCAACCCTGGCCCTGGGAGGAACTAGCTGGTGAACTGGGGAGATTCACTTGTACTTTCTTTCTGTGGCACTATTCAGTCTTCTCTCCATTTCCAGGGACATAAACTTCTTCTTGGGCCTGGGCTGCCCAGGGCTTCCCATAAAAGTGCCTGCCCTGTTGTTTCAGGGGGAGCCTAAATTCCAGAAGAGAGACATCTGCCTGCATATTCACAGCAACCTGGCACTGACTGAAGAGCCCTCCTTCATATACCTGTAGTTTAAAGGAGAAAGGCCAGTTTCTGACTCTAAGTAAATTGATATGCCATAGGCTTCAAGGATTGAGATGTGGAGCTAGGCTGGGCTGGAGAAGGATTTATTCTAGCTCTTCAAACAAGACCATACCTGAGCCTGCATACCCTGATCTGGTCCCAGGTATAGTAGGAGGTTTAAGGGAGGCAAAGGGCAAAGTCATTTAGAGCATGACTCGGATATCAAGCAGACCTGGCACCAGATCCTAGCTGCACTGTTTACTAGCTGAACAACATACTACTGTATGCTCTTTACACTTTCTAAGGGTCAGTTTGTTCATGCATAAGACAGGAATAAGAGACCTTCCTTAGAGTTTTCTTGAAGAATAAATGTGATTATGAGCATCTAACCCATGGTTTGACACATGGTAAACACCTAGTACCACTGCCTGGTACTCTAAGGGGAAGCTTCAACATAAATTCCTATTCTAGTAAATCATGGTTCCTGGGTTGCATGCATTTATTCTTTGATTTAAAAGTCAGTTCAGAAAAAGAGAATTATTTTGACAGTAGCTCTGGTTGCCTTCTCATTTGCTCCTGAGAGTTGCCAGTTCTCCATATCAAATGGACAATAATCTTCCACCGGAGCATGAAAGATGCTGCTTTTCTGGCATGTGTGTAGAGCCCTGGATTACACTTGTCCCCAAACCTTCCTCTACTGACTATGAAAACCTTGAACAAGGCCAAGCACGGTGGCTCACGCCTGTAATCCCAGCACTTTGGGAGGCCAAGGTAGGTAGATCATCTGAGGTTGGGAGTTCGAGACCAGCCCAGCCAACATGGAGAAACCCTGTCTTTACTAAAAATACAAAAATTAGCCAGGCATGGTAGCAGGCACCTGTAATTCCAGCTACTTAGGAGGCGGAGGCACAAGAATCGCTTAAACCTGGGAGGCGGAGGTTGCAGTGGGCCAAGATTTGGCTACGGCACTCCAGCCTGGGTGACAGAATGAGACTCTGTCTCAAAAAAAAAAAAAAAGACCTTGAACTAAGCAGACAATAAGCAGGGCTTTCCCCTTTACCACTTAGTAGGGACCCTTTCTCTTTTTAATAAGCTTATACTCTTGCACCTGAGGAGAGAAAAGTTGTAAATCTAACGTTAGAACCAACACACCCATTGACTCAACCTGGCTGGGAAAGTCACTCCTTCTTCCTGCTTCTCCGATTTTTCATAGAAAATTAAAAATAATACATACATTAAGGGCAATCAAGAAGAGAAATGCAGTAACACAGGCAAACAAGTTTGTTTATGGTTTTTTTTTTCTTTGGCTAAAAGTAAAAGGTGTTTTCCAAATCCATTTTGCACTGTCTTCAAGAATAAAGGCAAATGCATCTTCTTCATTAACACCATTGAATTCAGGCTGCTGAGTAAGGTGCTGTGTGATGAGACATCTCTAATCACCACACCAATTTTAAAATCAGCTTCAAAAATGTAAATGTGAAATTTGTCTAACTCTGAGCTCTAAATATTCATGAACAAAGCCTGGAACTCACCTCCTCCCCACCTCACAGTGCAGGGAAAGAAGTCAGTTTGTCTCCACTGATGACTGATGGGCTGGTAAAAGAACTGAACCATTATTTTTAATAATAATATATTTAAGCACATCCTTTTGAAAAATTCTTCTAGAAGCACAACTGCAAGAACTCAACTTAAGTGTACAAATATATGGTGTTTAAACAGTCTAGTATCTAATTAAAAGGAAATGGGGGGTAGGCATGGTGGCTCACACCTGTAATCTCAGCACTTTGGGAGGCCAAGGCAGGTAGATCACTTGAGGTCAGGAGTTCAAGACCAGCCTTGCCAACATGGTGAAACCCCATCTCTATTAAAAATACAAAAATTAGCCCAGCATGGTGCCACATGCCTGTAGTCCCAGCTACTCAGGAGGCTAAGGTGGGAGAATTTCTTGAACCACTGTCTCAAAAAAAAAAAAAAAAAGAAATAGGGCACAAATGAGGTAATATATATGTTAATTAGTTCCATTTAGCCATTCCACAATATATACATATTTCAAAACATCATGTTATACACTATAAATATATACAATTTTTGTCAATTAAAAATGCTAGGAAAAGATTAATGTGGCCAGGCACAGTGGCTCACACCTATAATCCCAGCACTTTGGGAGGCCGAGGTGGGTAGATCATCTGAGGTCAGGAGTTTGAGACCAGCCTGGCCAACATGGCAAAACCTGGTCTCTACTAAAAAATACAAAAATTAGCTGGGTGTGGTGGCATGTGCCTGTAGTCCCAGCTACTCAGGAGGCTGAGGCAGGCGAATAGCTCGAACCCACGAGGCAGAGGTTGCAGTGAGCTGAGATCGCACCATTGCACTCCAGCCTGGGCAACAAGAAGGAAACTCCATCTAAAAGAAAAAAAAAAAGTAAAAGAAAAAATTAATGTGTTAGAAAAACCAGGCCAGGCACAGTGGCTCACACCTGTAATCCTAGCACTTTGGGAGTTCAAGGCAGGAGGATCACTTGAGGCCACAAGTTTGAAATCAGTCTGGTCAACATAGCGAGATCCTATCTCTCCAAAAGAAAAAGTTTAAAATTAGCCAGGTGTGGTGGCATGCACCTGTAGTCCCAGCTATAGCTATTGGGGATGCTGAGGCAGGAGGACACCTCGAGTGCAGGAGTTTGAGGCTACAGTGAACCATGATCACACCACTGCACTCCAGTCTGGGAAACAAAGCAAGACTCTGTCTCAAAAAAACATGAAAATGAAAAAGAAAAATCTCTAAAAAATGCAATTGGAAAAAAAAAACAAGAAATACAATTGGGATAAAAAATTTTAACAATAAAAATTAATACAGTGGGTTGGGCGTGGTGGCTGATGCCTGTAATCCCAGCAATTTGGGAAGCTGAGGCAGGCAGGTCCCTTGAGGTCAGGAGCTCAAGACCAGCCTGGCCAACATGGTGAAATGCTGGCTCCACTAAAAATACAAAAATTAGCTGGGTGTGGTGGCACATGCCTGTAATGCAAGCTACTTGGGAAGCTGAGGCAGGAGAATCGCTTGAACCCGGGAGGTGGAGGTTGCAATGACCGAGATCACACCATTGCACTCCAGCCTGGGCAACAGAGTGAGACTGCATCTCAAAAAATAAAATAAAACAAAACAAAATAAAATAAAATAAAATAAAAGTAGTATTATAAAAGGTATTTCATATGAGAAATGCTACATTTAGTGGAAGAAACAGCTTATCAAAATAATACAGTTTAAAGGGAATTTTAATAAAGTATCAATAAATCTGCTATAATATTTCTTTAAAAAATAGAGATAATAGACAAATAGAATGATGAAGAGGCAATATTTAATGATATAATTGCTTAGAATTTCCTAGATTTTAAGAAAGACAGAAGTCTCTGTTTCAAAATGCTCATTGAGTTCTAGACATTTTAAAAAATAAAACAAAAAGCATAAAGAAAAATCCTAAAAGTTATCATAAACAAAAATATGATTACCTAGAAAAATGTGAAAAATCAGATTAACGTCACATTTCTCACAAGAAATATTGGATTCAAGAAAACAAAGTCAAGTCCTCAAAGTGATGAGGGACAAGAATGTTGAATCTGGAATTCTATAACCAAGTTATTAATCAGTAATCAGTTATCAGTTATCCTCCTATAATCAAATGACCAATCATTAATCAATGAAATAAATATATTTTCCGACACAAAATGATTCTGAAACTTTAACACTTAGAGATATTCACTGGAAAAAAAGAAAAAAAACTACTAAAGAATGTACCTAAGAACTAATATAAATACAGAAGTAGTGAGATGCAAGAAGCAATAATGATTAAATAAATCAGTAAAGCTTACAAGAGAATCTAAACAAGGATTGATTTCAAAATAGTGGTTTTATGTATTTAATTACAAAATGACATAAAAACTCCAGACACAAGATGTGTGTGTAGGGAAGGGGAGGCAGGGTTATGGTAATGGAGTGGGGACAGCACAGGTTTTACAGAGATAGGATACACTGCTAAAAGGAGCTTTGTTTCTGTTCCCAACCCAGGACCCTAGAAAGTTCTATCATAGGAATAAAGTAAACTGGAAACAGGACAACCTTCAAAGGGTATAAAGCCCTGGTTCAAGTTATTTCAATTCCTTGTTAGATAAAGATCACCTGTTGCTAACCTAGCTGTCTTCTAGAAGCAAAAATAAGACAGCTAAAATCATCCAGTTGGAAGAGTGTTACACTGAAGATCTAGAAGCAAAAATTATCCAATAATAATTTTTAAAGGGGATTTTAACAAAGAGTATCAATAAATCTGCTACAATCTCAAATTATATCCACAACCTTTCTTCCATAATATACAGCACAAACTTTAAAAGTAACTAAGAATAGAAAAAACAAAATTTAATGACAACCTAAAAAAGTGAAAAAAAATAGACATTATAAACATAATGACAGGAAATCCAGATATTGGTATTAACTGATGAAAATATAAAAACTTAAGTACACCATTATTACCTCCTACAACCCTGGCCTTGGCTTCAGTCTGGTTTCCCTGCAGGAGGGGCCTAGCAACACCTTATGCTATTCCTATGATTATAACACAAGTATTGGAACACTTTGCCTCGGGCACTGTTTTTCAGAGAACTTGGAACAAGATTAAAATGTTCAAGAAATCAAATTATAAGATGGGGAATTTCACTGGAAACAAGCTATAACTAAAATGGAAATTCTAGGAATAAAAGAAGCAATGATTTAAATCAATATCTCAATGGACGAACTTAAAAGTGGATTAAAATAGACTTTGGCAAGTATTTTATAAAGAGCCAGATAGTAAATATTTTAGGTTTTCAGGCTACATGGTTTCTGTTGCAACTATTCAATTCTGCTAGTATAGTGCAAAAGTAGCCATTGACAATGTGTAAACAGATAGGGGTGGCTGTTCTGATAAAACTTTATTTACAAAAACAATGATGGCCTGCTGGTCGTAATCTGCTGATCCCTGAATTAGACACACCTGAGCAGAGGATCAGTAAAATGACAGTAAAAAGAAAGTGGAAATTAGACAAATTGGATACAGGTAAAGGTATAATTACAGTCCTTACAGTCCCAGAAATACATAACAAAGAGCTTGGGAGAGAAGTTAATCTGAAGAGATAATAAATGAGAATCTGTCAAAAGTGATGGTGGATCTCAAGCCACAGATTCATGAGACACCTGGACTTCAAGCTGAAGAAAGGCACTAATTACACCATAGCCCAATTGATGAAAACCCAAAACAAAGGGAACGCACTTAAAAGCAGATGAAGAAAAAGGACAAATTACCTTCTAAGGAACAAAAAGAAGACTGATAGCTGACTTCTCCACAGAATAAACTGAAGTCAGAAGACAATGGGGAGATATCCTCAAAGTGCTGAAAGAAACGTTTTATAATCACAGAAGGGTGAATTCACTAGGAAGATGCGATGATTCTAAATGTGAACATACCTAACAACCTAGCCTCCAAATAGATAAGGCACAATGCACAGTCACAGGGTAGTTTTAGCACATCTCTCATGATAGAATAAGCAGACAAAAATCAGGAAGGCTATAATTTGGAATAACACAATTACTAAACATGACCTAATTGACATACATAGAACATTGTATCCAACAACAGAAGACTACACATCACATTCTCACAAACTTTGTTATATTCTGAGCCACAAACCAAGTTTTATAAATTTTGAAATATTGAAATAATATGGAGTATGTTCTTTGACCACAGTAGAATTAAGCTATAAAAATAAATTTTAAAAAGATTACTGGAAAATTCCCTCATGGTTGGATGTTATACTTCCAAATAATCCACAAGTCAAAGAATATGTAATTACAAAACTTACAAAGTAATTTAACTGAATGATGAAGGAAAACATTTCATATCAAAATTATTAAATTAAATATAAGGTATGCACTGAGAGAAATTTTTAGACTTAAATGCATATGTTTTAGGGAGAAAAGATGAAAATTAATGATTTCATAATCCATCTCAAGAAGTTTAGGAAAAAAACAGCCTATGGGATCTAAAGAGGTAAGAGTGGACATAATAAAGATAGGAGCAGACATTAATGATAAGGAAAGAAAACTAGAGTAAAACAGTTATGAACCCGAAAGTTGTTTCTGTGAAATGTCTAATAAAATTGATAACCCTCTGATGTGACTGAGCAAGTAGAAGAGTAGGCACAAATAGTCAATATCAGGAATGAGAAAGAGGACATACTACAGGTTGTTCAGAAAGTGAACGAACAATAAGAGGATGCTATGAAAAGTATGCCAATAACTTTTTAAAAGTTATTTGAAATAGGCAAATTCATTGAAACTAAATGGACATAAGAAATAAGAAAATCTAAAGAATCTGTATCTTTCAAAGACATTAAATGCATAATTCTAAATATTTCCTGGTGCACACTGCCAAACATTTAAAGAAAAAAAAATGGCACCAATCGTTTGCAAACTATTGCAGAGAATAAGAGGAAACACTTCTAAACTTGTTTTATAAAAGCAAAATAAAATGCCAAGACCTGAAAAAGGCATTCCAAGAAAACAAACAAGCAAACCCTGTCCTGCACGTAGGTACCAAAACGACAACAAAAACCTGAAGTGAAATAATTTAAAATCACATCCAGTGATATATAAAAGGATACACCTTTTAACAAACAATAAAATAATTAATATTAACAATAAATTCTTTTTTTTTTTTTTTAATGGAGTCTCGCTCTGTCACCCAGGCTGGAGTGCAGTAGCACAATCTTGGCCCACTGCAACCTCCACCTTTCAGGTTGAAGCGATTCTCCTGCCTCAGCCTCCCAAGTGGCTGGGACTACAGACGCATGCCACTACACCTGGCTAATTTTTTGTATTTTAGTACAGACAGAGTTTGACCGTGTTAGCCAGGCTGGTCTCGATCTCCTGACCTCATGATCCGCCTGTCTCAGCCTCCAAAAGTGCTGGGATTACAGGGGTGAGCCACCACGCCTGGCAACTAACAATAAATTCTAATCGAAAAGAATAATGACTAGGTAGGTTTATCACAGGAAGAAACAGTTGGTTTAACATTTGAAAAATCAATGTCATTTATTACATTAAAAAGGAAAAAGGAGAAAACCATGTGATCATCTCTAAAGATGCAGAAAATGCATTTGATAAAGCTCTGTGCTTGTACATAATGAAGCAAACTAGAAAAAGAAAAAAATTCTTTCACCAAATAAAATATCTATAAAAAATGTTATAGTAAAAACCATATATAATGGTGAATTATAGGGAACTTTTCTCCTGAAGTGAAATGCATAACAAGGACAGCTGCCATCTTCATTATTTGCAGATGTCACAATTGTGTATGTATACAATCCAAAAGAATTCACAAACTATTAGTATTAATACATGAATATAGTAAGAATATAATGTCAATACACAAAAATCAATATTTCCACACCCCAGAAACAAATAGAAACTGAAAAAAATACCATTTATAGTAACACCAAAATAACCAACACCTGAAAATAAATTTAGTAAAAGATATTAAAGACATAGAGTAAAAATTATGAACATTACTGAGAGAAATTTTAAAAGAACTAAAAAATGTATGGATATGCCATATTGATGAATTGAAAGACTTAGTATTGGAAAATGTCAATTTTCCTTAAATCGACATACAGATCCAATGCAGTTCCAATCAAAATCCAGCAGATTTTTAAAAACAGACAAGCTGATTTCAACGATATAAGAATGCAGTGTCAAGGAAAGCAAAGATAATCTGCAAGAACAAAGCTGAAACTTACACTTCCAGATATCAAGACTTATTTTAATGCAACAGTAGATATATCACAATGGTTTTGGCACAAATAAACAAACAGATCAATGAAACAAAGTAGGGTCCATAAATACATTGTTATTACCAGACTTCAGAGAAATAGGCAAAGGATCATTCTTCACCTAATGGCTGTAGGTCAATTAAACAGTCATATAGAAAAAATATTGATTCTATTATACCTCACAATGTATACAAACTAATTTCTAGATGGATTATAGCCTTTGGTGTGAAAGGAAAAATATTAAGCCTTCCAAACACAAACATAGAAGAATGTCTGAAGGGCTGGGCATGTATTCCCAGGACTTTGGGGGACCAAGGTGGGAGAAACGCTTGAGCTCAGAAGTTTGAGACCAGCCTGGGCAACACAGCTGGATCCTGTTACTACAAAAAAAAATTTTTTTTTTTTTAATTTGGCCAGGCACAGTGGCTCACACCTGTAATCCCAGCAGTTTGGGAGGCTGAGGTGGGTGGATCACTTGAGGTGAGGAGTTCAAGACCAGCCTGGCCAAAAGGGTGAAACCCTGTCTCTACTAAAAATACAAAACACTTGCTGGGTGTGGTGGCATACACCTGTAATCCCAGTTACATAAGAGGCTGAGGCAGGAGAATAGCTTGAACCCAGGAGGTGGAGGTTGCAGTGAGGTGAGATCGTGCCACTGCACTCCAGTCTGGGTGACAGAGCGAGACTCAAATAAATAAATAAATAAATAAATATCCAGGCATGGTGGCGTGCACATGTAGTCCCAACTACTTGGAAGGCTGAGGTGAGAGAATCACTTGAGCCCAGGAGGTCAAAGCTGCAGTAAGTCATGATTGTGCTACTGAACCCCAGCCTGGGCAACACAGCAAGACCGCATCTCAAAAAAAAAAAAAAAAAAAAAAAAAAAAAAAAAAACCACGAACAAACAAAAAGAAGAATTTCTTCATAATTCTGGATGAGGCAGATTTCTCAACCAGAATACAAATAGCACTAAGTAAAATGTTAAAGACCGATAAACTACACTACAGTAAAATTCAGAACTTCTGTATAGGGAAACTGATAGCCCTAAATACATTCAATGGAGAAAAAAATGGAAATAGAATGAATTAAGAATTCAGCTCTAGCAGCTGAAAATATAACACCAAAATAAATCCAGACAAAGATAAAAGAAATAAAAACTTATATAAATAGAAATGTAAAAAAACCTCTGCATTAATGAACAAAACAAAAATCTAGTCGTTAGATGTCTCAGAGACAATGTTTGGATGGTCTGAACAAAACAACAACTATGCAAGGAACCAATAAACGAGTTTAGGAATGAAAGAGACATTGTTATAGGTAAAGAGGAGACTGTTTTTAACAATAAGGGAATACCATGATTACATTTGAAGAGCTAAGTTTGAAAAATGAGATGAATTGGATACTTCTCTAGAAAAATGTAAATTTCAAAATTGGCTAAAATAATAAGCCTAAGAGAAACATAAATGGTTTCTAAGTCTTCTCCATTACCACCGAAAAGAAAAATAAGAAAAGAAAAAAAAAAAGAAAGAGAAAAGGCATTAAGCTAGATGTGTTACAGAAAGAGAAATCCTTAGCATAGTAGACACATTCCATTCCCTACCAGCATCCATTTCTCCTTTCCATTCTACAGACACTCAATTTTGTTCATGTTCATTCCTCCCTCCTGTGTCTTACATGTACATCCTGATTGTTTTTTTTTTTTTTTTTTTTTTTTTGAGATGGAGTCTCGCTCTGTCACCCAGCCAGAGTGCAGTTGTGCAATCTCGGCTCACTGCAACCTCCGCCTCCTGGGTTCAAGTGATTCTCCTGCCTCAGCCTCCCAAGTAGCTGGGATTACAGGCGCCTGCCACCATGCCCAGCTAATTTTTGTATATTAGTAGAGACGGGGTTTCACCATATTGGCCAGGATGGTCTCGTTCTCCTGATCTCGGGATCTGCCTGCCTCAGCCTCCCAAAGTGCTGGGATTACAGGCGTGAGCCACCGCACATCCTGATTGTTCTAAGTGAATCACCATGCTCACATTTACCTTGCTAGTGGCAGGACCAATGAGTGTTCTGCTCAGATACACAACTGCAAAGGGTGTCACTGGCCAACAGCCCCAGTTCTGGGTCAAGCTTCCCATGGGATTCTCCTAGCCAGTGACTAAGCACAGCAAGGGTATTGAAGGCAGAGCCATTCTTGGGAGACACTGGAGGCCTATGATGAATGACATTGGCTCAGGGTTTCCTCTCCAGCTTTGCTGAATTCTCCTAGAACCTACTGCATTTAAGATGCTTGCATCCAACCTTCCTTCCTTCCCTCTCTCCTTCACTCATGGTCAGATTTTCAGTGCAATCTGATGGCTCTCTCAGCATCACCCTGCTTTCTCTCCCTCTTTTTTCTCACAGGCATTTCCTAAATAAGTTTCTTGCACTTCTCATCCTGCCTTGCATTTGATTCTTAGAGGACCCAGATGAACACAGCAGTGGATGGTATAGAGTGGGCACGTGACCCAATTCTTGTCGATGAGAGGTGGTAAAAGGTCTACTGTGGAGTTTCTGAGGTTTCCTCGCTGAGAAGGTCCACAAGAAAGAAAACGGCCTACTGGGCTTCCGGGGATCACATCATCTTGTCCACATGTGACACCTGGATCAGTGCCTTTTACTTCCAGTGCAGGGCAAATATACAGCAACTGACTCAAATCCATGCACGATATCCTCAAACGAGCCCTAATTGCTGCCAGTGGGCACACTCTCTTTCCCCTAGTCCCTCGACACTGCCATTGTTGTCTTGCTGCACGTTCTCGGTGGTGTGGCTGGGACCCCATCCAATCCTTGGCTGGCTTAGAGCTCTGCACTAGGGAGACCATCAGCTTTATTGTTCATGCCAGGATGGCTCTGAGAGTGAAAGGAGGAGCTACTAACAATTCAGCTGGGGTCACAGGCACAAACTGGGCCTTTTCTGAACAAAATAGAACCCATAGTCTCTCTACCTACACCTCTCTGCTGAAGGGTCATTTTGCCACCACCTTGTCACCCCCTGGCCAGTCAAGAGTACATTAAATTTTCTAGATGTCTTCCATTACCACTCAGGAACTGAAGGAGACTCCGGGGAGCTAAACCCAGACTCAACCTGTGACTGAACATTTCAGGGCACTAATTCCACCTTCACTCTCGTGCGGCTTCTCTGGGTTGCTGATGGAGGTGGGATTTCTGTGAGGTGCTTTCCTCTGGGAGCTCTGCCTGGGAAGGGAGCAAAAGCTCCTTTTCTGCTTTTGGCTCTCCCTGAAAGCCTCCCTGCCCTGGAGAGCGACCACCATCATGAAACATGACTCGCTGCCCGCTTCCTTTGTCCTGGCACCAGGAGAGGGAGAAGGCTTTCCACATCCTGGCTGGACATGCCCTGTGTGCACATCCTCCTGAGGACACTAGACTGAGGCGCAGCCTTGCTGGAGAAAGGAGCAACCTCTCCATGTTACAGAAGATGTGCTATGGGTTAGGACCCCAGGCTTGGCCCTGGAAATGTTGTGGAGACTAAATCAATTTGGAAAATCTTCATCTCTCTCCACTAAGGGTGGCTTTCAAAACAAAAGACTAAGCTAAAAATAATAATAACCCTACTTTAATCATGAAAAGATGAACATGAATGCTTTCTCCTGCACTCCAGCTAATTACTCACCTGCCATACCACTGCTGTCAAGTCCGCAGGGCAAACAGCTCTGCTGACAAAGGAGATGGTGAAGTACAGAGAATGGCAAAAGTGAAATGCACATTGACATTTGCAAAAGTGTATTAGCACTGTTTGATGAGGAAAATGAGTTTTATAATAAAAGTATGTGGCCAGGCATGGTGGCTCACACCTCTAATCCAGCTCTTTAGGAGGCTGAGGCGGGAGGGTTCTTGAGCTCAGGAGTTCAAGGCCAGCCTGGGTAACATAGTGAGACTCTGTCTCTACAAAAAAATTAAAAATTAGCTGGCTGTGGGGTTGTGTGCCTGTAGTCCCAGGTAGTTGGGAGGCTGAGGCCAGAGGATTACTTGCAGCCTGTACTTGGCCTGGGTGACAGAGCAAGACCCTATCTCAAAAACAAACAAACAAAAAAGGTCAATGGTATTCAAATTCAACTACTTGACTTGGCCACTTCAAAAGAATTTCCAAAATTTATGAAATAGATTTTTATATAAAACTATTCATAGTATGTCTACATTTATACATGTATCTTAGCTGTGAATGCTGGTAATTACTAAAGCAGTATATGAATTGCTTTAACCAAGAAATTTCCTTCAACAGACCACATTACAGTAAAATATGCAATATTCTAAAAGTTTCTGCCTTTGGAATGGACGACAAATGCTTAGGATGAGACAGAATCCCAATGATTGTAAGGCATGAGGAAATAGGTAAATTTTCTTTTCTGCTGGCACTGTTATGGGTTGAATTGTGTGCCCCCAAAACAACATGTTGAAAGCCTAGCCCACCGTAGCCCACAGTATCTCAGAATACTATCTTATTTGGAAATACAGTCTTTGCCAATGTAGTTAGGGTAAGGTAACTGGGAGGACTTAATCCATTATGAGTGGTGTCCTTATAAAAAGGGGAAATTTGGACTGGCCAGGTGTGGTGGCTCATGCCTGTAACTCCAGTACTTTGGGAGGCAGAGATGGGTGGATAGCTTGAGCCTAGGAGTTCAAGACCAGCCTGGCCAACATGGCGAAACCCCATCTCTGCTAAAAATATAAAAATTAGCCCAGCAGGGTGGCGTGTGCATGTAGTCTCAGCTACTAAGGAGGCTGAGGCAGAAGAGTTGCTTGAACCCAGGAAGCAGAGGTTACAGTGAGCTGAGATTGTGCCACTGCGCTTCAGCCTAGGTGACATAGTGAGTCTCTGTCTCAAAAAAAAAAAAAAAAAAAAAGGCATGGGAGAAATTGAGAAATTTGGACCCAGAGCCAGACACGCACAGAGGGAAGATGATGCCTGAAGTCTAAGAATTGAGGTGAGAGGCGTAAGACAGCTTCTCCCTCACAGCCCTCAGAAGAAACTGATCCTGCCAACACCCTGATTTTGGACTTTCGGGCTCCAGAACTGTGGGACAATAAATTCGGCTGTTTAGGCCACTCAGCTGTGGTACTCACTAACAACAGTCTTGTGAAGCTAATACAGGCACTGACTCTAAAACTGTGTCTTGCAGAGTTTTGAAACACCTGTGAATGTGTAAATATAGCCTCGATCTGCACTGCATTGCAAGCCTCCAATGTGTTCTTTGACAGAACGAAGACAGGCAGTTTCAAATCCTCTATCCCCACATAAGGTAAATATACTATCATAACTCCCCACAAAGAAAAGAGGCTAATGAGTTGACAGCATAAAAGATATCTAGAGCTGAGGAAACTGAAGACAGAGATTGTACAACTGGGGACTAGTAGAAAAGCAATCAGAAAACATTTTCCTGAAGAAACACAAAATATGAGAGTGGAAAAAACATGAATCCCTAAGAAGACAACTGGCTGAAAAAGGAAGATTTCAGAGCCCAAAGAAGAGAAACGTTTTCTTCTCCCTGAAGATATATATATATTTTAAAAGATGAGAAAAGCTACCAATAGTAGTTAAAAATTAACCATGGAAAGATGTCTTTATCCAAGTAATTTAATTTTATTTTTTTAGATATCCTCATGGGAATATACTTAAAATTGATAGTCACAAACATCTACTCATAGATGCAAATATTCAGTAAATTCTCACTGAATGAATAGCGTCTATCTCGCTGTCAATCAATGAAGCACATGGCATCAGCTACTGTACTTAGCCGAGACTCACTACTGCTGCCTGGTGGCAACATGCGCATATTGAAGAAGCAGGGCCCTAATGCAAAATACCCCTTAGTGCTATAACAAGGGTCATCCATGAAAAACAGGTCATTGAGGGCTGGGCATGGTGGCTCACACCTGTAATCCCAGCAATTTGGGAGGCTGAGGCAGGAGGATTGCTTGAGGTCACGAGTTCAAAACCAGACTGGGCAATATAGTGAGGCCCTGTAGCTACACACAAATAAAAAAAAAATGAAAAAAGGGAAACAGGTTTTTCAGGAAAACAAGCATATACAATGAGAAATCCACTGGAAGAAGGAGATGTGCAATTTTCAAGAATGGTCCAACCATGAAAATATAGCTTCTTAAAGAGTAGAAAAAAGAAATTTTTTTCTCATTGGTACAGTGAGATGCTAAGCTGCAAAATCTGAGCAACAATACCTATAAGACCACCTAACATCCCATTGATGTCTACATATGTCACTCTTTATGTAAGAATACAGCAGTGTTCAACAGTACAGTTATCAAAAGCCCATGAAGTAGGTCTACTACATGAACTGTAGCAAAGCGTGTGCCTCCACCTGGCTCAGCGCACCCACAGCTGTGCTAAATGAGCACTGAATATGCAGGGCTGGTAGTCACCGCCTCATCCTCTCTCAGGCGGAAGCCAGGTCTTCCGTTTATAGACTAGCTTCTGTTGGTTGACTGGAATGGAAAGAGATACAATGAAACACAGGGACATAGGGCTGACTGCCATCAGTGACCTCACAGGCACTTTTAACCTCCCACTCAAAGTACAGCCATAACTTGATTGTGTGACGGGCCAGGAGGAGATGAATGGAAGCAAAGAGTTCCTTATCTTAGCAACAACACAGGCTGGGAAATACTACAATGTTTGGAACCAAAAAAAAAAAAAAAAAAAACAAAGGAACTGATGGAAAAGGATACTTCCTAGAAACCCACATTATTTGGACAAGCTCCCAAGTCAGGAAAAAAACAACATCAGAGCCATTCTGACTTCATCATAAGCGTCTCCAATTTTGCCACATTCTCCCCCACTAAGTACACCACATCCATGAGGGACAATTGCCGTAGGTATGAAAATGAGGCTCCATTTATGCATGAGTCAGACAGTTGTATGTAACACCCTCTTTGATAAACGTATTTTTCAAAACACCTTTTCAGTCTGGAGAGATCAAAAGCTTTCCAGGAGTTGAAGTCAAAGTCCAGAACTGTTTATTAAATCTGAGAGAGTCAGAACTCAGAGACAGGAACATAGAGGACTGAATATGAATGCAGACAGTGTACACCGAACATGCTGTTAAAATGTACTCTATTGGCTGGGCGCGGTAACTCACGTCTGTAATCCCAGCTCTTTGGGAGACCAAGGCAGGTGGATCATTTGAGATCAGGAGTTGGAGACCAGCCTGACCAACATGGTGAAACCCCATCCCTACTAAAAATTAAAAAAAAAAAATTAGCCAGGTATGGTGGTGCATGCCTGTAATCCCAGCTACTCAGGAGGAGGCTGCAGTGAGCTGAGATCGTGCCACTGCACTCCATCCTGGGTGACAGAGTGAGACTCCATCACACACACACACACACACACACACACACACATTTTCTTTTAAATGTACTCTATTAAAAGGTGAATACATAATTCGGACAAGAAGGTGTAAAGTAATTTTTAATTATGCACGTGATATGTGAATTCATTCTTCCATTTACTTTTTATTATTTATTTTTTAATTATTTTTTTTTGAGACGGAATCTTGCTCTGCTGCCCAGGCTGGAATGCAGTGGTGCGATCTTGGCTCACTGCAACCTCCGCCTCCTGGGTTCAAGTGATTCTCCTGCCTCAGCCCCCCGAGTAGCTAGGATTACAGGTGCGCACCACCACACCCGGCTACTTTTGTATTTTTAGTAGAGACAGGGTTTCGTCATGTTGGACAGGCTGGTCTCGAACTCCTGACCTCAGGTGATCCACCCGCCTTGGCCTCCCTAAGTGCTGGGATTATAGGCATGAACCACCACACCCAGCCACATTCTTCCTTTTAAACATTATTTTAAGAATTAGATATTATAAAATGTTATCCCCTCTAAAATAGTCACTGTTTTTTTTAGTGTTTCCATTTTGAAATGTATCCTTCCAAATTATTTTTAAAAATATACATATACATATATGTGTGTGTACATACAAACTCATAGAAATATGCAGTTTACATGTGTTTTTATAAATGGTATCAATAAACAATATATTGTTAAGATCTACTGATGCTGATACTGTAACCAAACAGTATCTTGAAATACTAATCTTTGTGGGTACTTTCATCATTTCATCATTGTATTAATATCTCCTATTCAGTCAAGGACCTCCAAGTTGACTTGAGAAGAATACAGATTCTCTGAGTAGTAATTAAAAGAGAACAAAAAGTGTGTGTGTGTGTGTCTGTGTGTGTGTGTGTGTGTCTCTGTGTGTGTGTGTGTGTGTGTGTGTGGTGTATATTTTCTACTTGAGAATCACATAGGAAGGCCCTAAGGAGGGCAAGAAAATAGAATTTATGCCATAACAATAGACCAGAGAGACTTTAAAAAAAAAGGTAATTATGGCTTCCCCAAAACCTTTCATAATATGACTGCCTAAGAAGACTACTGGATCAATGCTTTAAGGATGTGACACAGAAGTCAGAAACATAACTGTCTGTGGCGGCTAGGCAGATGATATAAATGCCCAGATCAGGATGAATGGCAACCAACCACTTACGCCTTTAGTGTTAGGGACACAATACATAGTGGTGTGGACCACGGCAGACCCGAGACTGGAAGGCAGCTGTTCCCCAGTTACAGTCACTTATTGCTATTGTAAAATGCAAGCTCTTCCCATTTTTACAGAGAAGCAGAAGAAAAAAAAAAAAAAACCTGATCTTCTGATGTAAAAATCTCTCAATTTTTAAGTGTTGATTATTCAAAATCCAAAGTTTCAGAAACAAAACAATACACTGTGCAGGCCAACACTTGGCAGGTCCCACTGCAGGCTGAATTTGTATCTCAGGGATTGGGATGAGTTAGCAACTCTCATCTACCTCCGTGCATGCTCCTCTGATGACACAACTGATGTCTCAGTGAAACATTCCGTGACAAATTAATATGTAGAACAGAGACAGCTTTTTAAAGCTAAAGGGTTTTTTTCATACAGAAAACTATAACTGGTAATTGGGGCTATTTTTTAGCTTCCATTTACATTTTGGAATGGGTTTCTGAAACAGGATAAGGCAAAACCACACACTGAACTATCTTTTTCATTTCTTAGGCATTTTCAAATTTATCAGAAGAGTATCTAACTGTGTCACCTTGGAAATATATTGGCCACTATACTTCATGTCCTCTGAATGAGGGAAGATGCCCCAGCAGCATCCAGAAAGGGGACATAGGCTCATGGTTCCAGAGAAGAAGAGTTCTTCTGAAGGTATCTTGTGACAAGTATCTGTCATAGAACATCTGGGGAAGCAAATCCTGATCTTGAATCAGCCCACTGCAAGACTGCATGTTCTAAGGGCTGAAGGTTGAAGTAAAGATGCCTTAAGGATAACCATCTTAAAGGAGGGTAAGAAATGAGCCCCTGTTGTCTCTGCTCTCCTTTGCAAGAAGACATGCAGCGGCACAATACTGGTTTAGGATATGGTGCATTTAACCATCGGCCATTTTCACCAAACTCTATCTGAAACTGAACACAGCTACTCGGGAGGTTGAGGCAGAAGGATCACTTGGGCCCAAGAGTTCAAGGCTATGATTGCAGCCACTGCACCAGCCTGAGCAACACAGGGAGACCCTGTTTCTTAAACCAGCAAACAAACTGAACAAAGCAACCAGAGATTATAAATACAGAATCAATCCTTCCCCCATAAAAGTGAAGTTTGTTCTTTAACTGTCAGGGTTAGGAGCAGAAATTTAAGAGTGCTGAACAATTTTTAAGAATGGACTGCCAATATGGAAATATTGATGACACATGCTCTGTATAAAAAACAATGATTGATGACCTCTTGCTAAACAAACTTATTGTTTTAAAAATCAAGATGTTCTGGGATTCAGGTACATGAAGTTTATGAAGAAGATCATCCTACCTTGAAGATGAAATCAGCCATCAGAGGTCCTGGAATCTTAAAAGTTTGCCTTTCGGAGCCCTCTGAAATTCCACTGTTGTGTTTGCTATGACAAAGACTCCGGGGCTGTTAAAGCTGTGTTCTCCTTTGCTTCCTTGAAGTGTTTTTAATTCAATAACTAAAATTAAAATATACGATTCAAATAAGAAACAATCTTAAAGGCATTTTATTACAAAAGACATTTTAGCAAGCACAATGTCAGTATATGATATCAAAACAATGTCAAAATAGCCACTCAGTTTACAAACATTAATTGATATTGGTGGAATAGATATATCAGATTTTTAATTGCCCATAAAAAAGGAGCTAACAAGGGTGGCAGGCCCAAATAGTTCTACTTAATTCTTTGGAGCCATTTCTAGCATAAGGGGAAAGAGAAAACTTTTCTTTCTTTATATGTTTTCATGATTTAGCTAATACTCAAAGTAAAGCTATGTTCACTCATTTTATTTCTTGTTCAAAAGATCTTATGCCTACTCTTTTAGACAAAAATCACAGCAAATTTCAAATTTGCTTTTTATCAAACAAAACTTTTCATTTTGAAATAATTCTAGATTAACAGGAAGTTGCAAAAATAGTATAGAGAGGTCCTTTGTAAACTTCATTCCCTTTTGTCTAATGTTTACATGTTACAAAAGCATAGTTGAATATCAAAACCAGGAAATTGCCACTGGTACAATATGTGCATAGAGTTCAATGCCATTTTATCACCCACCACCACAGTCAAAATACAGAACCACTGCATTGCCACAAAGACCTCCCTTGTGCATGAAACCCCTTTATTCGAATTTGCTTTCACATGAACAAAAGTGCTTTTAAGATTTCCTACAGAAAAAAATGTTGGCTTATCACAGTTTAAACAAAAAAGCATTTCTACTTCATTTAAATTTCTGTCTTTCCTCCCTCTTTCTTTTCTTTCTTTTATTTTCTAAGTGTCACCATACTTAGTAGATCTGGTTTCACGTTGACAGAGGCAATAAAAAATGTATATACAGCTAGGTTCTGGGGCACCTGCGTTTCTGGCCCTGTATTTTTCTCTAACTTTCTGCCTTGGGTTTTCATTGCCTCATATCTAAAATGAGGAGTCAGAGCAGACAATCTCTCAGGTCCAACTCTATTCTAAAACCCACACTTGATTCAGTGATATCATACCAGTCTTTAACAATCTCAAACAAAGAACACAGAAGAACCAAAACTCCGTTGAGGGTCAAAAATGGAAAGCTGATAAAATGCGACAAAATAGTCTGGCATTAGGGAGCTTCCATCCATAGCCTGCTGGGCTTTGATTGTTTTCATTTGCTGGATTTTTCTCTGTCACTGGAGCAGCTGCAGGAATTCAAGTGCCCTGGGCAGACTGCGTAACAGGCATTAGGAGACATCACTGATCATCCCTGACAGGCAGGCTGGGAACTTTTCTGGGAAAATTCAAAGGCTGGACATGAGCTACTTGATCTGGAGGAGTCACTAGCGGTCGAAGAATAATGCTGGCTACTTTTAGGCACACAAAACCCCAACCACTTTGGCCCTGATCTCCATGACCGCAATAGATTTTTGGAAAGTGTGAGATTAAATTCATTTCCTAGTTCCAATGAAGACATAAAACTGAGTGTTACAAAGTGAGTTGTCAGTAAAAATGAAATGGGGAACTGGAGATAGTAAGTGGGCCCTACGGTGGATGTCTCTAAAGTCAATGAGAAAAACAAAACGATGAGCATTAAGAGCATTAAGGCAATATCAAGACGCAAAATGAAGTGGGACATAACGCATCCTCACAGAAGGCATGCAAAATACAAGTTTCTAGACACTGATTTAGCCTGAAATGACTTGATTAAATTCAAGTAGCATGCAATGGATTCGCGGCTGTGTTGGGGTAGTAATTGCTTTCCCACTGTGCTAACCTTCTGGACCACAGTGTTCCGAGTTGCAGATCGGGATACAGAGTTGGGGCAGGGGGTGTAAAAATCTGGGAAGGTAATCTGGGAGGAAGGGAGGACCAGTTGCTATGATATCCATTCCCTAAACCAAAGGCCAGCATTTTTGTTAACTTGGTTTTGATATTTTGTTTTTAATACAGAATCTAGCCACTATTTTAACAGTGTCTAAGAGTCTCAGTGACACGGATATAAAAACACAAGTAGCAAAAACAATTTTCAAGTTCACATAAATTACCCAAACCACTCTGCTTTCCACTAAATGGTACGCTTATTGTAAAATATTTTTAATTTGAGTATTTCAAAAGGCTTCTGGTTATCTAAAGCACAAACACTGGTTGCCTATCTAGGAGGCAGAAAGCAGGTGTTTTGACCTCAATTGTGTAAATGGGTAAGCAGAGTCAAAGGTGGGTGAAGAAAGACTGGTAAACTGATTTGGTGAATGTAGAGTTTATGGATGCAAACAATTCTGATAATCTGGATTAACAAAGCCATTGTGCCAAATCCACGGCAAGGTGGAGGCCGATGCAATTCTTTAAAATTGTCATTTTTATTGGTGGCAAACTTGCTTCTCCTTTGTGCTGGTGCCTCTTAAATGACAAAAAAAGGAGTTTGTGGTGTTTCAATCAACAATTCAGATGATGTATTGACTTATGGATACCTTTAAGTTTTTATTAATTTCCACCATTTCCCTATATTTACTGCAGCCCCATGTTGTTCACAATGTGTGATTCATGGCTAGTGAGAGCTGCATGCACAAGCCCTTTGGTTCTCAGAGGTTTCACTGACCCTCTGTGGTTTCCGCAGCAAGGTGGTTAGTGTGTAGGAGACCCCAGGAAGCTTATAAACATCCCCACCAGAATTAAGGGAAGAGAGTGTGAGCCTTCTTTCCTGCTGCCCACGGCCCAACTTCTTTCTCCTCTCCAGACTTAATATTGAGGGGAGGGAGGGAAGTGTTGAGGAAGATATGATAGGTAGTCTCAAAAAGAGTAAAAATTAGAAATCAAGACTTTCTTGTATCCCCAAATCTTCACAACTCAGGTCTCTAGTGATGCCTTTAAATATTTTAATCCACTACTAGTTATTTATAAAAGAAATTATGCCTAGAAAATGATGAATGCTTCTAATTGCTTCTAGTTGAAGGATTTGCATTGAGAAGTATCAGTTCAGGCTTCTTTCAAAAAAGGCAGGGTCATGGTAACCATCCCCAAGAGGTCTTCCTAAATTCTAAAGGCCACGAAAGTACTGTCAGGTAAACGTGGAATGAGTGTTTAGCATGGCTAACATAGTTATAAATACATCAAACTTATATGTACAGTAGAGCTGTATTTATATAGTATATGCTAATTTAATTCATGTCAATTTCCTTTGATTGGTCATTAGGTACTGTATCCATGCTTATATTTATACATCTCTATATATGGTCCTTAGATAGGACTTAAAGGGAAAATATTCTTCCAATCGAATTGGAGGTTTTTGGTTTATGACCTCTTGGCTTCTTAAGTTTATTGCTAGTCAAACACATTTAATGCTAAGGTTTTGCTACAATAAAACCTGTTTTGCAGGGATCTGCTTATTGCTTCCATTTTTGAAGGGATGCACTCCTGGAAAATTTGGGGCTGGGTGCTCCCCATAATGCTGTGGCCAGGCTTGGGACAGGACTGGAAATTCAGGATCTGAACAAACACCTCTAGGCAGTATGTCAGATGGATATTCTGTTATGAAAATTCACTCCACAGCAAAGAGACTGATATTAATGTTGCTAGGTATTTTCAGTTCTTAGTAATGCAGTCTTTTGGATAGTTATAGTTAATGTGGATGTTAAAAGAATGATTTATTACTGCAAAATAATCTTCATTTCAGAAATATCTCTTTTACAAATAAAAATTAAGAAAAAAGTTGTATAAATCCAGGAAATAAAACCACTTCTATATTTAGATATTCAGAAATGTTAACTAAGTCCTTTGTAAATGAAGCCAGTTCTATTCATCAGCAAAGAAGGATAACTTTCAGAAATACTTCTACTGCCAATTGTGAGATTGTTCAGAAAGGAAAATAGTCCAAGCAACAGATTTGTCACTCTTGGAGAAATGGGAACACTTTTGAGCCCTGTTCTTGGACGAGCGCCAGTCTTGAATATAAAGTTATGTTGAATATGCCAGAACATATACACATAAACGAATTTTTGCCTCAAAGTGTTCACCTTTACTTATTCTGTTTACTGTTTACTTATTTTGTTTTTACAATTTATAAAACTATTTTTGGAGCTGAATTTTGGGGAATGGCCTTTAATATCATGAGAATATCAAGACCATTTACTGCATTTTTAAGCATCTTTTCCATGTATAATTTGCATGCCATAAACTTTGCCTTGTTAAAATGCATAATTTAATGGTTTCAGTGTATTCCCAGAGTGAAACCATCACCATCATCTATTTATTGTTTCAAACTCGCAGTATTCTGGGAAACCAGTGTCGGCCTTCAGGGACCCCTAGATGGGAAGTTGTGATGTGCTAGCAGCAAGGCTTGTTCTGATCAGCCATATTCACTGATAAGGTTTTGTATTTTAAAGTTTGTTTTGTTTTGGTTTTTTTGTCCCACTTTGCTGAAATCTCCAGAACACTCCCAAATCTTAATTTACTCTCCATGTATTATTATTATTTTAGAGACATGGTCTTCCTGTGTCACTCAGGCTGGAGTGGCAGATTGCAGTGGTGCAATTAGAGCTCACTGCAACCTTGAACTCCTAGGCTCAAGGAGGATCTTGGACTACACGCCTGCAGTAGCCAAGCTACTCCTTGGACTACCTCAGCCTCTTGAGTAGCTTGGACTACAGGCATGCGCCACTATGCCTAGCTAATTTTTTTTAAATTTTTTGTAGAGATGGGGTCTTCCTGTGCTGCCCAGGCTTGTCTCAAACTCCTAGACTCAAGTGATCCTCCTGCCACAGCCTCTCAAAGAGCTGGCATTACAGGCATGAGTCACCACACCCAGCCATCCTATACAAAACTAGTTTATTTGACATAAAATTTGGTTTTTATTCTCCCATGAGGGGATTAATCTTAAACAGGTAAATTTCCCATTGGGGTATGAGAACAGAAAAATTCAGGGTACAACACAGATAATTTCCCTGGTTATATAGGCTATTTTGCCCACTACAGAATACTTGGGGATACCCAACAGAGTACCACCACCCCAAGAATGGAAATAAAGGAAAATCTTGAATTCCTTCAAGAGAAATTCCAGGCACCTAGCTAGCCTTGAGAAGTAATGAGCAACTTCACAAGCAACAAGGTAATAGTGGATTAAAACAATAGCCAGAAAAAGTTAGAGTCACAGGATGTATGGTTCCCTATAGAAACTAAAGATAACATTTTAACATATGTCCCTGAATAGTTTTTCAGGAAATCTAGATCCCCACCAAATAGATCCACTGGCACAGAGACCTCCGGTAAGAGGGAACTGAGGCTGAACTCTCACTGCCTTTCTTCATCCTACATTTCTCTCTGAGGCACGTGGAGATCACGCCCAAGGGCCAGATCTAACATTCTTTTCTGCTGACTCCAAGTCTTTAGGCAAAACTTCCCTTTCTTAACCAATTGCAAATCAGAAAATATTTGAATCTACCTATGGTCTGTAAGCCCCCACTTCAAGATATTCCACCTTTTCAGGTCAAACCAGTGCATAGCCTCCATGTATTAATTTGTGACTTTGCCTGTAACTTCTATCTCCTATCTTTAAAAATCCTTACATGTAAGACATCAGGGATTTCAGGTCTTAAGCATGAGCTGTTTGATTCTCCTTGCTTGGTGCTCTGCAATAAATGCTTCACTGTCTCTGGCTGCAAATCCTAATGTCAGAGTTTAGCTTTGCTGTGCCAAGTAAGTGGACGCAAGTTTGGTAACATTACCCATTAACTTAGAGAAAGTTTTTTTGCTTGTTGGTTTCTTTTTTTTGGCTAACTAAACCTTCAGGATATTAAAAAATGTTAAGATTAAATTCTACTTATAGAGGTGGGCAGGTCCTTTCACTGTAATTCTCACACTTCGACTTCCCAAAGGAACAGCAATTACATTTTCTTCTCCTGGGAAAGAATAGAACACAACTGTAATAAAACCAGTATACTAAAGGCCCATGAAAATGAGCAAGTCAATCAAAACTGGGGGTGTCTGCAAAACATTCTTAACTATATTTCATTTCTGTAATCCTAGCACTTTGGGAGGCCAAGGTGGGCAGATCACTTGAGGTCAGGAGTTTGAGACTAGCCTGGCCAAGATGGTGAAACCCCATCTCTACTAAAAATACAAAAATTAACCAGGTGTGATGGCGTGTGCCTGTAGTCCCAACTACCCAGGAGGCTGAGGCAGGAGAATTGCTGGAACCCAGGAGGTGGAGTCTGCAATGAGCTGAGAACGTGCCACTGGACTCCAGCCTGGGCAACAGAGTGAGACTCTGTCTCAAGAAAAAAATAAATACATCTTTGGAAATCACCAACTATGTGTAAAGCAGATGAATATTACATAATTTCATTTAAATACACCCTTAAATAACATTAAAGAAACGTTTAAAGTAAATGCACTGCCTACCTCAATTGCCTTTACTCTCGTGGACCAATCCACGTGCTTTGATGAGGGTCTGCAAACCGTGGCCCCTGGGCCAAATCTAGCCACACCTCCTCATTCATTCATTAAGGCTGTTTATGCTCATCAAGGTAGAATTGAGTTGTAGTAATGAAGACCATATGGCTCAATAAGGCTAAAATATTTACTGTACTATCTGACTTTTCACAGAAAAATTTCATGATCTTGGCCTAGACAATTACCTACTGGAAATCCTGGTCCTCATAGATGTTTTTTCACACTGCTACATACTCTGATAATTTAATTTTTGTGTTCACATAATAATCTAAGCTCATATATGATATTTTATCTCACTAGTCCCCTATCTGAACATTGTCTGTTTCTAAATGAAACTAGAACATTATCAATGATATGAATTACTTCAAGCAGATGTTTTTGTCTAACTTACGCAAAACAATTTTTTTTGGATAAACTCTCCAGAGTGAAATTAGTGAAGCACAGGATATCAATATATTGATTGACTAGTTTGCAAGTTTTTATTAAATAGAGATACCTGTTTATTATTAAAAATTAGAAAATGCAGATAAACAAAAATACAAAATAAATCTTTTTCTAATCCTATTGCCCAGAGATAATCACTTCTAACACTTTGACGAATGTCCATTCCAGATTTTTTGTTTGTTTTTAACATGTATACATGTAAAAGGAAAGACTGAACCATACCTAAATGTCCATCAATAGGGGAACGATTACATAAACAAGAATATCCATACTAAGGAATACTCTACAACTGATAAAAGTAATGATAAGAAGCTATATGACCTGATGTGGAAAGCCTGCCAATATATACATTGAAGACTTTAAAAAAGGAAGGTTAAAAAATAAGACAGTGGTATCTTGGATATGACACTAAAGGCACAGGAAACACATGAAAAAAGACTAAATTTGACCAAATCAAAATCAAACCTTTGTGCACAAAAGGACACTATGAACGGAGTGAAGAGGCAACCCACAGAATGGGCAGAAACATTTGCAAATCACATCTTGGAAAGGGGTTATTATCTAGAATATATAAAGAATACTTGTAACTCAACAACAACAAAAAACAACCCAGTCAATAAAAAGGACAAAAGGACTTGGATTTCTCCAGAACAGCTATACAAATGGCCAATAAGCACATGAAAATGCTCAATATCAATAATTATTAGGGAATTGAAAATCAAAACCACAATCAGGTACCACTTCACACCCATTAGGATGAGAATTATACAAAAAAAAAAAAAAAAAACAAGCAGAAAATAACAAGTATTGGTGAGGATGTGGTGAGAAGAACCCTTGTTAATTGGTGGTGAAAATGTTAAATGGTACAACTACCATGGAAAATAGTATGGCAAGTCCTCAAGATATTAAACATAGAATTACCATATGATCCAGCAACTCCACTTCTAGGAATATACCCAAAAGAATTGAAAGCAGGGACACAAACAGATATTGGTACATTCACGATCACGGCAGCATTATTCCCAGTAGCCAAAAGGAAGAAACAACCTAAGTATCTATCTATGGATATCTATCTAAGGCTGTTTTTGCTCTACAAAGGCAGAATTGAGTCATGGTAATGAAGACCATATAGCTTAATAAACCTAAAATATTTACTGTGCTATCTGGCCTTTCACAGAAAAAATTCGTGATCCTTGGCCTAGAGAATTACCTACTGGAAATCATGGTTCTCACAGATGTTTTTTGGTATATATCTACAATGGATTATTATTTAGCTTTTTTTTTAAAAAAAGGAGGGGGCCAGGCATGGTGGCTCACATCTGTAGTCTTAGCAGTTTGGGAGACCAAGGTAAGAGGATGGCTTGAGTCCAGGAGTTCGAGACCAGTCTAGGCAACATAGGGAAACCCAGTCACTACCAAAAAATTTTATAATTTTTTTAAATGTGGGTATGGTGGTGTGTGCCTGTAATCCCAGCTACTTGGGAGTCTGGGGTGGGAGGATCACTTGAGCCCAGGAGGTTGAGGCTGCAGTGAACTATGATCAACCCATTGCACTCCAGCCTGGGTAACACAGTGAGAGCTTGTCTTGGGAAAAAAAAAAAAAAAAAGGAAAGAAAATGACGCATACTACAACATCAGTCATTTTAAGGATGCTAGCAAACAGCTCATCGTTTTGAAAACTGGTAAGTAAAGAAAAGATTAATGCATTCATCATGCTTTGTTGTCTTTCCTTTGTTTTGTTTTGTTTTTGGAGACAGGGTCTCACTCTGTCACCCAGGCTGGAGTGCAGTGGCTGATCTAGGCTCACTGCAGCCTCTACCTCCTGGGCTCAAGTGATCCTCCCAACTCAGCCTCCTGAGTAGCTGGGGCTACAGTTGTGTGCCAGCATGCCTGGCTAATTTTTGAATTTCTTGTAGAGACTAATTTGAACAAACAAGCAAAAGTGATAAAGACTTCTGAAAAATCCTCTCCTCCATAAAATCAGTAAAAACACCAGCAAAAATGGTCAGAACCAACATTTTTAAAACTCTGGAAATTAACCAAAGGCTTGCAACAATCTTAGCAGTAATTATCAAAGAAAAGTGCTCAGAAAGAACAGTGAGCTTTGTGGCTGCTAAGCTGCCTATTTCCATCTCTCCCCATTCTCCACCTCCATGGTAACCTCGAAAACAACAGCCCATAATCACAGTGCAAACCAGCAGCCTGGCAGACTCTGCAGGGGTAGAATGGGTTTGGAGCTCCTTCAATGCCCAATTCTCGATTATTATTTGACCTGTGTAGTGGTTCCCTGGAAGACTTCACTCACAAAGCTGTCTTTGGTTTACCTAACTGGGAGTTTGCCCAGTGTAAACAGCTTTTCCCCAGGAGGCATTTGACCAAAACAATCAGAGATACTTGTTTAACATTGAGGCTGCATGAGGTGGTGAATAACAATTGGGGAAAATAATAAGCTAACCAAAAAGCTGGGAATGAGATGTCCACAGGTGGCTTTGAAAAACTCCAACATATTCCTGAAAATCTAGAAGACTGCATGTCTATGTGGGGCTCTGCATATGCCAGAGCTTTGTGCATGCCCAGAAACAACCTGAGAAGGTCCTAAGCTGTCATCTATGGCTAACCTATAGACTCTGAGGAAGCAGGAAGTAAAGGCTAGAACAAAGTTGTCAACTACCTTGGCTGAGTGTTGAAGGTGTAACCCAACACAGACACATATGCACACACACACACACACAAAGCCCACTAAAAATAACCAACTCTCCATGAAAAACCTGGTAATGCCAGGTCTGGAGTAGGGAAAATTCAAGGTGGGCTTGGAACACCTGTTGCTCTAGAAACCAAGGCAATGTCTAAAATTCAATGGAATTATGACAAAAGAAGACAGTTTAAAGTGCTCCCACTGGCTACATTTTGGACAATTTGAAACCCAAAAAGAATATTGTCAGTAATATAAAAAACATTAAATAAATAAAAATCTCTGAATATGGAGTGAGAAATTAAAAAACAGAAATCTTTTTTTAAAAACAGAAGAATGAGTGAAGAAGGAATGACAGAATTAGAAAATAACCATTTGTAACTCTTCATGTTAGATACTGTTTCAGACAAGGATCATCAATGTACACTAAAGCCACCGTATGAAAGATTGTTGCCAGACAGAATATTTACACCTTGTCAAGGCATCACTCTGCAGATTTCTTACAGGGAAACGTGGATCTACACAACAGAGTATGTGTAGTTCACCACCTGTGTGAGTAATACTGGATCAAGCTGACATCATCAACTTCCTGATATGATGCAACATAAATCACGCATCACTTTTGATGTGCTGCTGCCACAAATGTTCAATCCAATTCTAATTAAACCTAAGACCTTACTGATCAATTCACAGGAATTACGTGAGGGAGATCAACAAATTAAATGGAAAACGATCAGACAAATCCAGAATATGGGACATGCTACAATACAACTGGAATGAACTCTTTACAAAGTCAATACCATGAAAAAATAAGTGCACTAAAAAAAAAGAAACTAAAGAGATAGAAAAACTAAATGCAATGAGTGAGCCTTGACCAGTTCAAGGGGAAAAACAACTATAAAAGGAGAAATTTTAACATAGATCGGATATTAGATAATATTTAGAAATTATAATTTTTTAGGTGTACTAGTGAGATGATGTTATAAAGAAGATCCTTATTTTTAGAAGAGTCATGCTAAAGTATTAATACTTAGAAGTAAGTGTTGTGATGTCTGTAAATTAACAAGGGTCAGCTAGCTAGTTGGATGGAGGAATTAGATAGATAGAGAGATAGAGAGATAGATAGATAGAGAGTGATAGATAGGGATAATGAACCAATGTAGCAAAATATAAGTGATTATTGAATCTAGTTGAAAAAACGTACAGTAGTTAATTGTGTTATTTTATCAACTTTAATGCATGCTTGAAAATTTTACACAGTACAATTTTGGGGATAAAACCACATTCCAATGTCACTAACATCTATTTGACACCAAATTCCTAAATAAAATATTTGAAAAGAAAATTTAATCATAAATTTGAAGTACACACTATATACAAATGAAGTTTACCCAACAAATGCTAGTGTTGCTCAAATTTAGGAAACCTACTAATGTAATTTACCATATTAATAGAAAAAGTAGAAAAGTTTGATTACCTCAAATAAGTTTCCAGCATTTAGTAAAATTCAATCATTATTCCTGATAAAAATTCTGTATATAAAATAAAGTAAATGTTTGTAACGCCATTTACAAATGCAAGTTATGATTAATATGCTTAATGCTTAAATGTCAGAAACACTGCTGTTTAATTGGGAAAATGATGGGATACCAGTTAGCACCATATGACTTAAGAGTTTTTAAAAGATTAGCCAAGGTAATTAGGCAAGAAAAAATAGTCTAAGCATTAGAAATCAAGAAGAAATTAATATTAAAAAATTATTAGATTTTAGAAATACCAAGAATAATCATTTGGAAAAATAATGGAAGAAAATGCCCCATTTGCAATGGCTAGAAAAAAGATGGAATATGTTGGAATGAACTTTTAAAAAATGGGCACAACCCGCTGTGCACGGTGGCTCATGCCTGTAATCCTAGCACTTTGGGAGGCTGAGGCAAGCGGATCACCTGAGATCAGGAGTTCAAGACCAGCCTGGCCAACATGGCGAAATCCCATCTCTACTAAAAAATACAAAATTTAGCTGGGTGTGGTGGGCGCCTGTAATCCCAGCTACTAGGGACGCTGAGGCTGGAGAATCACTTGAACCCAGGAGGCAGAGGTTGCAGTGAGCCAAGATTGTGCCACTGCATTCCAGCCTGGGTGACAGAGTGAGACTCCATTTCCACCCCCCAAAAATGGGCACAACCTACAAAAACAACATTTAAATCTCTCTCTTAAGACATTAAAAAATGCCTTGAGAAAATCGAAGGAAAATATTAATTCATGTGAAATAAAAATTAAGCAAAATTAAATGTCAAAGAAGGAAAAATTATAATTATAGGCAAAGACTGTTTTCTTAATATCCAGAGTATTTACAAATCAGTAAGAAAGAAACACGAATTAGCAGGAAAATTGGTCAGACCCTTGAAAAACTAATTCACAGAAAAATCAAAATGTCAAGAAGATTATGAAAAGAGAGAAGAGAAATTACAGTATCTTTGAGAACTAAAAGCACATAAAGACGTGCTTGTACAAAGGTACAAAGATGTTGTAACACTGAGAGAAAATCTAAATGCTCATTGATATGAGTCGGGTTAAATAAATTATGAAATGTCCTCTTATATCACCAGTTAAAAAACAAGCCAGCTGGGTGCAGTGGCTCACACCTGTAATCCCAGCACTTTGAGAGGCTGAGGCGGGTGGATCACTTGAGGTCAGGCGTTCAAGACCAGCCTGGCCAACATGGTGAAACCCTGTCTCTACTAAAAAATACAAAAATTATTCGGGCATGGTGGCTGGCACCTTATTCCCAGCTACTCGGGAGGCTGAGGCACGAGAATTGCTTGAACCCGGGAGGCAGGGGTTGCAGTGAGCCGAGACCATACCACTGAACACCAGCCTGGGTGACAGAGTGAGACTCCATCTCAAAAACAAAAAAACAAGCCAAATTATGAGAACTGATAGGCAAAAAAACCTCAGTGAATAAAAAGAAATTGTAAAATAATTTATACCTAATGATCAATTCTGTATACTTCTCAAAAGCATACATGTTTGTATGGAAAGGTGCACACATACACATCCATAGGAAATATCTTAATAGAAGCAACCATTCATACCATTTAGATCTCTAAAAAGTGGAACTGGTTAGGAGTTTGTGGATGGTAGAAGGTGACTTTTACTTTCCATTTTATATCCTTCTGTGCCATTTGAAGTTTTTATAAGTTTTATAAAACTTTTAAACTTATAAAGTTTTATAAAAAGTATGTCTTAATTTTACAATGTAAATTATCTATATATATTATTCATCCTCAACCACTTCACCTCACCCCGGGAAGGATACACACTAATATGATAACAGGTGTAATCTCTTGGCAGTGTGATTGGATACATGACATGTTTGTCAATTTCCTTGCCTGGATATTCTGGATTTTTTACAACAAATATACAGCATATTATATATGTAATAAAAATTATTTTGAAAATACATATAAATTAGAAAGCTTTACTGAACTGAAGAAAACCTATTTGGGCAGATTGGTTGGGCTCTCTTGCAAAATCTTTGTGAATGTAGGCTGCGGTATCTTGGGGAAGCATTTGTCTAGGGGTGTGTGTGCGTATATGTGTATATTCCAACCATTGTCCCATTGATAATTACACACTTTAGTGAAACCTTGCAAATGAAACTCCCTTGCAGTTGATTTTAGCCAAAAAGGCTCAAACTTGAGGAAAATGTTCTTCTGGGTGGAGCTGCCTACTATTTAACTCTTGGAGAGAAAGCACACTGCAGAGCACCTAGGCAAAGCTAGGAACAAGGAGCACCCTATAAGGATCATCTCCTAAACTGGAATTCCCTTTCATTTCTGTAACCCTCCACTAAAGTTTGATACATTTGTAGAAGTCTCTGTGATACGTTGATAGGGCAGTACCTCCCAAACATTTTACCTAAATATGAATCATCTAGAAAACTTGTTAAAACACAGACACCTGCTCCATCCATAGAAATTCAGATCCAGCAGTTTAGGGTGGAGCCCAAGAATGTGCCCGACCAGCAGCCTCCCAGGTGATGCTGATACCACTGGACTGTGAGCCACATTTTGAGCAGCACGGGTGCAGGATATAGAGAGGGAGAACTCAAGTCATAAAGGGCAGAAAGGGAGGACTGGTCCATAGTCACAAACTTTTCAGCATTTCTTCACTGTTCTGCAAGAGATGGCCCAGTTCTTGGTATGACCAGAAATGAAGTGAGAATCCTGTGAGGCAGAGGATTTTAAGGAGGCAGGAGCCAGGAGTACCAAGTGCTCTGCAGATGAGGGCTTAAAAGTGCCTTTTGGATGAGCAGTAAAGAGACTGTTAATGTGCTTTGCCAAAGCGGTTTCAATCAAGTAGCTGGCACAGGAAGCTGTGATCTGAGGAATACATGATGATGAAAAATTAGAGACAGCAAGTGTAAACAGTTTTTTCAAGATGTGGCAGTAAAGAGTAGGTGAAAGATTAGAGTGGTAGCTGGAGATGTGATTATGTTTAAAAGAGTGTTCTATATACATATAATTTAAAAATATTTTTATATATAAATATTATACACCCATATACATACACATATATAAATACACATGTATATACACACATATGTATATACACGTATATACATAGACATTTTTTAAAATTATACTTTCATTTAAGATGGGAAGAGACCCGCTGGTCATATTAACCCTGATAGGAAAGAGAGAGTGAAAGAAGATAAAGGAAAGAGAGGGGATGATGGGTGGAGTGAGTTCTCTGAGGACACAGAGGAGCTGGAATGCAGAACACAGATGGAGGGATTAATTAGTCTTGGAAAAGAAGACAGACATTTGTGCCTCTGTAGCGGGAGGAAGCAGGGAATGGATGGGTGCAGCTGTAGGGCAAGGTCTCTTTTGATTGTTTCTGTTTGACTCGGATTTTTTTTTTCCAGTCTTCCTTGGAGCCTTGCATAGAATCAGTTTTTCTATTACGGTGCATAAATGTTTGAAAAGAAGGTATATTTCCTCACCATGCAATGCTCTGTTACCTATTAATGTAACATTAGTAATTATACTGCACAGATTCTTTGTGTAATTTTCACTCACTTCAATGTATTAAAGTCTCTCGGAAGTTTTACTGATTTCAATTTCATCTTATGTCACTACAGGAGATTTTTCTTTACATATTTTGATGTAATGGCATTTGGTTCACAAATTCTTTAAACGATTTGTTTTTGATTACCAACAAAGTACTCATTTTGTATTTTTGCTTGAAATTCTACTTGTACTGATACAAAGACTATTACCCACGCTTGCTTTATCTTGCCCTTCAGAATGGGCCATTCATAAATCGCAGACAAATGGCCTCCTGTAAAGACCTCCCTTGGTCTGGAGGTAGACCTGGGGCTGGAGGCGATGATAAAGAGAGGAAGCAATTGTAAGTATAGTAAGAAAGAGCAGACTGCTGCTTGTGGTTCAGCACAAGCTCAGTATAGACTGCCTGAAACCTCCTGTCAGAAGAAGGCAGATGGTATTGCCAAGCAGGTCTGATTCTAAGCCTGCTTTGAAATCCTATACTTTCTAATGATCTATAAGCCAATTATTGAAAACATATCGGATGGTGGCTGGGCATGGTGGCTCATGCCTGTAATCCCAGGACTTTGGGAGGTTAAGGTAGATCACTTGAGGTTAGCAGTTTGAGATCAGCCTGGGCAACATAGTGAGACCTTGTCTCAAAAAAAAATTTAAAAATTAGCCAGGTGTGGTGGTACATGCCTGTAGTGCCAGCTAGTTAAGAGGCTGAGGCAGGAGGATCCCTTGAACCCAGGAGGTCGAGGCTGCAGTGAGCCATGATTATGCTATTGCATTCAGCCTAGGCGACTATGTCTAATTTAAAAAAGAAAACATATAAGATGGAGAGAAAAGGCTTCCTCTCCATCCCATCCTATGGTGTCGCTAACAGTAGGTTCATGTCTGGGACACCTAGATTTGTTGTTGATGGTGGTAACTGGTTCCTGCCGATCACGTTCATTGTTTGGAATTATTCCAAAACTGTCTCATTGAAATTTGGTGATAAGAGATTCTCGATACTGCTACTCACTGTGCCATCCACCAGAGCTCCTTCCCGTCCCTCTTTAAATGCCATTTGCATTATTTTTACTCTATAAACTACTGAGAGAGGCAATATGGTATAGTGGTTATGATCACAGATTCTGGAGCCAGACAACCTGGGTTGGAATACCAGCACCGCCACTTGCTGTGTGACCTTGGGCAAGTTACTTACCCTCTCTGTGCCTCAGTTACATCTGTGAAATGAGGATAATAGAATACCTGTTCCAAGGGGTTGTTATGAGTGTTCAATGAGGTAATATATGCAAAGGGCTTAGAAAAGAACCTGGTGCCAATTAGGGGTTGGGTAAGTATAAATTATTATTAAAACCATGTTGAGCACTTACTCTGCCACCAGGCAACATGCTAAGGAACTTGAGATAAATTACCTCATTCATTCTAATGAAAACTCATTTCTACAATTAAGACAATTAAAATTTTACAAGGTTAAAGTGACTTGCCCAAGATCACAGTGTTCCTAAGCATTAGAACCAGGGTAAGGACCCAAAACTATGCTTTTAAATCCTTCTACTATGAGACCAGGTGATGCTGTATAAACTCAAATTCACTCATCACACAGAGTTTCATTTTATGAGTTTCACTTGTTTGATTTTGCAATCACTGGACTGACCTAAGATTCACTGACTTTCCCTCCCACACGTAAATGCTGAAGTCCAGGTGTTCCATCGTATTTTTTCTATGTCTCATTTCCTGCTGGATATCACAGCTTTGCTAAGTAGCAAGATGTACAGGAAATAAATTGTCCAAACAATATTAACTAATCAATAAACATCAGTTTCAGCCCAAAAGCACTGTAATTTATATCAGATCATTTATTTTCACTATAAAGTTCAACCAGAACTACATCAACCTAAATATATACATTCCAAGGTAGAACAAGGAAAAGGATGTGTTAGTGACTTTCACTTTGACAACCTCACCCCCACTTTTCTATTTTTGTTTTGTTTTTTATTTATTTTTTTTTTGGTGTGTGTTTTTTTAGTTGGTTGGGTTTTTTTTTCTGAACAAAATTTTCTGTCGAGTATTTTTCATGTTACATTTCTAGAACCTGCATTTATTTCTCCTTCTGCTATTTAGATTCAAACACACACACACACACACACACACACACACACACACACCCCCATTCCCAAGGCATAAAGTAGTTTTTTAAAAAAAAATAAGAAATGTTTTTAAATACATGCTAATACTAATAATTTGAACACTATAGAAAATTGCAAAAAAAAGGTTTTATTTTTAAGGAATTCATTTTTTAAAATGAGATAATGTTGTGAAAACATTTTGTAAACTGAAAAAAAAAAAAGTGTTTGTTAATGCCCTCACACACCCATAACTATCTGTCATCACTTAGACTAAAAAGAGTCACCGAGGCAGGGCACGGTGGCTCACGCCCATAATCCCAGCACTTTGGGAGGCTGATGCAAGTGGATCACCTGAGGTCAGGAGTTCAAGACCAGCCTGACCAACATGGTGAAACTCCATCTCTACTAAAAATACAAAATTAGCCAGGCATGGTGGCACGTGACTGTAATCCCAGCTATTCAGAAGGCTGAGGCAGGAGAATCACTTGAACCCGGGAGGTGGAGGCTGCACCATTGCACTGAGATTGCACCATTGCACTCCAGCCTGGGCAACAAGAGCAAAACTCCATCTCAAACAAAAAAAAAAAAAAAAAAAAAAAAGAGTTACCTAGCGTGGCACTGTACAGAACAGGGTCTGCACAATTTTTCAAAAGTAGGATAGTAAGGTTTGCTTCAAGTTCATCTGTCATTCTGTAGGAGCAGTGAGGGATTTTGGAAGGCAAAAAAAGGAAAAGTCAATGGGTAGCAACACTGATTCTGCAGCTGGAGGACTGTCTATACACTACTTTGCAAATGGGGGTGAGAAAAACGCAGTATGCCGGTAAGCAAAAGTAGAAAAAGCAAATGTAGGAAATTAATGCAAATTTTTTACAAAGGAAGGCAGGAACACAGCAGAGCTTTGCCTTGTTGAGAACAATCGGCTGCAAACTCAAAACTGACTCGCATGCCTTGAGCTGTTAGGCCACATTACTAAAGTCTCTGATTGCTGAATCTGCAAATGAGTATCTTCAGCCCTTAGCTCCTATGCAGAAACCTCTGTTCCCAACCTGAGGTATGTTTATTTACTGGCCTAAATTGCCTTTACCTCAAAAGACCATGGTAACAGGCCGACTGACAAATAATGTGTGCTTCTGTGCTCATTGGCAGGGCTAGCTTTGGAACAGCATGCAGGAGATGGGACTATGTCACACAGCATCTAATAACAAATATCTGTCCAGATGTTCTCGAGCATCATAGTGTAACTCCCATTTTCTGCCCTTTATACTGCCTCTAAGAAATCAGGAGGCTGGTGAGGATAAAACAGTCATCTGCCTTCTGACTCTGTAGTGGGACATCGGACACTGAAAAGCAGAGGCGTTAACCACAGGCATGGGCCAGCGGCCACTTGGGGAGTTTGGTAGCCTACAATTGCCCAGATTTACCCCTCAAAATTCTAGGGTGGGGCCTGAGGATTAGAATGTGGGACAAGTTCCCCAAGTGCTCCTGATGTGCACCCTGGGTTAGGAACCATGGAGCTGGCTGGGCTCTGCCAAAGGGAAACAAGGGGTAGGTTGGCTGAGGCAGTCTTTGCTCCCCTCTGGCTCCATTTCTGTGCTACCTTTGTTCCCTGTCCCATCACTCTAAGCCTCGGTGCGCCTCTCGTCTCATGCTCATCTAGCTGTCCTTGGAAGACACTTTGGGAGAGTGGTTAAGCACATGAACTCTGAGGTCAGAACCATCTTGACCACTCGCCATTTGTGAGACCTTGACCAAGGTGCTTAATTTCACTGAGCCTATTTCTCCATTTGTTAAATGGGGGGTGGAGGGGTATAGTAGTACCTACCTTGTAGGGTTATGTTAAGAATAAATAATGTCATACATGACAAATACATAGCACAGTGTAAGCATACAAACTCTGGGGGCCACTATTATTATCATTTTCCCAATAAGTATTTTTACTAATAATCCCAGTGCTCTCAGCTGGTCAGCAGGTGTCAGGTCTCCTGGGTGACCCCGGGTGTTGCAGTGCTTGGCTACCAATAAGCTGCTTCTGATTTTAATTCACATTCCTCAAGGACTGCTGCCATAGGGATGCTGGTCTAAGTGGGCTCTTCAATTCTGTGTAGGTCAAGTCAACACACCTTTATTGGAAACATATTGGGTGCCAGGTACTGGGCCAGGTGCATGAGGTTCTTGAGGAGCTCACATACCAATGAGGGGGTCAATGCACAAACTAAACCTCCCTCTTGCAGGCTGTGACAGTAACATGTTAAAAGGCAACCAAGTAGCAGTTCATGGGAGATAAGAGGAAACTTCACACCAACTCATTCTTGTGGTATATCTAAAATTTCCTGGGTCCTTTAAGAATAAAGACAAGCCATCACTGTCAAGCCTTTCATTAAAAGTTTGGAAAATTGCTTCATATAAGTTCCTGGGACTTGTTTCTCTAAACTCCATTCAATCCTAATATCTATTTTTTTTTAAAACAACGAACAACTTACACATACACTTAATAGATTTTCAGAGCTAGAAGAGGTCATATAAATTGTCCATGCTCACTGTGCAGATGAAAAAGTTGAGGCACCAGTAAATGAAGCATCTTGCCTAAGAAGATAGATTGTTAGAGGTCAAACTGAGGTTATTTCCCCAGTCTTTGGCTTCCAGTCCAGTTCTATTGCACAATATCATTTAGTCCCACTGAAATCATAACAGGAAGCAGAATCATCTCCAGCGAAGGCCATGTATTCATTTGTTCAACATTAACTGAGCTCCTAGGATGTGTTCAGTACTGCACTAGCACTAGGAATAAAATGGTGAACACCACAGACATGGTGCCTGCTCTTGCAAAGCTTACTAGTGGGAGAGGCAAATTAAACAAATAAATGAAATAACCACTTCTTTCCCTCAAGGCTAAGCAAGAACTAAACAGAAAAGAGAAGGGCCTACTTTACGTAGAGTGGTCAAAGAAAGCCTCTCTGAGGAGGCGACACTTGTGCTCAAGGTTGAGAAAGAGGTAACTACGTTGAAGAGCAGGGAGACACATGTTCCAGGTTCGGGGATGGGTTGGTGCAAAGGCCCACGGGGAGAATGGGCACCTGACATTCTGGAATCTCCCAGAAAGCCAGTGTAACTGGAGATTAGGGAATGAGGAGCAGATGGCAGCACATGATGTAACACAGGGGCCAGATGATACAGGCTTTAAAGGCTTTGGAGAGGGATGCGGATTTTATCATAGGTGTAAGGCGATTCATGAAGAGGCCAGGGAGTTCTTCACAGTCTGTCTGCTTCTCCATGTAAAATACAATCTATGACATTCCTTCGCAACACAGTCTACATGCTATTTTTCCATTATCTCTCTTCATGCACGGGGCCAGAAGACACACAAAAACATGTAAAAGAGCTAGGCAAGGACTAGAACTCAGGAGTCTTTATTTCTAGACACAGGGTCTTCCTTCCAGGCCACACTCTCCCTTGCTGAATTAAATGGAGGAGGGGGCAACTTTTAATTCCATTAAAAGGAACAGGGTCTTTGGTTTGAATATTCCTTTCTCAGCCACAGTTCTGATAGAAGAGTATGACCAGCCAGAATCTCACCCTAGAAAGACGAATGTGGAGGTAGAAAGAGATGATGTGGGAAGACAGGAGAATGAAAACCAATCCATGTTACCATGTTAGCAGACCCTTTATATCCTATACAATCTTCCTTGTTATGGAATAAGTTAAATTTGTAAATGGTTTTTGGGAGTGACAGTCAAAGGAGACATGAACAGTGGATGAAGGGAAAAACTCTTAAGAATTACCCTGTGAGGCAGCCCTACGATCCACCTAGCCCAGGATTCTATTTGTGTCAAGGAATCCATTAGAAGAGTGTGTTTATCTTCATACTGTCAAAACTTGAGCAAAATGCTGGTGTTCCCAGTTGGCCTTAGGTATCACTGTATCAATAGGCTTGGCTGCCACCATGTAAAAATGGACAAAAAGCTTAGAATAGACAAGCAGATCTTGTTTATTTGCCTCACACATGTGTGCCCTGATGTGGACAAGACCAAAATAAGGAACAAATTTGGAAATACAACTAAGTTTCTAAATGCCAAGTCAAGACTCTCTAAACAGATATGTTTGTTGTTGTTTTTAGAGCTTTCTCTCTTTAATACCTGAGTGGCCTCTAGTTTTCTTTTCCAACATCCAAAGCTGTTTATGTTGGTTGTCAGTTCCGTCTCTCTCCTTCTCCCTCTGAACAGGAAATCTGTGTGTTGTATCTGGATAAATTTCTGATTTTTTTCATAGCAAAGGTTTTGGCTCCAGGCTCTTACACCTTGTGTCTGCCTCACCGCGTGATGGAAATGATATCCTGTATGCAGCCTTGTGCACTTGCTCCAGTGCAGGGCTGTGCCAACAGCATCTCATTGCCATGTCCTGACTCAGGGTGAGTCCCAGGGAAGATTGGAATGAATTCTTGGCAAGGTGTGGATGTAGGAGCTGCGTGGATTCTGCAGGCTGCAGTGATGCACACTCAGGGGGAGACATGGCTTCATTTCCCACATTTCTTTCACACAAAGCATGATTCTAGGGAACTGCTTCCATATGGCCTAGGGAAAAATCCCAGCCAAAAACAGCTTCAGCTGGTCAGTTTCCGCGCTGTAACAGACGTGACGGGGCCATAATTAGAATCAAGATGGTGAAGGACTGTGTTTTCTCGCAGGCAGGAATCTTTGCTACCTTTAGCCTTAGCTCAAGCACACGCATACGGAACCTGATAAAATGCCAGCATCCTGTGGGATCTTCCTGGCTTATACCATGTCACTCATGCCCTGCACTGAAGGATCTGTGCCCTCCAGTTCCCCTTTCTATGTAGAAATTGATTAAAAAAAAAAGGACATTTTAGGGGTTCTTAACCTGGAATGTCCTAACAGGCATCAGGGGTCTGAGAACCTCACAAAAAATCAGAATGGCAAATGTGGGGCTTATAAGTACACATATATTTTCCTGGAAAGAAAATGCATAACTTTTAATAGATTCTCAAAAGCATATGTAATCCAAAAGCTGAAAATCAAGAGAGAGAGAGAGAGAATAATGAACTACCTTGCATTTCAGTACCTCTTCTGCACACTTCTCCAAATAAGACTGCCCTTTTTGGCACAACTTCATTTGGCATTTATCCTGGTTCAATTAGAATTATCTCAAGTTCTAATCTTTCTTGGACCCTGAGAAAACGAGGTATTTTCTGATGAGATTTCCAAACTTTCTAAGAGCAATACTAACTCTACACACTTCCATTACAGCCTGATCTGGCTACTGTCTTTCTCCCTTACTCCCCTCATCCACATGCCTTCCTGAAGGAACACTTCTCAGTATAGCCTGTCTCTTCAAACTGTGTTCACTGATCTGAGTCCTAAAACTTTGGTTTGTCCTACAATTCACTCTGTTTTCACACTTTCAATGTTGTCCTCCATACCAAGCAGTAGCTCTCTTGAAATCAATCCCCAGATGGACTGATTGTTGACTTTCAAATATGTTTACGAATACCCACATTTACATTTAAAGTATATAAGAGGTATTGAAAGGGGCAAAGTTCCCTTATCCCCCTCCCAGGGCATGCAACAGGAGGAATGGCTCGCTTCTTCTGTGCCCAGCAGCTCAAGCCCCTAGGGGGAGCATGCAGACGGGCAGGTTATAGGGAGGTTGGGGCTCCAACCCCAAGGCAGCAACTAGAGTTGAGTGTTTACAGCTCCCAAAGTTCCAGCGTGTGTTACAGTGTGCTCTTTCAGCTTAGCTGTCCGCAGGTGGCTTGTGTTAATCAGCTCAGTTAGAACCTCTGCCTTATCTCAAGGACAGAGGGCTTTCTGTATCCCAGGGCTTTCTGTATCCCTTGCCACTGCATCCCCCTTCTGCCTCCCCATCCATCTGCTGAGAGCTACCTCCACCGTTCAACAAACCTTTGCACACATTCTCCAAGCCCATGTGTGATTCATTTCTTCCAGTACCATGGGCTTGGAGAATGAGTGCAAGGTTTTATTCAATGGTGGAGGTAGCTCTCAGCAGATGGATGGGGAGGGGAAGAGGGATGAAGTGGGAAGGTAGTCTTCCCCTGGTGTCCCTTAGCAGCTGGGCTCTCGTCTGTCCACCCTCAGCCAAATTTCCCTCTGCGTCTGTGTCGTTCCACTGTCAACAGCCTGTCGGTGTCTGTGTGTTTTTCTGCCAATGTGTTCCTCTCAACACCCAGTCACTTGTGTGTGTGACTGCTAGGGTCTTGGGGTTTTTATAGGCACAGAATGGGGGGCATGGCAGGCCAGAGTGGTCTTTGAAAATGCAACATTTGGGTGTGAAAACAGAGTCCCTGTCCTCACCCAGGCCCTTCAATTTCCTGCCGCCATCCCATATCAGTGTGACATCCTTTGGTATCCCAATGAGTAATAGTTTTAACAAAAACGCAGCTAGCATTTACTGAGTACTCTCTAGTTACTATGCTATTTGGAGTTCTCAACATGGGTTGATCTTTTAAATCCTGACAACAGCTCTACAAAGGCAGTACTGTTGTTATTCCCAGTTTAAAATTAGAGATCCAAGATACCCATGGAAGTGAAATAAATTAAATAACTCTGCACAGCTCATAAGCAACAGACCCAGGACTTAACCCTGGAAGGCTGGCTCCAGACCCCAATTTCTTAACTATTTCCCAATATTTCCTTTCATAATTAATTATGGGAGATGTTTCTTAACATTTCTCATCCTTAGTTTCCTCATCTGTAAAACAGGCAGGACATTATCCAAATTATAATGTAAGAATGCTGGTAGAATTAAATGATAAGTCTGAAGAGAACTTTGGGAATTACAAAGCATGTGATCAACATTAGTAATAGCAGAATGGATAGAATGCTAACTACTTGGTTTCCTGCCTCCTTGGAAGCCGAGGTGTCACACACCATAATTCTGGTCAACGAAGCAAAATTCCCTGGGGAGAATATCCTTTCCTGGATAAAGAACACAGTATTTAAAAAAATGCTTTTCACACTATGTTCTTCCTTATTATCTGGGATGTGGATGTAACATCTCAATGTCCAATAATGACTTTGCAGCCACGGAGGCAAAAGCCACCCTCTAAGGATGTGAAGAAGAGAGAAAGGTGCCTGGTTCCTGAAGGACACAGTAAAACAGCATCCCCAGCCTTAGCTGCCTACTCCAGGCTTTTTATTAGAAAAGATTTATAAACTCCAATGCTTCTAAGTTGAGTTTTCTGTGATTTCCAGTAGAATACATTTCTCATTGGTATACCACCATTCAAAGCCACCTCCTTCATGAAGTCCAGAAATTGGAACCTCCATGAATTCATGGTTTCCAATCTCAGCTAGGCCCGTACAGCTACTCTTCTATCTTTGTACTGTTGTTGATGGCTCCTTCTTCTTTCCTTCATGGGAACAGGCTCAAGTCTCTGAGCCCTCACTCCTAGTGGCCAACTCTATCTCCTAATGAAGAGCCAAATAAAGACAATAGGCTGGAACACCTCACGGTGTTCTCCAACCAACCCTGTAGAGCTATGTAGTTGTTGACAGGGTATTGGTCTGTTCCTCTCCTCTTGTCCTGAGCAAATCCTTCCCTCTATACATTCTCTTTACTCATCAACCCATTGCAATCAAGCTTTGATTTCAGCCTGAAGTTCATCAAAATCACTCTTGTTCACATCACAAATGACCTTCAAATTGCCAAAGACAAACTTTTGGGCCCTTATTCCAGTTGAACTCATAAGAGCATTTAACATTGCTGGCCACCCCCACCTCATTTTTGGAATTACTTATTCCTTTGGGGTCATGGTACTGCTCTTGCTAAGTTCTGCATTTACCTACTTACTCTATTCATTCCTTCTCAGTTGGATTCCCTTAAACGTCTTCCCTGGCTAAATGCTTTGACTTCAGCTTTTCCTCAGGATGCAATTATTGGCTTCCTCTTATATTCTATATACTCTCTTTGGATGAACTCACCTACATTTATAACTGAATACCACCAACAAGGGGTTTTGCTATCAGCCATGATAAACTAGCACGTTTCAGATAAACCCTCCAACCATAAACAAAATATAATCACATCTGTTTGCAGGCGTCAGAAAGATACTTGGGCATTGGATACTTACGGGGTGAAAATTCTGGAGAGAATAAAATTCAGGGAGGTAGACGCTCACCTCTGTTATGTGTCTCCTCTTCATGAATTCCTTACCCAAATGAATAGCAAACATGTCCACCCAGCTGCACAAGGTGGAAAATTTGGGCCATTCTAGCTGCTTCTTTTCTCTTATAGCTGTCATTCAAAGAATTACCAAACTCTGTTCATTCTACATGCTAAAGATCTCTCCAGCTGTTCCTTCCTCTATGTTTCCTGCCACGCTACCCTAGATCAAGGCCTCATTATTTTAAACACTCTTGAATAGTTTGAAAGACATTTCCTATTTGGACTCCCTGCTTCCAAGCTCATCTGACAGGTAATCCAGCCTCCATACGCCACCAGAATTATTTTACTAAAACACTAACCTAACCATATCACTCCACTGCCTAAATCGCTTTGATGGCTCCACTTAATCTGAAAAATAAAACACAATAATGAAGGCTTTGACTCCGAATGCCATTCTGTCTTATCTTCTACCCTATTCAATGTACAGTCAGGCCTGAACAACATATTAGGAGTTCCTCAAAAAACCCAGGCTCTTCTCCAGTGTCACGCCATGAACTTTGTGTTTCCTCTGCCTGGAAAACCCTCCACCCTCCTGTAATGCTTTCCCCATTTGGGAAAATAAGTAAGATGCCGACTTTACAAGTTACATCAAACTAAATTCAAATGAATAAAAGATTTAAAATCAAATCTTTGGCTGAACTCACCTACATTTATAACTGAATACCACCAACAAGGGGGTATTCAGAAAGAATTATTATAAAGAAAAACAAAACCATAAAAGTACTGGCAGAAAACATACATGAATGATTTTTGTTTCCTTTAAGGGAGTGGTTAACAAACCTGAGGGCCAAATTCAGCCTTCAGGCTATTTTTGTAAATAAAGTTTCATTGGAATGTAGCCATGCTGATCTATTTACAGGTGTCTCTGTGTGCTTTTACACTGCAACAGCTGTGTTGAGTAGTTGAGACTATATGGCCAGCAAAGCCTAAAATATTTATTATCTATCCCTTTACAGAAAAAGTTTACTGATTCCCCAAACTAAAGGATGTTTTAAAAGACAGACATTATTAAAATGAAAAGATGGAAATTTCCAAATACATAATACTTAGAAACTTAGAAACTCTAATTATACAAAATTGAAAGTCAATGAACAAACTGGAACCATATTTGAAATAGGTATGACAGAAAAAATGTTAGTATTGGTGATATATTAAAAGCTCTCAACAATGAAGAAAAGATCTACATCCAAATAGGAAAACTGATAAATGGCTTCAATAGCTAACTGAGAAATTACAAACTATAAATGGTCAATAGATACACAACAATATTTTCTAGCTTGTTAGCAGTCAAAGGAAGACAAATAAAGGAAATTATTATTTCACGATTTACCTGAAAAATTGGTAAATACATATTTTTAAAACAGTAATACCCTGCATTGGCAAAGGTTCAAAGAAACAGGTCCTCTTCGAAGATATAATGGGAACAAAAGTTTGATACACACTTTTTGGAAGAAATTTCACTTTTAGAAAGTTGGTACAAAAGCTACTTCCAACTAAAAAAGCTTAGCATTCAGAAAATGTTATTCATATAATTGACAAATGGGATCTGATTAAACTAAAGAGCTTTTGCACTGCAAAAGAAACTACCATCAGAGTGAACAGGCAACCTACACAATGGGAGAAAATTTTTGCAACCTACTCATCTGACAAAGGGCTAATATCCAGAATCTACAATGAACTCAAACAAATTTACAAGAAAAAAACAAACAACCCCATCAAAAAGTGGGCGAAGGACATGAACAGACACTTCTCAAAAGAAGACATTTATGCAACCAAAAGACACATGAAAAAATGCTCATCATCACTGGCCATCAGAGAAATGCAAATCAAAACCACAATGAGATACCATCTCACACCAGTTAGAATGGCGATCATTAAAAAGTCAGGAAACAACAGGTGCTGGAGGGGATGTGGAGAAACAGGAACACTTTTACACTGTTGGTGGGACTGTAAACTAGTTCAACCATTGTGAAAGTCAGTGTGGCGACTCCTCAGGGATCTAGAACTAGAAATACCCTTTGACCCAGCCATCCCATTACTGGGTATATACCCAAAGGATTATAAATCATGCTGCTATAAAGACACATGCACACGTATGTTTATTGCAGCACTATTCACAATAGCAAAGACTTGGAACCAATCTAAATGTCCAACAACAATAGACTGGATTAAGAAAATGTGGCACAAATACACCATGGAATACTATGCAGCTGTAAAAAAGGATGAGTTCATGTCCTTTGTAGGGACATGGATGAAACTGGAAACCATTATTCTCAGCAAACTATCACAAGGACAAAAAACCAAACACCGCATGTTCTCACTCATAGGTGGGAATTGAACAATGAGAACACATGGACACAGGAAGGGGAACATCACACCCTGGGGACTGTTGTGGGGTGGGGGGAGGAGGGAGGGATGGCATTAAGAGATATACCTAATGCTAAGTGACGAGTTAATGGGTGTAGCACACCAACATGGCACATGTATACATATGTAACAAACCTGCACGTTGTGCACATGCACCCTAAAACTTAAAGTATAATAATAATAAAATTTAAAAAAAAGAAAAAAAGAAAATGTTATTCTAGCAATAGATGGTCTAAAATACATCTTGTATGATGGTAATAACGTGTTGGGTTTAAAACCTACTTTTCTCAGGAGAAACGTGTGACTTCGATTGTCCCCGTACGAGCCTGCAGGTGAAGCCATCGCCGGCACAGACTCCACAGTTGTCCTCCTTGGCATTGCTTCCCAGTTGCCAATCGCAGCCCACTGCCTGCCAACAGAAGCATGGCGGTCAGTGGTGCCCAAAGCCAGGGGAGGGGGAGCTCCCTTCATTTCAGGAAGCTTAGTTGTGATGTAATTCTTAAATGTACAGTTTGGCTCTCTTTTATGAGAACATAGTTTTATAAATGTAAATAATATAATGTCTTACAGGATAGTATCATTTATATGATGCTAATGCAAGGCTGAAATATTAATATTAAGATTTGAAGCTGTCCCTCCATATCCCCTCTCTTTTCTATTTATATTTTTATTCAGATTTCTGTGCTTTATTTTTCAAGACAAGATCTCACTCTGTTGCCCAGGTTGGAGTGCAATAGTGGGATTGTGGCTCACTGCAGCCTCAACCTCCTGGGCTCAAGTGATCCTCCCACCTCAGCCTCCCAAGTAGCTGAGATCACTTCAGCCTGGGAGGTTGAGTCACAGGCCTGCGCCCCAACACCTAGCTTTTTAAAATTTGATGTAAAGACAGGGTCTCCCTATGTTTCCCAGGCAGGTCTTGAATTCCTGGGATCAAGTGATCCTCCTGCCTTGGCCTCCCAAAATGCAGGGATTACAGGCATGTACCACACTGCCCAGCGCAGGTATTTTTATGCATATAAAATAAACAGAACATTACAGACGTTTCCTCTCTCCCCAGCCCTACACTTGTCCTATTCTCTCATTTCCTCCCCAAAACAACCACTGTCCTAAATTTGATGTCTAACCTTCTGGTTCATAGTTTTACTTTAAATATCTGTTTTTCTATTTTTACTTCTATCTCTAAATCCCTATATCCCTATATTAATAGCTGTCTATAGTCTTTATCTATATCTTTATATCTCCTTGTCTTTATCATTAGCTGTACCTATGCCTATGTATCTCTACCTCTGTCATTATATCTATTTATTTATAAACAATTTTTAAAATATAAAAAATAATTAAAAGGAGAGATGTCTCATATAAAATATGTGTTTATACTGCTATCTTTCCTTCTGTCATTTTTCATGTGTACATATGTGTATTTGCTAGATTGTAAGATTCCTTATATGAGAAAAAAGATCATGTCTTATGTTTTTTTTTTCTTAAGCGTATATTTTACATAATGTGTAAATGACAATAATATCAACTGATTTGGTGGTTTATCTCTTTCTTCCTTCCCATATTCATCTAACTTTATTTATAAACCTGGTGTTTAAGTGCAGGGACTTTGGAGGAAGAAAACACCCACGTACAAACCTGGATCCACCCACCAACCTTTTAAGGGGCAGGATGTTGAAAAATTCAAACTCTCAGAGACTCGTTTTCCTCAACAGTAAAATAGAGATAATAATACCAACATATACTTCACATAGGGCCTAGTGAGGATTCAATGAGAAAATATATGCAAAATTCTTAGTATAATGATCCAAACACTATAAAGGATTCAATAAAAGAGGGCCAATGTTATTATTTCTCTCTGTTTTTCATCTGATTTTGACTCCCGGGTAGCCCTCATGCTTCAGCTTGGAGGTGTTGAATCAGGCTCTACATTCAAGCTGTTGAAGAAGAAAGGAAACTAGAGGAAGCTGAGACAATGATTTACACACTATTCTTTCCAACATTTTGGTGTTGAATCAGACTCTACATCCAAGCTGTTGAAGAAGAAAGGAAACTAGAGGAAGCTGAGACAATGATTTACACACTATTCTTTCCAACATTTTGGTGTTGAATCAGACTCTACATCCAAGCTGTTGAAGAAGAAAGGAAACTAGAGGAAGCTGAGACAATGATTTACACACTATTCTTTCCAACGTTTTGGTGTTGAAGGGAAAGAGAAAGATCAAGTGAAAATTTCAGGGAGAGGTAGTAAGTTTCAAGGAAGTTTAGAGAATAGCTTATGATTAGAGATATTTCCAAATTCACGAAGAGCTATCATGAGGAAAGGGTCTACTTTTGTTCTGTGTATTTCCAAATGGTGAAAGCTACAGGTTTAAGCATAATTTGGTTCAATATGAGAAAGTTTGAAAAGTCAGAGATATCTAATAATAAGTATTCAATCATAGTCTAGGAGATGTCTTGGTGGAAAAATTGTAGGGGGGATTAAATTATTGGATGAGTTGCTTAATCCAATGACTTTTGAGATCCTTTAATCCTGATTATATGATTTTATAAAGATAGTAATACAATATTAATAATTGCTGATTTGTATTGAATGCTTAGCATGTACCTGGCATTATGCCACGAATATTGTACACATTATTTAATCTTCAGAGCAATTTTATGATGCAGGTGATACCTTTAACTCTATTTTATAAATAAGGAATCTAAACATTACTGAGTAAATGATTTGCCAATATTACACAGCTAGTATATAGTGTTGGTAATGGTTTTAAAACCCAAGTTATCTGACTCAGAATCTTAACACTACATTACAACTTCCTCTACCTTAAGTATCAGCAGATAGACAACAACAACAAAAGCCCAGTTACACATGCCATTAAATTAATATTTACCAGTACATGTGGAACAACTTAAGAGTGAATGATTTTGGAAACACACTTGCATGGTCAAGATTCAATCAATGAGTAATTTGTGTTCATGTAACTTTCTCCAAGGGGAGTAATACCACTATTAAATTATAGAAACACTGCCCCTGGGCCAGACTCTGTCCTCACACATTCATGTCCCTGAGCACTCTGCATTTCATGAGACTGAGAATCACTCTCTAGCTGGTCATCGAGGAAGGATGTGGGCTTAGGAGCTAGGAGGGGCTTGTTTTGAAGAGTGTTTAAGGCCTTGCAAGATCTCGGGCAATTGAATACCTCCCTGAGCACTTATAATTTTTTTTAAGTTACAATTCATCCAAATGTTATAGCAAGATAAAGCATGTGAAAACATCACAGAAAAATGATATTTGAAAAGAAAGTCTTGCCTTGTGATTCATAAGGAATAAGCCAGAAATGCCTTTGAAATTGAGGGGCTACTGAATTTTGGCTTTCATATCCCATCATAATCAACAATAAGCAACTTTTTTTTTTTTCTTTTTTTTTGAGACAGAGTCTCGCTGTGTCGCCCAGGCTGGAGTGCAGTGGCACGATCTCAGCTCATTGCAAGCTCCGCCTCCTGGGTTCACGCCATTCTCCTGCCTCAGCCTCCCGAGTAGCTGGGACTACAGGCGCCCGCCACCACGCCCAGCTAAGTTTTTGTATTTTTAGTAGAGACAGGGTTTCACCGTGTTAGCCAGGGTGGTCTCAATCTCCTGACCTTGCGATCTGCCCGCCCCAGCCTCCCAAGGTGCTAGGATTACAGGCGTGAGCCACCGCGCCCAGCCCAACAATAAGCAACTTCTTAAAAATTGCCTGAAGTGTTTCCAACTTCTATGACATCATCTGAAGTCATGATCTCTAATTATAGTGATTTATTAACTACTAATTGATGGATATATCAGTAAAATTTATTAACATCTATTAAATAACAATTTTCTATACTGCCAGAAACTACAGAGTATAAATTAGTAACATAAGATTCTTACCTTACAGTGTAGTTAATGAGACAAGTTACACAAGATAGTGGATGACATAAACAAATATTTAAAATATATGAGTAGTGCTTTTTGGAATAAATATTCATCTATAAATCATCACTTCAGCTAAAAATTTTTTCACAGTTCCTGCATATGATTTCCTGATCAGCTAAAAGATAATACTTAAATAAGTGTCACTAGTCCAAATGAAGCAAAATATGAATTTTTCAGAGCAGTCAAATTTAATCATTCAAGAACAAAACATTTTTTTTTTAAATCAACTGTTTGAAATCTCTGCAAATTGGAATCTAACTTGGGGGAAAAAATCTGACATTTCTGCCTTAAAAATCAGAGTATATGGAGCTGTGCTAGTCAGTAGGAATACTCAAAAACATTTTGTTTCTTTCAGCCCACAGAAGGTCTGCACTTCTCCATCCCCTTTGAAGTTAGGTATGGTCATTAACTAACTTTGGCCAATGAAATATGAGTCTAAGTGATTGATCTGTGTCACTTCTATAAGAAGATTTAAGGGTCTGTGTCTGAGTCTCATGTTCCCCTTGCACTATTGCAGTTATTATGTAAAAAATATGTCCAAATAAAGCCTACCTCAGCCTGAGTATCCAAGACGTTCTAAGAGCTGAGGCTCCTGTTGACCACTGTTGGACAAGTGGCATCAGCAAGAAGTAACCTTTAATTGTTTTAAGCTACTGAGCTTTGGGGGTTGTTGGTTACTGCAGGAAAACCTAGCCTACACTATACAGGACTATAATATAACCATTAATTGATAAAGCACGGTTATTAACAGGAAGACGATTTTTAAAATTGGAAGTTTCACATTAAAATCCAGTTTTCCCGCTTCTCTTGACAAAAACAAAAATGAAACAAAACTTCCGACATGTTTATACATAGTTGCTCCCTTCACAATGAGCATGTATCCCCCAGTTCACCACTATAGTCACCAGCCAATGTGACTACATCTGGGCAGTTTCTCTCTGGGGCAGTATGCAGACATTTGAGTTTTAATCCCTGTACTAAGCCATCTAAGCATGAATCATCTGTTGAACTGACTGTTCTTTACCGAATTATATCTCATTTTCAGTTACAAACTTCAGCTACACTTGTACCAATACAGAAAGTATCATCAATATGGCCCAATAATTAAGAAATTGGATTCTGGAATTAGGTTGTCTGGGTTCAAATTCCAGCTCTACCACTTCCTAGCTATGTGCGAAAGACTGAATGTGTCTGCACCCAAAATTCATATGCAGAGACCTAACCCTCGAGTTGATGGTATTAGGAGGTGAAACATTTGGGGGGTGATTGGTCATGAGGGTGCAGCCCTCATGAATAGGATTAGTACCCTTATAAAGGATACCCTGGATACCTCCCTCATCCCTTCTGCCATGTGAGGACACAGCCTCTATGAACCAGGAGGCAGGAAGCAGACCCTCACCAGACACTGAATCTGCCAGCACTTTAATTTTGGACTTCCCAGCCTCTAGAAATGTAAAAAATAAATTTCTGTTGTTAATATGCCACCCAATCTATGGTAGCTAGTGATAGCTGCCCAAACTGACTAAGATACTATACTGTACAACTTGGGCAATTTACTTAGCCTCTTCAATTTCCAGTTTCTTTATCAACAAAGTGGGGAATAAATACTGTACCTACTTGATAGGATTATGAGGAGCTAACAGTAAAGGGCTTCCACAATGCCTGATACCTGGGCTAAGCACCCAGTGTTAGTTGCTATTATTTTTATTTTTATTCTAAATTCTAAGTGGTTTCTTCATCTGCACAGCTATCAGGGAATTCAATAAACATGAATGACAAATCAAACTTGGTCTGCAGAGCTGGTACCAACCAGGTCGTGCCTCTAATAAAAATCAGACCTCCAAAGCAGAAGCAAATTTAATTCAGTGAGCACCACTGTCTCAGGCTGTCTGCTGTACTCAGGTTAATGGAAAGTTGTTCCCAAGAGCATTGTGACATGTTCATTTAAATGAGAAAACTATACAGACATTTACAAGACTTACGTGTAGTCTATGCCAAGTAGTCATTATGGCTCACATCAGTGATCCTGGGGCAAGCAGAAAGAATCACCAGGAAGCAGGAAGTAGGCCAGCACCAGACACTGAATCTGCCTAACTGATGCCCATGGCCACAAGGCACAAGACAGGACATTTATGTGAACATTATCCTGTTGAAGGAAAGATACTGAATTCTACCAAGAAGTGTCTAAGTCACTTCTGAGGAAGAACATATAATTATTTGATTCAAATCACCTAGCCAAAAGAGCATCCAGCTTTCAGCAACCAGGGTATCACTCCTCATCACCCAAAGAACTGGCTTACTCATTAGAATCACAAAAACGTGATTAGAAGCACTCATTTAAAATGCACTAATTCATACTGAAACCACCTTTATCCTGCAAGCCCCTTTAAACCCTGGAAACTCCTGGAGCCAACTAAGCAACTGGACTTAGACCATTAATAAGAACAGGGGGTGGTGAGTAGTGAGCAGAAGGGTAAACGCGGGAAGGGGAGTTCATGTTGACTGCAGGCCTCTTGTGTGTCAGCTATTGTGCTGGGCACTTAGCATGTTGGTTTGTGGAAGAATGAATTGAAAACAGGACCTACAAGGAGGATAATACCTCCTTTTTACCTGATGAAAAAGCCAAGGTTCAAAGATGGTAAGGGACTTGCCAAGTGGTCTTCAGTTAATTAGTTGCAGAAATCAAATCTGAATGCAGTTCTTTCTAAATCTGAAGTCTACACAGTCCTGATCACACCTATCCATCACAGGAAGCCACCAAGCAGGTCCATGACCTTGACCCAAGGGCAAAGTGACCTTAGCTTCACACACCAACTGTGCCAACGGCAATGGTTTTCTACTCCCTCTAGTTGCATAAGGCATTGTTCTCTAACCATATTTTGTCATCTCTATTTTCCTCAGAGCATCTTCAAATTTCTCATTCCTCCTCAAAATCCTGCCCCCTCATTCTGATTAGATGCCTTTGCTTTATATTTCACTCAGTTGAGGCCATCAAACAATATTTCACCTTCCTGTCCATTCCCATACAAACTGTTCAGTGGCCCATATTTCCCCCTTCCTACCTTCCTCAAGGGAAAAGGTGTCCCTCCTCCTTGTCCACGAGCAATCTGTCTCCTTTGTTTCTGTTATCAACTCCTTTGAAGAGCCCAGGAACTTCACTGCATTCGTTGTATATTTCTACCTCTCAGTCAATACTCCACTCACCCACCTGCCTGGCAACATATATCCTTGCTCATTCATGGATTTACCATGAAGTTAATGAAGCTTAAGTTTCAGGGTCAACCACTCTCTCCTTTTCCCTCTGTCTTGCCCACCTGCTGCTCCCAGTCTGGACTCCCACAAACGCTTAAAGTTGCGGGGAATTGAAGTATTTGATGTGGGGAAGGGAAGCTGGGCTGCAACTGGGAAAGATTTCTATGTAAGAATCTGCCATGAATTAGCCAATGGTGCACACCTGTGGTCCCAGCTACTCGAGAGGTTGAGATGGGAGAATCACTTGAGCCCAGGAGGACAAGGCTGCAATGAGCCGTGATAGCACCAGCCTCACAAGGCTGAACTCCAGCCTGGGTGAGAAAGACTTTGTCTCAAAAATTAATAAATAAAGAGGGCCCTTCTAATTATATATGCTTCAGGTACCCTAAAAGCTGCATCTGCTCCAGTGCTTTTCCAAGTATCTCTGATCTTGAAGACATTCTTCCTGGACCTGACATCCCCTCTGGCTGTAGTTGTAGCTTTCCCTCTATTCTTCTGATTTATGCTTTTTGAAAGGCGGGTTTATGCTCATCATCCCTACTCATTTCAGCCTATTCATTCCTTACCATGTGCAGTGGGTTGAATTGTGCACTCCCCCCAAAAAAAGACATGGCACCCAGAACCTGTGAATGTGACCATATGTGGAAAAATATCTTTGCAAATGTAATTAAGGATGTTGAGATGAAATCATATGAAGGTGTCCTTATGAAAGGAGGGGAAAACATAGAGATAGACAAGAGGAGGTAAGGTGCAGATGAAGGCAGAGATTAGAGTGATGCTTCCACAAGCAAGGAACACAAAAAATCATTGGCACAAAAATCTGTCCCCTTTGTTTCTGCCTATCAACTCTTTTGATTAGCCCAAACTTTACTTCATTAGTTGTATATTCCTACATCTAAATCAATACTCCACCCACCCACCCACTTGGCAACATATATTGTTGTTCATTCATGGACTTACCATAAAGTTAATGAAGCTTAAATTTTAGAGTCACCCACCCTCCTCCTTTCCCTCCATCCTGCCCACCTGCTGCTCCCAGTCTGGGCTCCTGCAAATGGGCTCTTTCTAAAGACAAGCCCAAATTCCAGCACCAGAAGCTAGAAGAGAGGCAAGGAATGGATTCTCCCTCAGAGCCTCCAGCCAAGAACCAACCCTGCTGATACCCTGATTTTGAACTTCTGGCCTCTAGAAGTGTGAGAGAATAAACTACTGTTGTTTTAAGCCACCAAATTTGTGGTAATTTGTCACAGCTGCCACAGGAAACTAATGCATCCTGCATCCCCTGCCAGTGCCTAGTCCAACTCCAGCACTGAGGCTGCACCAGCTGTTGTCAGTGATCTTTAGTCAAAATGAAGTGGGTGGATTTCAGTTCTTCTTGACTTCTCTGAAGTATGTGCCACTGCTGACCTGCCTTCTTAAATGCTCACCCACCCTTATCTTCTATTTTTCATGGTTTCTCTACTATATAGGAGGCTATTCTGTTCAGTCCCCATCAGGGGCACCTCTCCCTGTGCTTGTTCCTTCAATTATGGGCACCAGGACTCTGTACTTGAGAGCACAACCTGTCCTCCTTACTCAGTCCCCAAGGACATTAGATCATTAGATTTAACCATGTGACAGCCCCAGATCTATATTTCTAGTCTAGATTTCTCTCCTAAGCTCTAAATTCATACATCAACTCAGATATTCACAGGCACACTCAGCTCATCACCTTTGCCCCATGCCCCTGGTTCTCACCCAATATTTTGTCTTGACGAATGGTCTCACTGTCTATCTACTTAATCATGATATCAGAAATCTAGATATCATTCTCTCGCTCCCCACATCCAACTAAATATTCAGCCCTAAAAGATCTGTTTCCTCTCCACCCCAAATCAACAGAATATACATTCTTCTCAGCACCATATTGCACTTATTCCAAAACTGACCACATGGTTGGAAGTAAAGCAGTTCTCAGCAAATGGCAAAGAACAGAAATTATAACAAACTGTCTCTCAGATCATAGTGCAATCAAACTACAACTCAAGATTAAGAAACTCACTCAAAACCACTCAACTACATGGAAACTGAACAACCTGCTCCTGAATGACTACTGGGTACATAAAGAAATGAAGGCAGAAATAAAGATGTTCTTTGAAACCAATGAGAACAAAGATACAACACACCAGAATCTCTGGGACACATTTAAAACAGTGTGTAGAGGGAAATTTACAGCATTAAATGCCCACAAAAGAAAGCAGGAAAGATCTAAAACTGACACCCTAACATCACAATTAAAAGAACTAGAGAAGCAAGAGCAAACACATTCAAAAGCTAGCAGAAGGCAAGAAATAACTAAGATCAGAGTGGAACTGAAGGAGATAGAGACACAAAAAACCCTTCAAAAAAATCAATGAATCCAGGAGCTGGTTTTTTGAAAAGATCAACAAAATTGATAGACTGCTAGCAAGACTAATAAAGAAGAAAAGACAGAATAATCAAATAGGCGCAATAAAAAATGATAAACGGGATATCACCACTGATCCCACAGAAATACAAACTACCATCAGAGACTACTATAAATACCTCTACGCAAATAAACTAGAAAATCTAGAAGAAATGGATAAATTCCTGGACACATACATCCTCCCAAGACTAAACCAGGAACAAGGTGAATCCCTGAATAGACCAATAACGGGCTCTGAAATTGAGGCAATAATTAATAGCTTACCAACCAAAAAAAGTCCAGGACCAGATGGATTCACAGCCGAATTCTACCAGAGGTACAAGGAGGAGCTGGTACCATTCCTTCTGAAACTATTCCAATCAATAGAAAAAGAGGGAATCTTCCCTAACTCATTTTATGAGGCCAGCATCATCCTGATACCAAAGACTGGCAGAGACACAACAACAACAAAAAAAGAATTTTAGACCAATATCCCTGTTGAACATCGACGCAAAAATCCTCAGTAAAATACTGGCAAACTGAATCCAGCAGCACATCAAAAAGCTTATCCACCATGATCAAGTGGGCTTCATCCCTGGGATGCAAGGCTGGTTCAATATACACAAATCAATAAATGTAATCCAGCATATAAACAGAACCAAAGAGAAAAAGCACATGACTATCTCAATAGATGCAGAAAAGGCCTTTGACAAAATTCAACAGCCCTTCATACTAAAAAACTCTCAATAAATTAGGTATTGATGGAACGTATCTCAAAATAATAAGAGCTATTTATGAAAAACCCACAGCCAATATCATACTGAATGGGCAAAAACTGGAAGCATTCCCTTTGAAAACTGGCACAAGACAGGGATGACCTCTCTCACCACTCCTATTCAACATAGTGTTGGAAGTTCTGGCCAGGGCAATCACGCAGGAGAAAGAAATAAAGGGTATTGAAACAGGAAAAGAGGAAGTCAAATCGTCCCTGTTTGCAGATGACATGATTGCATATTTAGAAAACCCCATCGTCTCAGCCCAAAATCTCCTTAAGCTGATAAGCAACTTCAGCAAAGTCTCAGGATACAAAATCAATGTGCAAAAATCACAAGCATTCTTACACACCAATAACAGACTGAGAGCCAAATCATGACTGAACTCCCATTCACAATTGCTTCAAAGAGAATAAAATACCTAGGAATCCAACTTACCAGGGATGTGAAGGACCTCTTCAAGGAGAACTACAAACCACTGCTCAATGAAATAAAAGAGGACACAAACAAATGGAAGAACATTCCATGCTCATGGATAGGAAGAATCAATATTGTGAAAATGGCTGTACTGCCCAAGGCAATTTATAGATTCAATGCCACCCCATCAAGCTACCTATGACTTTCTTCACAGAACTGGAAAAAACTACTTCAAAGTTCATATGGAACCAAAAAAGAGCCCGCATTGCCAAGGCAATCCTAAGCCAAAAGAACAAAGCTGGAGGCATCACGCTACCTGACTTCAAACTATACTACAAGGCTACAGTAACCAGAACACCATGGTACTGGTACCAAAACAGAGATATAGACCAATGGAACAGAACAGAGCCCTCAGAAACAATACCACACATCTACAACCATCTGATCTTTGAAAAACCTGACAAAAACAAGAAATGGGGAAAGGATTCCCTATTTAAGAAATGGTGCTGAGAAAACTGGCTAGCCATATGTAGAAAGCTGAAACTGGATTCCTGCCTTATAACTTATACAAAAATTAATTCAAGATGGATTAAAGACTTAAACGTTAGACCTAAAACCACAAAAACCCTAGAAGAAAACCTAGGCAGTACCATTCAGGACCTAGGCATGGGCAAGGACTTCATGTCTAAAACACCAAAAGCAATGGCAACAAAAGCCAAAATTGACAAATGGGATCTAATTAAACTGAAGAGCTTCTGCACAGCAAAATAAACTACCATCAGAGTGAACAGGCAACCTACAGAATGGGAGAAAATTTTTGCAATCTACTCATCTGACAAAGGGCTAATACCCAGAATCTACAAAGAACTCAAACAAATTTACAAGAAAAAAACAAACAACCCAATCAAAAAGTCGGCAAAGGATATGAACAGACACTTCTCAAAAGAAGACATTTATGTAGCCAACAGACACATGAAAAAATGCTCATCATCACTGGCCATCAGAGAAATGCAAATCAAAACCACAATGAGATACCATCTCACACCAGTTAGAATGGTGATCAGTAAAAAGTCAGGAAACAGCAGGTGCTGGAGGGGATGTGGAGAAACAGGAACACTTTTACACTGTTGGTGGGACTGTAAACTGGTTTAACCATTGTGGAAGACAGAGTAGCGATTCCTCAAGGATCTAGAACTAGAAATACCATTTGACCCAGCCATCCTATTACTGGGTATATACCCAAAGGATTATAAATCATGCTGCTATAACGACACATGCACACGTATGTTTATTGCGGCACTATTCACAATAGCAAAGACTTGGAACCAACCCAAATGCCCATCAATGATAGACTGGATTAAGAAAATGTGGCACATATACAGCATGGAATACTATGCAGCCATAAAAAAGATGAGTTCATGTCCTTTGTATGGACATTCCTTCGCAATACAGTCTACGTGCTACATGAAGCTGGTACATGCTACATGAAGCCGGAAACCATCATTCTCAGCAAACTATCGCAAGGACAAAAAACCAAACACTGCATGTTCTCACTCATAGGTGGGAATTGAACAATGAGAACACTTGGACACAGGAAGGGGAACATCACACACTGGGGCTGGTTGTGGGGTGGGGGAAGCGGGGAGGGATAGCATTGGGAGATATACCTAATGTAAATGACGAGTTAATGGGTGTAGCATGCCAACATGGTGCATGTATACATATGTAACAAACCTGCACGTTGTGCACATGTACCCTAGAACTTAAAGCATAATTTTTTAAAAAGTACTATTAAAAAAGAAATAAAAAATTGTACCTATGTTATAAAGCATGGTTTGATTAAAAAAGAAAAAAAAGATCTGTTTCTAGGGCCAGGCTCAGTGGCTCATGCCTATAACCCCAGTGTTGTGGGGGGCCAAGGTACGAAGGTTGCTTGAAGCCAGGAGTTGGAGATCAGCCTGGGCAACATAGTGAGACCTGATCTCTACAAAAAATGTAAACAATAAAAATTATCCTAGCATGGTGAAACATTCCTGTAGTCCCAGCTACTTGGGGGATGGAGTGCAGACTAAGTTGGGAGGATTACTTGAGCCCAGGAGCTCAAGGCTATAGTGAGCTGTAACCACACCATTACACTCCAGCCTGGACAACAAAGCAAGACCCTGTCTCAAAAAAAAATGCACCCTTAATCTTTAGAATTTGTCTCCATTTAATTCATCCTACCTCTTGCCTTATTTTAAGCTCTTGTTATCCCATACTTGACCTTCTACTGTTTGGCTACATCCTGTCCTCTGCAAATAATCTGCCACTTTGCCACTGAAATGACCTTTCTAAAGACAAGCCCAAATTCTTTATGAAATTATGAAACAGCTCCTCTTTCAACTTTCAGAATAAGTTAATGATTGGTTTCTCACCTCCACTGGCAGCCTCATCTCCTAGCACTATTCCATGGGTATTCTCATCTCAACTCTACAGAATGCACTCCTGGACCCTTAAACACATCTGCACCTGCTGTTACATTCCTGTCCCTTCTGCTTGTCATTCTCTTCCTCACCTTGGTTTATCTAACTTTTACTCAACTTTTCAAAACCTCAGTATCCAAACATCACCTTATCCAGAGTGAACTCCTTGAGGCCAGACTAAATTTCTTTTATTTATTTATATTTTTATTTTTTAGAAACAGGGTCTCGCCCTATCATAGGCTGGAGTACAGTGGTACAATCATAGCTCAGTGCAGCCTCAAGCACCTGGACTCAGGCGAGTCTCTTGCCTCAGGTTCCTGAGTAGCAAGCAGCCAGGACCATAGGCTTGCGCCAACACACCCAGCTAATTTTTAAAAGTTCTTGTAGAAACGAGGTTTTCCCATGTTGCCCAGGCTGGTCTTGAACTCCTAGGCTTAAGGAATCCTCCTGTCTTGGCCTCCCAAAGTGTTGTGATTATAGGCAGAAGCCAATGCACCCAACCTAAATTGCTTTTAATAACAATTCATTTTAATTATAAAAGCAATGCATGATCATTGTCAAGAACTTGGAAAACAAAAGCATAATCCCACTGAGAAGGATTACTATTATCATTTGGTCAAAGAGCCCAAAACTTAACTGATGGCAATAAAGGGGAAAAATAGACGGTTTATAAAATGGAACAATTACATGGTAAGCTTTGACCTTTTGTCAAAAGTCTACTTTTGGTTACCAAAAGTAGAAAGCAACCATAGTGTCCTTCAGTAGGTGAATGGATAAATAAACTGTGGTACATCCAGACAATGGAATATTATTCAGTGTTAAAAGGAAATGAGCTATTGTGCTCGCTTCCGCAGCACATATACTAAAATTGGAATGATAGAGATGATTAGCATGGCCCCTCTGCCAGGATGACATGCAAATTTGTGAAACATTCCATTAATTTAATTTTTTTATCTTAAATTTTTTAAATTAAAAAAAAAGGAAATGAGCTACCAAGCCATGAAAAGACACTGAGGAAACTTAAATGTATAATATATTACTACATGAAAGAAGCCAATCCGAAAAGGCTATATAGTATATGATTCCAACTCTATGACATTCCGGAAAAGGCAAAACTATGGAGACAGTAAAAAGATCCATGGTTGCCAGGGGTTAGTGAGGAGAGAGGGATGAAAGAGCAAAGCATAGAGGATTTTTAGGTCAGTGAAACTGCTCTGCATTATACTATAAGAGTGGATACATGTCATTATACATTTGTCCAAACTCATAGAATTTACACCAAGAGTGAGCCCTAATGTAAACTATGAACTTTGGGTGATTATAATGTGTCAACGTAGGTTCATCGACTGTAATAACTGTATCACTTTAGTGGGGAATGTTGATAGTAGGGGAGGTTGTGCATTTAAGGAAGCGGGGGGGCCTATGGGAAAATTCCACCTTCCACTAAATTTTGCTGTGAATCTAAAATTGCTCTAAAAAATGGAGTCAGGCCAGGTATGGTGGCTCATGCCTGTAATGCCAGTATTTTGGGAGGCTCAAGGCCAGCCTGAGCAACACAGTGAGACCCCCTTCTCTACAAAAATAAAAAAAAACTGGCTGAGCATGATGGCACATGTCTGCAGTCCCAGCTACATGGGAGGCTGAGGCAGGAGGATCGCTTGAGCCCGGGAGGATGAGTCTGCAATGAGGCATGATCATGTTGCTGTATCCCAGCCTGGGTGACAGATGAGACCCTGTCTCTTTAAAAAAAAAAAAAGAAGAAAGAAATTAGTCTGTTTTAAAAGGGCAGGGAGATGGACAGTGTAGGAAGAGCCTAAAGGAGACAAACAAGAATCCTCAATTTCATCATTAACGCAAGGACAAGCCATTGAAGGGCTTTGGGGAATGCAAGAATGACAGTCTCTGAATTACCTTTTAACATAATCACTTTGGCTGCTGCTTGAAGAACAGACTGGAGGGAATCATGGTGGGAGCTGGGAGAACAGAACAGAAAGATGTTAATGCAGTTTAGATTAGCTATTAAGGACTTAGGCTACAAGAAAGGCAGTAAAGATGGAAAGACGTGCTAAATTAAAAGTAATCTTTGGAGGGAAAATTGACAGGATGTAGCAATGGATCAAATCTGTGGGTTGAAAGAAAAGCAAGAATGATGTCAAAGTTTTGGGATAAGCAACTAGAAGCCATTTTCTAGATAAAGGGATGAACAAAGTTGAAGCTAGTTTGAAAAGCAGGATGAAGGTTCACCTTTGAGCACTTTAAGTCTGAAGCTCCTGGTAGTGCCTCACACTTAGTAGGTGGTCAGGTTGCTCGTCTGCTGTTGTTACTACTGTTTTTGTTATGAGCAGAATAGGGTAGGTGAAATACTAGACACATTCATTATTTTTTAAAAATATTTTTCAGAAGTCAAAAGAATAGATGCAGAATCCTATAATTTCCCTGCCATCCCTGTCTCACAACCTGTCACAGTGTCTTTTTAATTTTTTTTTTTCTTTTTGAGACAGTCTCGCTCTGTCACCCAGGCTGGAGTACAGTGGCATGATCTTGGCTCACTACAACCTCCACCTCCTGCGTTCAAGTGATTCTCCTGCCTCAGCCTCCCTAGTAGTTGGAATTACAGGCACACACCATCATACCCAGCTAATTTTTGTATTTTTAGTGGAGATGGGGTTTCACCATGTTGCCAGGCTGGTCTTGATCTCCTGACCTCAAGTGATCCACCCACCTCAGCCTCCCGAAGTGCTGGGATTACAGGGTGAGCCACCATACCCGGCCTAAAGTGTCTTGAATCCTTACACTCATTAAAAGCCACTGGGGTTTATGTCTCAGTCACACTCGTCACAACTCTGCAGAGACCACTCTGAAAAATCTGTTGGAATGCATTCATGTTAGTTTTCAGTAAATAAATCATTGTGCCCAAAGATCCAAAACAATGAATTAATTTGAATAAGAAAGCTTAATTTAATAAGAGACTCTCCAGTATTACTCTTCCAAAACAGTGGTTCTCAAAGTGTATTTCCCAGACCCACAGATTCAGGGTCTCCAGGGAACTTGTTAGAAATGCAAATCTTTGGGCCCCATCCCTTACCTACTGAATCAGAAACTCCAGGAGATGAGCCCAACACTCTGTTATCACAAGCCCTCCAGGTGACTCTGATGCTTGTTCAAGTTAGAGAATCACTAATCTATGGCCGGGCACAGTGGCTCATGCCTGTAATCCCAGCACTTTGAGACGCTGAGGCAGGTGAATCACCTGAGGTCAGGAGTTTGAGATCAGCCTGACCAACACGATGAAACCTCATCTGTACTAAAAATACAAAATTGGAATACAAATACAATTTGTATTTGTATTTGGTGTACAAAAATACAAAAGTGGGATTATAGGTGTAAACCACCGTACCTGGCCAATAGCAATATTTTCATCTGCATGAACAAAAGTACAGAAGAAAATGGTTCGGTTTATTGACAGCAGGTGTGGCACATCCACGAAGCAGGGGCTTGGGAGGCAAGTGTGCTTACCTGACAGATGCCACTGATACACATGTCCAAGGAGTCCGTGTTGCAACGAGTTCCATCCAGTACCTTAGGTGCCAGCTCCACCACCAAATTTTGTCCTCATGCATGACACTTGAGTGCACACGGAGCAGCAGGATCATTATATCGTGGAAGCCATTCATAGTAACGCCCCGATACTGGACATCATTGTAGGCTGAGCACTGCCGGGCTCTGAAAGCTTCTGCATCTGGAGGGCAGTCCTGGGGGCAGGGGGAAAAGGCCACAGGCACATCACCCAGTGAGAGAGGCCAACAGAAGATGAAATCAGTTCACCAGAATCTCATGAGACCACACTCCACTTGCCTCTCTCTGGGAGTCACCTAATTCCCCCTTTTTTTTTTTGATTCAAAGTTGAATGTATGCTATGAAATTCTACAGAGATCGCGGCAATAATTATTTATACAGGAGATTATCTCATTATTCTGATCACTCATCCACCCAGCTATTTTTTCCAGATAATTAGAGATTACAAGACTTAGATGCCAAACTTTGCCCTATTTTAACCATCTTGAATATAAATTTTCAAATGCGTTATCTAATCTCCTTCCTTTTAAAACAAGGGAAACCAAATGCTTTTAATTTTTCCAGGTGATTCAAGGATTCAAATTCTTCATCAAAATTTAATTGTTATCCATGCCTTCAGGAGCCATTTCAATGTAAAGGATTATTAGCCCCAAACTGCTGTGCTCTGTGAGCACTTGCTGTTGTTTCTTTGTCACTGATTTTTTTTTTTTTTTTTTTTTGAGAAGGAGTGTCGCTCTGTCGCCAGGCTGGAGTGCAGTGGCTCGGCTCACTGCAACCTCTGCCTCCCGGGTTCAAGCGATTCTCCTGCCTCAGTACCCCCTGCACATCACCACACCCAGCTCATTTTTGTACTTTTAGTAGAGACGGGGTTTCACCACGTTGGCCAGGATGTTCTGGATCTCCTGACCTCAAGATCCACCTGTGTCGGCCTCCCAAAGTGCTGGGATTAAAGGCATGAGCCACAGTGCCCAGCCTGTTGTGGTTGTTTTTAATTCATCTGTCTTTCCTCCCCTGTCAGGCTCCCTCCCATATCTTCACTGGTACCAAGTACCTGCCTTCAACTGGCTGTAGGATGGATGACAGAAAACATAGCTTGTTCAAATTCTGTCTACAACAAAAGCAAATAAATTCAAAGTAAATGCCTTCAGTTGCTCTCATAATAAAACATTTTTGTACAAATATTGATGACTCATTGGTCTTTCTACTAAATTACTGATTCTGCCCACCAGATATTTCCAAAGCAAGATACTAGTTGAGAAAAGTGTTACTTTACTCATCAAAAATCTACTTTTGATATGCAAACTTCATAATTAAAGAAAACAGATACAAAAAAGCAATATAGCCCCCAGGCGCCGTGGCTCACATCTGTAATCCCAGCACTTTGGGTGGCTGAGGCGGGCGGATCACCTGAGGTCAGGAGTTCCAGACCAGCCTGGCCAAAATGGTGAAATCCCGTCTCTATGAAAAATACAAGAATTAGCTGGGTGTGGTGGCGTATGCCTGTAGTCCCAGCTATTCATGAGGCTGAGGCAGGAGAATTGCTTGAACCCAGGAGGTGGAGGCTGCAGTGAGCCAAAATTGTGCCACTGCACTCCAGCCTGAGTGACAGAGCGAGACTCTATCGCAAAAAAAAAAAAAAAAAAAAAAAAAAAAAAAAAAAAAAAAAAAAAAAAAAAAACACACACCATAAAGTATTCTTTTTTGTATTATGAAAGTAATAAATATTCATTCTAAAAACTTTGGAAAATAGTTTCTACTCAACAAAAGAATAAATAACATAGATCTTTTGTATCTAAATATTCACACAAATCTTGATTATTTACCAAGGACTTCTTTCTGGAAATAAAATTTCTGAGTCCAAGGTTATGCACATTTTATAGACTATTCAAAATATTGCAAAATTGCCCTCCATTATAATTTTCTAGTTTTTTTTCCAATCCAAAGTATAAAATATAACTTCATTGTTTTCATTTGCATTTTCTTTTTGAAATAGAGTCTTGCTTTGTCACCTAGGCTGGACCTCCCAGGTTCAAGTGATTCTCCTGTCTCAGCCTCTCGAGTAGCTGGGATTATAGGTGCCTGCCACCATGCCCGGCTAATTTCTTTTGTATTTTTCATAGAGATGGGGTTTCACCATGTTGGCCAGGCTGGTCTCAAACTTCTGACCTCAAGTGATTCACCCACCTCAGCCTCCCAAAGTGTTGGGATTACAGGTGTGAGCCACCGTGCCCAGCTTGCATTTTTCTTTTTATTGTTTAATATATTTTCATGTATGTTTGCTTTTTGTATTAATTCTTCAAAAATTTGTTTTATAGCCTTTATCCATTGGCATTTTTGTCTTTTTATTATTTTCAGCAGATGAAACTATTAAACTTCATAGTGAAATTATCAACTCTTTGTCATTTCTGTTGGAAATATTTTCCCCATTTCATTTTTTTTTTGGTACTTTGTAAAGTCAAAAAGTTTTACATTTTCATGTAGTCAGCTCTATTAATATTTCCCCTTAAGGTTTCTTTCTTTATTAATGGGCTTAGAAATGCTTTCCCACTCTGCTCTGAGAACAGATAAATACTTAAATGTATTTTCCTAGTTCCTTTCTAGATTAGCAGTCATATTTAACTATTTGTTATATTTGGAATTTATTTAGATGAATGGTTTAAGTCAGAAATCTAGCTTTATTTTTTTCCACAAATAGATATTTATAAATTATCAGCCAGGATTTTTAAATACAATTTTCCTCTTTTTGCTACTTGATGTTTGTCTTTTATTGTTTACACTTTTGGCCTTTATAAACTTCCTTCAATCCCTTTTGGAAGTAGATAGGGAATACATAGAATTAATTAATTAATTAACTAACATTCTTCTGAGATTAGTTGTATTACTTTGCTGTGAAACATTCCAAAATCCTATATTGCATCCACATTTTTGTTGTCTTAGCAAAATTAAACCAGGTTACACTCATAGAAGCAAGTCAAACTGAAGAAGACTAAAACTGGATGACTTTTTCTTTAGTCAGGGTCTTACTCTGTCACCTAGGATGGAGCACAGTGGCATGATCACAGCTCACTGCAGCCTCGACCTCCAGAGCTCAGGTGATCCTCCCACCTCAGCCTCCCAGGTAGCTGGGACTACAGGCACGCGCCACTACACCCAGCTAATTTTTTGTAGAGACAGTTTTGCCATGTTGCCCATGCTGGTCTCAAACTCCTGGGCTCAGGCAATCTGCCTGCCTTGGCCTCCCAAAGTACTGGGATTACAGGCATGAACCACCGTGCCAGGCCCGATGACTTTTCTCTGTTGAAATGAGGACTGTATCCTCCATCTGGCCATAGGAAGGATCATCAGTTATAAAATTACATCACCTCGTCTTCCTCCAGCCACGGCTAGTTTTCTCTATATCTCACTCTTTGAAACCAACCAAAGGAAAGTGTCTAAGAGAGCAGGATGCAAGCAACTTCTTTGCATTAGGCTCAATGGCAAGCATTCTCTAGGGACTGAATGTGCCGGCTAGCTAACTCTCAACTCCCTTAAATTCCATAAACCAATGAAGTTTCACAAAATTAACAAGAGTTAATTAGCGGAAGACACCTTAGGATGTCAGCCTCAGGGTGGCCAGATTTGTACATGTGACCAGCCCCCTTGGCCCCAGCTGACTATCCAGAGGCAAACATCTGGTCCACACCAGGTCAATCTTTCCCAGAAATTTGGAATTGCAACAAAAGAGCTGGAGCTAAGAGAGCTAAGAACTCATATCAATCTGGGGTTGGACTGGCCATTTCTTTTATAAGATTCATGTTGAAGCAAAGCAAGCCAGTTCCCACAGCACAGAAGAATGAATTCGGTAAGAAAGCAGGAAGAAAGACAGTAAACTATGCATTTAAATAGGAATAAGTAACCTGTGTTCCTCATTTTCTGATTTCTGGCTCCAGGCCCTTAAGGTCTGCTTATGCTTAAATTCCCTTAAAACCCACATATCCATCCAGTGAATCCCCTTTGTCCTGAGCTAATCTAAGTGGACTTCTATTCTTAGCACATGATGCTATCTGATTAAGGCAGCCTGATATCCGGATCATGCTTTTTAGTTTCCCAGGGATAATCACTGACATTCTCTTTTTACCACCACCCTTTGAACTAGGTAGGTCAGGATTATTACCCTCACTCTACAAATGGAGAAAACTGTGACCTAGAAAGTTTTTAGCCACTAGTCCAAAGACACACACTAGGATATGACAAAGCCAAGACTGATTCTCAAAGTAAAAAGCACTCTATTACAGAATACTGCTTTCTAGTAAATGTGGGAGACACTGACTGCTTATATTAAATGCTTTCATTCACTTCACATTCTTCCAGTGTCAACACTAAGCTTGCCTAATCTGGCTCAGCTAGGTCCCACATCCCAGCTCAAGACAAGCTAGGGATTCTTGTGTCTTAAACAGTCTATTTGACATTTAGGGAGCAAAATGCCAAACATTCTTCTGCTTTCCTTTCCCTGAGAAGCATTTTTTTCATATCAGTTAAGTTGAAAACAACACTTATTTATGAAATATACTTGATGGGCTTTGCCCTAGGTCACATGCTAGAGAGAACACACACAAAAAAATATAATCCACCACTGTCATTCAATGAGCTTGTTATCTTATTGGAGATGTAGCTTCTATACACATGAAACACACTGAACAAGTGTTATCACTGGTATTTGTAGACTTAAAGTAGGAATGCAATGAAGGACATAGAATTGTTATCCAAGAGTTAAATTGTACAATTGATTAGATGAAGTTAATAAGAATAGATTCCATATCAGCAAGACTTGACTCTAACCTGATAGAAGTAATAAAAAGGAAGTGTCAGTCAGTGCAGGTAGCCAGTCTGGGAAGCTCAGAAAAGAAGAAAGAGGAGAAGAAGGATAGGAGGAAGAGAGAAGAGGAGGATGGAGAGGAGGAGAAGGGAAGAGAAAGGAAGAGGAGGTGGCTGCCTCAGCCAACAAATGACAAAAGGCACCCATTTCCCAAACCATCTTGAAAACAAGGTCTCCTTCCCCTCCTAAAACCATGGGGATTTGTAAAACCTGGGGGCAACTTCTGTATAGAAGCCAGGAATGAAAGATTATCTAATAAACTGAGTATTTTTATGCAGGACAGACAGGCCATTACCTGAGATTATTTATATAGTAGAACTGGACCAAGCTTTCATGTGGATCGGACATTTAGGCAATCCCCCTCCCAATCCCCTCTCCCAATAACCAGCAAGTAGGGACTCAGGAGAAATAATATTGTTGCTACAAGCAAATTTTAAAATTTTATTTTAACTTCATATCCAAGTTGTACTATGAGCTAAATTTTGTGATTCTTTTATATAACAAATGACAACATTTCTAGCATAAAAATAAATTGTTGGTGGCCACTATAAGCTAGAGTTGGCAAATAAGGAATTGTGGAAAGGTGAAATCTCAGATGGATTTAAAGGATGGTGTGATGTAAACAGGACAAGATTCGGGAAACGACATAACAAAAGAGAAACAGCAGAAATAAATTCGTTATCTATAAGGAGCAGTGTGCAGCCTTGTCCAGAAAGGGTGAAAGTTGGGCGTTTAAATAAGAGATAAATCTTACCTGAAGATAAGAAGGTCCTTGAATGCACGTGAGGAGATTTAAAAGCAATAAGGATCCACGGAGGGGACTAAAATATAAAAGATGGCATTTTAGGAACAGTAGAATCGCAAGATGGCCTGAAGCTCTGGAGACAGACATGAGAGGGGGTGACTCTTGCCCAGAGTAGGAGTAATGACAAGGAAAAAAAAAAGAACACCTTCAAGAGAAATACTGAATGGAAAATTGTCAGATTCCAGCCATTCATAGGATCCATGGTATGAGGGATCCTTCAAGGGTCACATCAAATGTCCCTTCTGTAAAGTCAAGAAGGAGCCCTGGGAGCCCCCTCTGCAAGTACACCAGGCCTCCCTCTGTGCTCATAGAAAAATGTGTTCATGCTACAAAAACATCCTTACCAAATGATGATATACTTATCTTAAAATTATTTTCCCTTTGCCTCTTCCATCATTGCCTTTCATCCCATAAATCCTGCTATGAAAACATGACTCATCAGTGAATTCAGGTATCAGACCTCCCTGCTGAGATGCATGACTTCTCTTAGAAATTCTCCATTTGCTCCAAAATACCCCGATAAGGATAATTCTTTATCTAGGACTCAGGGGCCAGTCTCTGGTTATAAGGATATATGTTAAGTGCTGATCAGTGGGTTATGTGTGAAGACAGCAGTCACCCAGGAGCCATGGCATGTACGTACCCAGGCATGTTCTGTTCCATAATCTTGCAGGCCCAAAGCCCAAATCTCCATCTCCCCTGACAGAATGAACCCAAGGAGAGCCACTGAACCAAAGTCTGAATTCTCAGGGAGGGTGGTGTGCTCCTCATGACCTGGATATGCCTTCCACTCCTGCCATTTGAGGCATGATCTCCTGCACACCAGGGGTGGAATTTCTTCATCTTCATCTATGTGCTGTGAAGGCATGTCCCTGTTACAACTAGGCTTCATAACAAAAGAACATTTTATCTTTTCTTGGGTGCCTGAATTTTTTTCTTTAGTGTCTTCTGCTGAGGTGGGCAGAATTCTGAAATGCAACTGTCAGAGTCTGTCCTCGTTAAGCTGGATCCTCTCCTATGCTAGGGATCCAACCCAGGCTGCTGGAGTAGTAGAAAACCAATAGCCATGGAGGATTTCCTTTCTCTGACTCCCTTCAGTTGTGTTTCTTTCAATTAATTCCCTGCTCTTCCCTGATCTCTGACCCTTGCCAACTAAGATTATTTAGAAGGTTTGCCCTACAGTTCCAGAGTTAGATTTTCTACAATGGTATCTGGAAGTATAATGTCCCTCCAATACCACAGCAATTCTTGTGCTTATGTGTTGCCAAAAGCTACCATGCTTTAGCTACTGCTGTCTGCAGCATCATTTTATTATCTGAAAAAGCTTACAGCCTTTCCATACTCTTGTATAGTGTAGTAGAGTGGTTAGGAGTGCACTCACCGAAACCTGACGGTCTGAGGTTAAATTCGGTTCTGTGACCTTGGGCAGGTTACTTAAATCTCCTTTGTAAATGTGGAAATAAAAATAGCACATACTTCTCAGGGTTAGTGTGAGGATTACATTAATTTATTCATGAAATGGCACTTAGAATAATGCCTAGCATTCAGGAAGTACTTAATAAGTATGAGCTATTATTATTATTATTATTTCGGTTAAGTGTGAGGAAGTCAACACATATAGACAATAGCCCATGGTCTTAAGGCTGAGAGCCTGAGTCTTCAGACATTCCCATGGAGAAATAGAACTTTTAGCAATCTCTGGAATATGATCCAGTGTTAGATCTCCAAGGCTCACTGACAGAAACACCTCCTTCTCCATACAGCAGACTACTCTGATAAAGACTGAGTTTGGCCATTGATGATGACATCTCTTGGATGGGACTGAAAGACCCTGCTGTCCCTCAATACAGGGCTTTTATGGTCCTGGAAATATAGGTGTAGGCATGTTTGAATCAGGGGGCAAGTCTCCCTCAAAAGAACTCCTCATCTTAGAATCACTAAAGGCAACTTCCTTCAGAAGAGTGAATGACCATCCCCACTTCCAGGTAAAATGAACTCCACTAACCACTGAACAAGTGTGGCCAGTCTTCAGTAAGGCATTGCATGGCAGTGAGAAGGCAGTGAGAAGTAACAGCAGGGGGATGCTCATCAGAACTTGGTCCTCTCTCCACTTGAGGTGGGGTGGGTTGCAGACTGGTCCCCACTCCTGCTATGGTGAGGTGGATATTTTGAGCCCCCAATTAATAAAGCAGGAAGCAGTTCAATTAATTACATGGAAAAAAAAGATGTAACCATATTCATACTCCAAGCTCATTGTGGTTACATCCACTTATGGCACTCAACATGTTTGCAATGTTTCTATAGTATTTTCAGAAATATACTTGCATGATCTCTCCTGTGTAGGAATGGGCTCTTACAGATTATCAGCGCTGAAGCTGAGGCTTCATTTATGCACCTCTGGTTTGCAACACAGCTTAGGCATGCACAGCTGCAGATACTGTGGCACGTGGAGACAAAGGGATACTCTGGACACTTCCACTGTCACAACCTTCCCTTATTTCCCAAATAAGGAATTTTGTTGGAAATTCTGAGTTTGCAATGACAAGCATAGCAACTGATGCTACATTCTTATGAAACCTCTCTTAGGACTCTCTAAGGATTCCAACTCCGAGAACTAAAAAGGGCAGCACTTGCTTCTCCACCTCCTTCCTACCCTACCCCAAGCATCTATTTCTTACCAGCCTAGAAAGATTTCTGCCACACTCTCCCAGAGGGACCATAAATTAGAGACCACAGGTAACCCCCAAGGCCCAGAGAGCTTCAGGGGCATCATATCTTCACTCAAGTACACTAAAGTCCTAACCATTTCACCTAATGTGCATAATTTTAGCAGATTACATTTTATGTCTGTACTATGTGGCACAATACTCTAACACTTGTGTTGATAATAGATTCCTTTTTGGAATTAGCTAGAGCAGAGTGATACACACACAGAGAAACTCTAGAATGAGATCCTAAAATGTAACACCGTGATCTGGGGTTTAAAATAAATCGTTTTAAATAGTTTCACAACTTATTGCTGGAAATCATACTGTTTTGAAATTTGTTCTTGAATGACTACAAGGAAATTGTCAGACCAAAGAAAACTTTAGCTATCTATCCCACTGTGTTGGGCAAAATAATGCACCACCTTGGCCCACAAGATGTCCAGGACCTAACCTCTGGAACCTGCGACTATGTTACCTTACATGGCAAAAGGATCTTTGCACACATAACTAAAGTTAGAGACCTTGAGACAGAGAAATTATCTAGGATTATCTAGGTGGAAGAACAATGCCCAGCTGCAGTCACAGGAAGATATGACTACAGAAAAATGTTCAGGCCGGGTGCAGTGGCTCATGCCTGTAATCCCAGCACTTTGGGAGGCCGAAGCAGGCGGATCACTTGAGGTCAGGAGTTCGAGACCAGCCTGGCCAATATGGTGAAACCCTGTTTCTACTAAAAATACAAAAATTAGCTGGGCATTCTGGTTAGCATCTGTAATCCCAGCTACTCAGGAGGCTGAGGCAGGAGAGTCGCTTGAACCTGGGAGGCAGAGGTTGCAGTGAGCCGAGATCATGCCACTGCACTCCAGCCTGGGTGATAGAGTGAGACTCAGTCTCAAAAGAAAAAGAAAAATGTTCAAACAGATGCAACGTTGCTGGCTTTGAAGACTGAAGAAGGAATCACAAGCCAAGGAATATGGGTGGCCTCTAGAAGCCGGGAAAAAAAGGAAATTAATTTTTCCCTAGGCCTCCAGAATGATGTAGCCCTGCCTATATGTTAATTTTAGCCCAGTAAGACCTGTGTCAGACTTTGGGCCTTCAGAACCATAAGGTTATACATTTGTCTTGTTTTAAGCCACTATATTTATAGTAACATGTTACTGCAGCAATAAAAACAACTAATGCACCCACGAAAAAGGTGGTAGATCTAAAAGCCTCATGGATAAAACTCTGAGGTTGCTAATGCACCCACATGCTTGTTTAAAAGGAAGGCTAGACTACGTTGGCACTGACATGCTTGCCTTTGTGTTCAGGTCTCTCTCTCCCTTCTACATGCCCCATCTGGACTTTCAGCTCAGTTAATCGCATTCACAAGCAGATGTGTCACTCAACATCAAGTGTGATTCAATTCAAATCACCAGAGATGTGAAACATTTGTGTAGTGCTCCAAAATCCCTCCAAGGACTCGGTTGATAAAAATCTGGTACTTCTGGCTAAGTGATATTTGAGTTTGAGTGCCCCAGTAAATAAGCACCCATTTTTTCCCATTCAAGTTTGGAACCAGTGGAGAGACACAGATAGAAATGTCAGCTTCATCGTTGGTAGAAATGGACTGCAAATATGGCTTGAGCTCTCAGTCAAAAGCTGTTGCTAAAGACTGCTGGCTTTCTACTCCCATAGAACTTGTGGGCCTACTCACCAAGAAAAAGCTTGATCCATAGATTAGAAACCCTTACCCAGGACTGATGTCTCACACTGGCTTGGGACAGAGAAGGGAGAAAGACAGACAAAGCCCCAGTAATTGATCTTTTAAAATAAATTAGTTACAGCCAATTGAGAAAATTGGATAAAAATAAATCAATCTCATTTGAAATGAGATCTCCAGATTTTCAGAATTTCCTTTTAATTCCTGTCATTTCGATTTGGGTCTACACCACCAATGAGGGAAATGTTTTTAAAAGTTTTAATAAACACATAAAATGTCATGGTTAGTGATTGCCTGGGGCCGACACATAGTCAGTAAAGGAATTTACCAAGACAGTAATGAGTCTGGAAAGGCAGATTTATTTAAAGAAAAGGGGAGATATACTGCCAGCAAGCAATGGGCAATACAGCAGAGGGAAGGCTGTCTGCTGTCTGCAAAGAGGCAGGGATTGGAGGGGAGTTTTTTAGGTCGTGCTACTTGGGCTTAATGTTTGCCGACAGGATGCGTGGTGCAGGTGGGCTGTGATTTGGATGCTTGTAACAGGATGCCTGTGTGCTAGTGAGCCATTTGCAGTTGACCCTACTTCTCAGAACATTTGTTCCTCTCTACCCCCTATTTCTGTTTCTGCCAGCTAAGCCCATTTTTTCAGTTTCCTTTCAACTCCTTAGGGCTCCACAAATTGCACATATTTATGGGGAACAATGTGATGTTTCAATACATGTATACATTACATAATGAACAAATTAGGGTAATTAGCATGTTCACCACCTCAAAAATTTATCATTTCTTTGTAGTGGGAACATTCGAGATCCTCTCTTCTGGCTAAATTGAGATATACAATGTCTCGCTGTTTACTATAGTTACTCTACTGTGCAATAGGACACCAAAAATCATCCTTCCTTGCTAGTTGTAACTTTCTTGACTAACCTCTCCCAATCTCTACCTGCCCCCTGCCCTCCCCAGTCTCTGGTAACCACTGTTCTATTGCCCACTTTTATGATATCAAGTTTTTTTTTGGATTCCATATATGAATGAGATTATGTGATATTTGTCTTTCTGTGCCTGGATTATTTCACTTAACATAATATCCTCTAGATTCATCCATGTCACAAATAACAGCACTTCCTTCTTTTTATGGCTGCATAGTATTTCATTGCGTATATATACCACATTTTCTTTATCCATTCATTCATTGTTGGACACTTAAGTTGATTCCATACCTTGGCTATTGTGAATAGTGCTACAATAAACACGCGAGTGAGGATATCTCTGTGATATACTGATTTCATTTCCTCTGAATATATAATCAGTCATGGGATTGCTGGATCATATGGTAGTTCTATTTTTAAAATTTTGAGGAACTCCATACTATTTTTCACAAACACTGAACTAATTTACATTCTCACTAATAACATATAAGGGTTCCCTTTTCTCCACATCCTCAGAAACACTTGTCTTTTGTCTTTGTGATAATAATCATTTTAAGTGGAATTAGGTGATATAGTGGTTTTGATTTGTATTTCTCTGATGATTAGTGATGTTAAGCATTTTTTCATACACCTGGGTTGGTATTTATGTCTTCTATTGAGAAATGTCCATTAAGGCCTTTTGCCCATTTTTAAATCAAATTACTTGTTTTGGGTTTTTTTGCTATTGAGTTGTTTGAATTCCGTATATATTCTAAATATTATTTCCTTGTCCAGCTGTCTAGTTTGCAAATATTTTCTCCCATTCTACAGGTTGTCTCTTTACTCTTGATTGTTCTCTTTGATGTACATAAGCTTTTTAGTTTAATATAATCCCATTTGTCTATTTTTGCTTTTATTGTCTGTGCTTTTGAGGTCATATTTTAAAAATCCTTACCCAGTCCAACGTCATGAAGTATTTTCTCTGTTTTCTTCTATCAGTTTCATATTTTCAAGTCTTACATTTAAGTCTTTATTTTTAGTTGGATTTTGTACATGGTGAGAGATAGGGGTCCAGTTTTATTCTTCTGCATATAGACATCCAATTTTCCCAGCATCATTTATTGAAGACACTGTCCCTTCCCCAGTGTGTATTCTTGGCACCCTTGTTGAAAATCAGTTGGCTGTAGGTACGTGGACTTATTTCTGGACTCTCTAATCTGTGCCATTGATCTACGTGTATTTTTACACCAATGTCGTGCTGTTTTAGTTACTATCACTTTGTGGTATATTTTGAAGTCAGGTAATGTGATGCCTCCAGTGTCTGTTTGTTTTTAATCAAGATTGCTTTGGGTGTTCAGAGTCTTTTTGTGATTCTATACAAGTTTTACGGTTTCTTTTTTTCTGTGAAGAATGTCACTGGAATTTTAACAGGGATTGTATTAAATCTGTGTATCACTTTGGATAGTAAGGACATTTTAACAATATGAATTTTTCCAATCCATGAGAACCTCTTTTTGCACCCTCTTTATTTCATTACTGTTTTATTTAATTAATTAATTTATTTATTTATTGAGACAGAGTCTTGCACTGTCGCCCAGGCTGGAGTGCAATGGTGCAATCTCAGCTCACTGCAACCCCCACCTCCTGGGTTCGAGTGATTCTCCTGCCTCAGCCTCCCAAGTAGCTGGGATTACAATTGCCTGCCACCACACCCAGCTAATTTTTTGTATTTTTAGTAGAGATGGGGTTTCAGTATGTTGGCCAGGCTGGTCTTGAATTCCTGACCTCGTGATCCACCTGCCTCAGCCTCCCAAATTGCTGGGATTACAGGCCTGAGCCACCATGCCCGGCCATTAATGTTTTATAATTTTTAATGTAAAGATCTTTTACTTTCTTGGTTAAATTTATTCCTGAGTATCTTACTTTTTGGTAGCTATTGTAAATATAGCTATTGTAAATTCAAATGATTTCATTAAATTTTTTATCTGTATTCTTCTGTATCTCACAAGTTTCCCTAAGATCACTACTTTGAATTCTTTTTCAGGCATTTTGTAAGTTTCCTTTTCTTTGGGGTTACTGGAGAATTGTATTCCTTTGAAGGTGTCATGTTTCTTTGCTTTCTCAAGTTTCTTGTGTATCTACTTTGCTTTGTTTTTTGCTTGTTTGTTTGAGATGGAATCTGGTTCTGTCACCCAGGCTGGAGTGCAGTGGTGTGATCTCAGCTCACTGCAACCTCCACTTCTCAGGTTCAAGCGATTCTCCTGCCTCACCTCCCAAGTAGCTGGGATTACAGGTGTGTGCCACCACACCTGGCTGATTTTTGTATTTTTCATAGAGACAGGGTTACACCATGTTGGCCAGGCTTGTCTTAAACTCCTGACTTCAAGTTATCTGCCTGCCCCCGCCTCTCAAAGTGCTGGGATTACAGGCGTGAGCCACCACACCCAGCCTTGTGTATCTACTTTGATATCCGTGCATCTACTGAATCTGTTTTTGCTTCTAATTTTACAGAGTAGCTTTTATAAGGAAAGACTTTTTCCTAAAAATGTGTCCTAGGGTGTCAGCTGAGTAGTGTGAATTCACATTGGTTCTGGGTGGACACAGTAGTTGGGTCTCCATACAGTTTCATCAGCTGTAATCCATGTAGTAATATCTGTGAACGCCTCAATGGCCTAGGCTGCAGGAGTTTAGAGCAGTAGTGGTGCAGCTTTGCCAGAGAAAGGGTCACCAGGCTGGTTCTCAAGCTGGAGGTACATGCACAACTGTGCAGGATCACCTGTTCTTTGCAGGGAAGGGTGCCATGTGGACTTGGATGCAAGAGTCACCACCATTTCACTGGGCCTAGGTTCTAAATAGCTGGGGTTGTGGTGCTGCAGTCATCTGTGTGAGCATGTAAGAATGATAGTGGAGCCTCAGGGATGGAAAGATCAGTGGTTACTGTTCCCCAGAGTAGAGCACACTCTAGCAGTGGCTCCAGTTTCAGGGTGGCACTGTGCCATAACAGCCTGGGTCATGGCAGGTGGGCAGTGCACAATGTGAGCTCCTACTATGAAGCAATGCAGCTGTGGGAACTCCAGGCAGCTCCCTGAAACTGGGCTCAGGGCCTGTGAGGACTGCCGCATTCTCCTGTAGCAAGGACTACATGTGTCTGCAGTGGTAATAGGGGCTACTGGGGGCTCCCTGCTTACCCGACAGGGGAGATGGAGTAGTAGAGGCAGAGTACTTCGCCCTCCTCCCTATGCTGCCATCTTGAGTTACTGTGTGCCACAGGCATTCTGCTATTCCCTTGCTATACTCCAGTGCTCTCCCTCAGACACTCTAGTCTAATTGTAGTTGTTTATTTGTTGTTTTGGTCTTTTTGTGTATGAGGAGGCAAGTGCCAAGTACCTCTAGTTAGCTTCTTACTGATAACTAGGAAATGTTTTGGATGGAAAATAGAATGGATTCTTTCTAGTGTTTATTTTTTGTCATTTTTTTTTTTTTTTTTGAGACAGAGTCTCACTCTGTCACCCAGGCTGGAGTGCAGTGGCACAATCCTGGCTCATTGCAACCTCCGACTCAAGCAGTTCTCCTGCCTCAGCCTCCAAAGTAGCTGGGACTACAGGTATGCATCACCAAGCCCAGCTAAGTTTGTATTTTTCTAGAGACGGGGTTTCACTACATTGGCCAGGTTGGTCTTGAACTTTTACCCTAAAGTGATCCGCCTGCCTCAGCCTCCCAAAGTGCTAGGATTACAGGCATGAGCCAATGCGCCTGGCCTTATTTTCAAATTTCTAAAGCAAGATATTTGAATTTTTATTTTTAGTGTTGACTGATGTAAAATAAGAGTAGGGTTTTGTATATTTCTGTGTGATTTGCTGATGGGTCACCTATAGTATTCCATGACACTGAGGTAGAAATAACAACAGACCAGTTCAAGTAAGTCTACTCTTCCTATGTGACCTCCGAAAAATAATTTTACCTCGCTCAGCCTCAGTCCTCTCACTCGCAAAAGAGAAATAGCCGCACCTCAGCTGCCCAGAGACAGGGTGAAAGTCAGGTAAGATAATGAACATAAAAGCATTCTGAACTTTGAAGGAGCTTGCTGATATTATATTGTTTCTATGACTTCAGAAATTATTAAATACTTACCAAATTAGATCATGAATGTGATATGGCCTAAAAAGGTAGTATAAATGGAAGATATTTGATATACAAAATCTGTTGTCAATTAAAGAAATACTTAAGTTTTCCACAAAGGGTATTAAGAGACCATTAGTTTTAGAGTACACATTGGAATATTTTAACTTAAGAACATATTGTATTGGATAAAATAATTTTATTTTAGGACTTACATGATTGCTGCATGTCTTGTACCGAATGTTCTGCCCTTCACAATTCCTAAAGGAAAAAAGAAAGAAGAAATAATGATTTCATAGAAGAGGCAAGCATTAAAAAAAAAAAAGCAAATACAAGGCATTGGTTCCCTGTAAAACTTTTACTAGTGCACATTACCCCAAAGATTCAAAGTTTAATTCTAAGAAACTAATTTTCAAGGTTCGGGGGCCAAAAAGTCTTGTGGAAGTGTCATATTAAATAAGAATGAATTCTTTAGTTAATAGTAGTACTCACATGCAATTCTTACCCAAGGGTCCATATAACCACTACAATTAATGTACAATACGTGTGTGTCTCATGTGTGAATACATGTATTCTTTTCTATAATGAAAAGGGGAAAAGGTACATGTAGGAGCATTTGTGTAGCATGTCTCCACTAGGACATTTCTCTTCTGTTACTGAAGCAACTCAAGTTAGCAGGGCACTCGCTGTCTTCCTTTAATTAGTACAACAGTCTCTGTTAGAAATTTGCTGGAAGTAACGCTTCTTTTTTTTTTGAGACAGAGTCTCACTCTGTCACCCAGGCTGGAGTGCAATGGCTTGATCTCGGCTCACTGCAACCTCCGTCTCCCAGGTTCAAGCAATTCTCCAGCTTCAGCCTCCAGAGTAGCTGGGATTGCAGGCGCACACCCCCACGCCCAGCTAATTTTTGTATTTTTAGTAGAGATGGGGTTACATCATGTTGGCTAGGCTGGTTTCGAACTCCTGGCCTCAAGCAATCCACCCACCCCGGCCTCCCAAAGTGCTGGGATTTCAGGCGTGAGCTACTGCAGCCGGCCTATTTTATTTCAACCATTGACCTTACCAAATGGGATTCTACAAAGTCATACTGGAACAGCATTCTTGGGATGCTAATACTGGTAAGTTTGAGAATTTTCCAGGGATGACCACCACATAACCTATCTTCCCCAACAGCCACTAGCTCTGGGACCCTGCCACTCATTTTCCAGGCAGAGTTTTCCTTTGGGAGACTGGAATTCCATCCAACGGGTACTTTCCTCAGTCCAGTGCTTGTCTTCTATATTTTACATAAACTCCTTAAAAATATCTGATCTCTTCATGGCACTTTTCCCAGTTTTTCAATGGAGTTACATATTTTTTCCCTTTATGATTTCCTGGTGAATTCAACGGCAAATTTGGAGCCAGGAGAGCTAAACACAGGCTTAATCATTTTGAATTAAAAGTCAATAGATACTATTTCAATTGTTATTAAAATATTTATTTCTATGGGAACAAATAATTTTAAAGTGGATAGGAGGTCATTTTTTTTGCCAGTATGATTTAAATATGAGCCTATATGAAATGATTGATAGAGTCAGCAATGTAACACTCATTGCATATGCTTTCTGATGCTTCCATTTTTCTTGATTACAAAAGGAATAAGTGCAAACCAGTAATGTGCCAAGAAGTATAGAGGTAGACACTCAAAATCCTTCACCAAGAACTTTATTCTTTTGTCATTTAATCCTCCATTGTTTCTGCCATTTACAGGATTGAAAATCATACTGTTAATTCACCCTAGTATTTGTTTTAATCTAATATTATAAGCATTTTCTCATTTCACTGATAATTCTTTGGAAAAATTACTTTAATGATTACATCATAGTCCATTATACAAACATTATTTTGGTAGCTTTAAATTTAAAATTTTAAAAATTGTGACAAAATACACATAACATAAAATTTACCATCCTAACCACTTTGAAGTGTGTGGTTCAGTGTTTAAGTATGTTCACATTGCTATGTCGATATTACCTTTCGTGATTACACTGCTTCTCTTTTTCCCTACTTAAAAACTCACATATATTAAAATTCTATTTGGGATGTATACAATTTTAAGTTTTGACAAACCCATACAGTTGTGTAACCACTACCACAACCAATATTTGGAACAATTCCATCACCCCAAAAATGCTCTCAGGTTGCCCCTGTATAGTCAGCCTCTTCCCCCACCCTCAGCTCCTGGCAACCACTGGTTGGTTTTGTCCCTACAATTTGCCATTTCCAAAATGTTACATAAATGGAATCACACCATATGTAGCTTTTTGAGACTGACTCTTTTTAGCATAATATATTTGAAAATCATTCTTGTGGTTGCAGGTATCTATAGTTTGCACCTTTTTAATTGCTGACTGGCATTCTATTGCACATACGTACAACTGTTTGTTTATTCATTCACCAGCTAGATATTTGAGTTGCTTTTAGTTTTGGGTAAGTATGAAAAAATGCTATAAACATTCACATGCAGGATTTATGTTAACAAAGTTTTTCATTTCTCTTGGGTAAATACCTAGAAGTGGGATTTCTGAGTCTGCTCTTTTTTATATGATATAAAAATTATTTGCTAAACATCTTTAGGTTTTCATTTTTGTCCACACATACAATACATATTTAGAAGTATTTTAAAACAAATCCCAGTCCTTTCATAATATCAATTTTTCATTTATGAGTTTTTAACTCTTGTCTGGCTAAGTATTATTAGTTGGATGCATGGCTGGCATATGATTCAATCTTTGCATTTCATACAGGAAAGGCAATGCTGCATGATATGGTACTACTTCTTTTTCCTCAAAGCTGTAAACACACTTCATTGACCCTTGACATTGAGACCTGCAGAGGAGAAATCTGATTATTCCTTTGCTTGTGTGTTTTATGTTTCTGCCTGAAAGCTTATAGTACTTTGGTTTTGTTGTGTTAGTATTTGATATAAAATTTAAGTTATAATCAGGATGTATCCAGTCATGTGTTTCATCAGTCTTTACCGAAAATGGTGAGCCTTTTTGAATGGAATACTCAAGGTCTTTATTTACAATGCTGCTGATTATTCTCAGATTATGATTTTGATTACTGCTCTTGTTCCATAAATGCCTGTAATTCTGATGCTGGAGCTCCCTCTCTCTGCATCTATTATTTCTTCATTGGTCCATCTATGACTTCCTCTTATAAATATATATATCTCATTTCGTTGACCTTTTCTTGTGCTTATAAGAAATCTTCTACAGATATTCCTCCACACTACTGATTTTAATTTTCTGTAGTGCTTATTCTGTATTTTATTGTGTCCGGTACATTTTTAATATTAACTTCCACTCTTTTTCCTTTGCAGTTTTTCTCAAACTCTCCCTCCTCCATTTCCATTTCATACCATCTTCACCTGAAACTTTCTGTTCCAGCTGCAACTTGTACCCCTTATCTCCTCACATCTTGTGTTTTTGAGGTGGTTCAATCCCTAATTAGATTTAGAAGGCTTTGGGAGAAGGACATTTTGGAGTGAAAAGAACAGCATTATAGCTGCCTCCAAAAACGTTACCTAATTTGTAGTTAAATCGTATTTAGGTAGATGCGCTTTCTTGATTTGTGGTTCAGAACATCTTCCCAGATTATCACAATGGGTTGGCTGTGTCTTAATATTTTGTAACAATGCATATTTCTGTTTTTAAAATTTTGTTATAGGTATTTGATTCTTAAATTTATTAAAATCTTGCTAAGAGTACATCAAATTTTAAACATTCAAGCAACATCAAACTGGGAGGCTGGTAGAAAAAAATATATTGGTGTGGAGAAGTCTTTCTCTTGGTCAAGGAGAAATGACTCCATTCTACTGGGAAACAACAGCTATGCCTATGGAAAAGGTCATTCGCTTACATGGCCTACTTCATTTTGCTTTTTATGTATGAACAAAAGAAGAAAATAAATAATAGGAAAAGTGAAGAAGTAATTGAAATTACTCTCTTATTTTGGAAAAGCCCCAGTTGAGGGAAGTTGCTAACAGGTTAGGGAAGTGATAACCAAAAAGCTTTTTGTACCATGCTGACTTGCAGCTATAAAAAGCTTTTGATGCTAATTTCAAGGGAACAAGCAAATTAGAGAGTCACAGGTTAAAAAATATATATTTGAATTGACGGGAATACTGGAATACAAAAATTGTTGAAACAATAAAAATGGCATTTTCTTTAAACATTTTCAGAAATAATTTTTCAGATGCATTTTTAGTAGCTGCTTAATTTTAGCTATTTATATTAAAAACTGTTCTTGTAAAAACAAACTTAAAACTAAAAGGTAAGGAAAGAATATATGAAAGGTGTCTTATGGCTGTGTCTCAGGCCTTCAGTGTAGACCATGTGTATGGCAATGGTCTACACTCCATTGCCACCTGCTGTGTCCTAATTGTAAGCTGAGTTTCCAGGAGTCACTAATTTGCATCTTGAGTGTTGAGCCTGAAAATATAAACCTGAAAAGTATGTACAACTCTACTACAAATCCCACTACAATTGCAGCATGGTGATATGAAAAACAGAGCATTTTATGTCACGAATTTTCAAAACATAATGCACCATTTTGGACTCATTCTTCCTTCAACAATGTCTTATGGTGAACCTACTATGTACCAGGATATGGATGTAAAGATTCAGGGAGATTACTTCTCAGTTTCCTTTGTAAGTCAGTAGCAAGGTTTTTATTTTTAAACCCAACCACCTGGTGACCATTTTTAACATTCTATTTTACTTTGTCCAACCTAATACACAGTAAACCCAGTGACTGGCCTCTATTGATGTGGCTTGCTTCGGTTACAATTTAGTATGAAAATGAATGACTACTTTATGAAACAGGCATTAAATGAAATGCAAGTTATTTTAAAGTTAAGGACATTGGAATCCTAATTCCCCAAGCAGGAACCTGCCAGCTTATTCTGGAATAATTCCTTTGGGCCAAAGCAACTAAGTTGCAGAAATATTACTTCAAAGTTTTTAATTTCATTGTAATTAGTATATGCAAGAGCTAATGATTATCAGGAGTGTTTGAAAATTCAAGAACATCATTTCACAATTATGTATTTTCTATCCATTACAACATTCGTAACATCCTGTATTGAAGAGTTTTGAAGTCATAAATTTATGAATATATAAAAAACATGTTGATTCCACATGAGGATATATTAAAAACATTAATAAAATTTCCCTGGAGTTCATAGCACTATAATTTATTATATTCATTTGATGGTATATTGGCTCAAATAATGGTGTCATAAAGCCTGAGAAGTATGTGTTTTGAAGAATAAAAATATTTTAATTTTTAAAATAGTAGTTAACTTAAACCTGTGTTTCCCATGATTGGCACTTAACTAGAATATCAAGTTACACACTTCTGCAAGAGAAAGAGACATTCTGGCTGGCCTGTGGTTTGCAGTGCAAAAGAACTGATTATTTAAAGTAATCAAATTCTGAAATAACTTTATCCACAAGAAATATATGAGGAAAATAGCTACATTTGCTATTTTCCTAAATCATGAATACCCTAAATCATGAATTTGAAGGAGCACACTGATGAAAAGGGAAGGCACTAAAATGCTTTCTAAAGCTTTGGGATGGCTTTCAGTTTGGTTTTATATGTAATCACCTCCATATTCCTCTTCCAAGAAAGACTGACCACAAGCATTCAATATTTATGAAGACTTAATAGTCTCTAAGGCAGTTCAAGGATAAAGAGACCTGATAAGCATTCCAAGGGAAGTAGGTTTCCTTCTTAAAAAATCTCAGAGTACTTCCAAAACGACAGTGAAAGTTCTTAATATGGGAATGGGTCAGGAATGATCAAGATTTGCAGCTGCCTAAAATGTGGGGAGCAGGAATGAGTGAATTATTAAAGAACCTGCTACCATGCTTTTGAATTAATCTAATTTCACTACAGCCAAAAAGTGGTGTTATTGTCCCTGTTTCTTTTTTGTTTTTATTTATTTATTTTTTGAAACAGAGTCCCACTCTGTCGCCCAGGCTGGAGTGCAATGGCGCAATCTTGGCTCACTGCAAACTCCACCTCCCAGGTTCAAGTGATTCTCCTGCCTTAGCCTCCTGAGTAGCTGAGATTACAGGCGCGCACTACCACGCCCGGCTAATTTTTGTATTTTTAGTAGAGACGGGGTTTCACTATGTTGGTCAGGATAGTCTCGAACTCCTGACCTCGTGATCCGCCTGCCTCAGCCTCCCAAAGTGCTGGGATTACAGGCATGAGCCACCGCTCCCGGCCTGTCCCTGTTTCTTAGACACGGAAAAAGTGGGTGTGCCACAGGTCTGACCCCATGCCAGGAACCAAGCTGGGAGAGCACATGCAATGACATACACTTATCTTACTTCTGAAATACCACAGAAACTATTATTCTCTCAATTTATGCACATATACGCAAATACATATATACACATTTGATTTAGGATGTTTTCTACCCTCAGATACCTGTTTAAATTAGATGAGCTCAGGGAGCAGGCAAATTTGGAGATTCTCAGGCCTAAAAGCAAATTTCAGAATGTAGGCTAAGGTTTGTGTAGAAATAGACTAAAGAATGCTATATTAGTCCTAAGAAATGAAAAAGTTAAGCAAATACTACATCAGAAATAGGAGAGGTAACTGAGTACATGGAATCATATTGTACAAAAAATCTTCTGCAGTTTTTCTCTTTCTCTGAAAACTGTTTTTGAGGGTATCCATGTTAACAGATGTAACTCTAATTCATTCACTTTTAGAGATCTGTAGGAATCCCATTTTATAAATACACCAAAATTTATTTATCAATTCTCTTTATTCTTCATTGATCAATTTTCCTAAATGTTGATGAAGATTGTTCCAAATCTTCATTTGGAAGTTGGTTTCAAATTTTAAACTGCACCCACAGTTCTGCAATGAGCAATCTTACACCACCATGTTAGGCATATTTACACATTTCTCTGGGATATATACCAGGACAGGCACAGAATCAGTTATGCTCTTACTAGTTTGGCATTCAGTTTACCCTTTGCTGTTGGCCCCATGGATTTCCCTTAATTTCTTGTAGGTTCAACTTTAGTTTTGTTGTTGTTGTTGTTGCTTTAAATGTATGTCCTATTTTGCCTGGCATTTCTAGTTTTTTTTTTTAATTAAATTAAATCTTCTATTTAAAATAATTGTAAATCGGCTGGGCACGGTGGTTCATGCCTGTAATCCCAGCACTTTGGGAGGACAAGGCAGGTGGATCACTTGAGGTCAGGAGTTCAAGACCAGCCTGGCCAACATGGTGAGACCCGGTCTCCAGTAAAAATACAAAAAATTAGCCGGGCATGGTGGCATGCACCTGTAATCCCAGCTACTTGGGAGGCTGAGGTGGGAGAATTGCTTGAATCCAGGAGGCAGAGGTTGCAGTGAGCCGAGATTGTGCCACTGCACTCAAGCCTGGACAACAGAGCGAGACTCCATCTCAAATAATAATAATAATAATTGTAAATCACATACATTTGTTGGAAAATAATAAAAAGAGACCCCATGAATCCCTCAAAGGTAACATCTTGCAAAACTCTACTACAAGAATACAGCTAGGAGACTGATATTAATACAGGTAATGTACACAACATTTCTATCATCACAAGAATTCTGCAAGTAGCCTTTTATAGCTGCATCTCCTCTCCTCCCGTCCTTAACACCTAGCAACTACTCTTCTCCTTTTCTATATTTTCTGTCATTTCAAGAATATTACATAAGTTAAATACAGTATGTAAGCTTTAGAGACTGGATTTTTATAACTTCATTGTAATTCTCTGGAGATTCACCCAGATTGTTGTGTCTATCAATGGTTCATTTCCATTTACTGCTGTGTAGCATTACCTGGTATGGATGTAACACCATTTGTTTAATGATTCTCCCACTAAAGTGCATTGGGATTGTTTCCACCTTTTGGCCACTGTGAGTAAAACTGGCATAAACATTCATGTACAGGTTTTATTGTGAACCTAAGTCTTCATTTATCTGAGAAAAATGCCCAGGAGTGCAATTGCTCAGTTGTATGGTAGTTGCATGCTTATTTTTTAAAAGAAACTGCCTATTTTCCAGGATGGCTATATGATTTTACATTCTCAGAACCAATGTATGAGTAACACTCTTTCTCTGCATCCTTGCCAGTATTTCATGTTGTGGACCTTTTGAAAGCTATTCTGATAGGTAGGTAATGATATCTTATTGCAGTTTTAATTTGCATTTCCTTAATAGCCAGTAGTGTTGAACATATTTTTATGTGCTTATTTGCCATCTATGTATTCTCTTGGGTAAAATATCCATTCGTGTCCTTTGTTCATTTTCGAATTAGAATGTTTGATTTTTAATTGTTGATATTTGAGGGTTCTTAATAGAGATACTAGTCCTTTGTTAGGTGATTTTCAAATATTTTCTCCTGTTGATCTCATTTGTTTATTCCTCTGCCAATACCACTGCTCTCATTACTGCAGCCATATAGTAAATCTTGATATTAAGTAAGCTGATTCCTCCCACTCTATTCTTTTAAAATGTCTTTTAAAAATCAACAGATACACACCCATAATCCCAGCACTTTGGGAGGCCGAGGCAGGCAGATCACTTGAGGTCAGGAATTCAAGACCAGTCCGTCCAACATGGTGAAACCCCGTCTCTACTAAAAGTACAAAAATTAGCCGGACATAGTGGCACATGCCTGTAATCCCAGCTACTCGGGAGGTAGAGGCAGGAGAATCCCTTGAACCTGGGAGGCAGAGGTTGCAGTGAGAAGAGATCGCACCACTGCACCCCAGCCTGGGCAACAAAGCGAGACTTCGTCTCAAACAACAACAACAAAACACCAACAGATAAAATTGTATGTATTTATCGTGTATAATATGTGATGTTTTAAAGTATCTATACATTGTGGAATGACTAAATCAAACTGACGTATCCATTATCTCACAGAGTTATTTTTGTGGTGATAATACTTAACATCCAGTCTCAGCAATTTTCAATAATACAATATATTAACTACAATGACACTGTTGCACAATAGATCTGTTAAACTTATTCCTCTTCCCTAACTGAAATTTTGTATCCTTCCACCAACACGTCCCCAACTCCCCTCCTCAATCACCCTAACCCCTAGCAACTGCCTTTCTACTCTTTTTCTATGAGATCAACTATTTTAGCGTCTATATATGAGTGAGATTATGTGGTATTTGCCTTCCTGTGCCTAACTTACATCACTTAAATACTGTCTTCCATGTTCATCCACATTGTCATGAATAATAGGACTTCCTTCATTTTTCATGGCTGAACAGTATTATATTGTGTATATATACCATTTTCTTTATCCATTCATTCACTGATAGACACTTAGTTGTTTCCATACCTTGGCTATTGTGAAAACACTGCAACAAACATGGAAGTGCGATATCTCTTTGATATCTTGATTTCATTTCCTTTGGATATATATCCAGTAGTGAGACCGCTGGATCATATGGTATCTTTTTTTTTTTTTTTTTGAGACAGAGTCTCACTCCACTGCCCAGGCTGGTGTGCATGGTGTGCAGTGGCACAATCTCGACTCACTGCAACCTCTGCCTCCCAGGTTCAAGCGATTCTCCTGCCTCAGCCTTCTGAGTAGCTGGGATTACAGGCATGCGCCACCTCACCTGGCTAATTTTGTATCTTTAGTAGAGACAGGGTTTTGCCATGTTAGCCAGGCTGGTCTCGAACTCCTGACCTCAGTTGCTCCACCCGTCTTGACCTCCCAAAGTGCTGGGATTACAGGCATAAGCCCAGCTGATATCTCTATTTTTAATATCTTGAGGAACCCTTATACTGTTTTTCATAGCAGCTGTACCAATTTACATTCTCGCCAACAGGGTGCAAGGGTTCCCTTTTCTCCGCATCCTTGCCAATACTTGTTGTCTTTTGTCTTTTTAATAGCCATCTTAACAGGTGTGAGATGATATCTCATTGTGGTTTAGGTTGCATTTCCCTGATAATTACTGATGTTGAGCATTTTTTCATATATCTTTTGGCCATTGTATATATTTTAAGAAACGTCTGTTTGGGTCCTTTGCCCATTTTTTAATCAGGTTATTTTTTTCTTGCTACTGAGTTTGTCTTATATTTTGGATATTAACCCCATGGCAGATGCATAGCTTGCAAATACTTTCTCCCATTCTGTAGGTTATCTCTTCACTCTGTTGACTGTTTCCTTTGTTGTACAGAAGCATTTTAGTTTGATGTAATCTCATTTGTCCACATTTTTCTGTGCTTTTGGGGTCATGTGTAAAATAATCATTTCCCAGACAAATGTCATAGAGCTTTTCTCCTACGTTTCTTCTGGATGTTAAATTTCTTACATTTTAATCTTTAATCTATTTTTAGTTGATTTTTTTTTCTTTTTTTTTTTTTTTTTTTTTGAGACGGAGTGTCTCACTCACTCTGTCACCCAGGCTGGAGTGCAGTGGCGCATCTCGGCTCACTGTAAGCTCCGCCTCCCGGGTTCGCGCCATTCTCCTGCCTCAGCCTCCCGAGTAGCTAGGACTACAGGGGCCCGCTACCAAGCCCAGCTAATTTTTTGTATTTTTTTTACTAGAGACGGGGTTTCACCATGTTAGCCAGGATGGTCTCGATATCCTGACCTCGTGATCTGCCGCCTTGGCCTCCCAAAGTGTTGGGATTACAGGTGTGAGCCACTGCGCCTGGACTTAGTTGATTTTTCTATATGGTATGAAATAATTTCATTCTTCTTCATGTGGATATCTAGTTTTCCCAACACCATTTATTGAAGAGACGACTGTCTTTTCCCCGTGTTCTTGACAGCTTTGTAAAAAGTCAGTGGGCTGTAAATGTGTAGACTTATTTCAGAGCTCTGTATTCTGTTCCATCAGACAACTTGTCTGTTTTTATGCCATTGCCATTGTGTTTTGCTTACTACAGCTTTGTAGCATATTTTGAAGTCAGGTAGTATAATGCCTCCAGATTTGTTCTTTTTGATCAAGATTGCTTAATTTATTTGGGGTCTTTTATGGTTCCATACAAATTTCAGGATTGTTTTTTCTATTTCTGTGAAGAATGTCATTGAGATTTTGACAGAGATTACACTGAATCTGTAGATCACTTTGGGTAGTATCAACATTTTAATATTGTTTTTTCCAATCTATGAATATGGAATATCGTTCCATTTATTTGTGTCTTCTTCCATTTCTTTCATCGGTGTTTTATAGTTTTCATTGTAGAGATCTTTCACCTCCTTGGCTAAATGTATTCCTAGGTATTTTATTAGGGTTTCTCTTTCATTAGCACATTGCAGTATTAGGCATACAAGAACTATACATGTTCTGTTAGATTTACACCTTAGCATTTAACTTTTTTGAATGATTATTAATGGCACTGTATTTTTAAATTTTGTTATCTATGTGCTCATCACTAGTAAGAGAAATACAATCAATTTCTGTATTTTTATTTTGTATCCAGGACCTTGCCAGACTCACTTTTTAGTTTTAGAAGTTACCTTGTAGATTCCTTGGAATTTTCTACGTGGACAAAAATGTCATCTGCAAACAAAGACAGTTTTATTTTTCTTCTCCTATGGTAAGAGTGATGAGACAGACACCCCCACCTTATTCTATACCTTAGGGGGAAAGCATTCAGTCTTTCACTGCCAATTATAATATACAATATTAGTTCAAGGTTCTTAAATTTTTTATCAATTCGATATCTGTTTCTATTTTTCTGAGAGCTCTTCATGAATTGGTGACTTTGTCAAATATTTTTTCTGTATCGATTGATAAGATCCTATACATTTTTTCTTCCTTAGTCTATTAATTAGCTGGATTACATTGATTGACTTTCAAATACTGAAACAGCCTTACGTTCCTCTAATAAACCCCATTTGGTTATGGTGTATAATTCCTTTTATATATTTCTTAATACTTTTGACAGGATTGTATTAATAATTTTTACTTCTATATTCATGAGATATATTGGTTTGTTGTTTGCTTCTTTGTATAGTCTTTGTATGGTTTTGTATCAAAGTCATACTAGATTCATAAAATGAATTGGAAAGTATTCCTTCCCTTCTGTTTTCTGGAAGAAATTATATGGAATTGGTGTAAATTCTCCTTTAAATGCCTGGTAGAATTTGCCAGTGAAACCATCTAGGCCTTAAGACTGAGGGGAGAGTTTTTATATTATAAATTCAATTTTCCATAATAATTATGGTGTTATTTAAATTACTTATTTCATATTAAGGATATCTTTTGATTTCTCAGCCCCCAAAAAAGGTAAATCCTAAGATGGCAGTAGGGAATTCCTAGAAGCAACTCAATTAGCTCTGCAGAACTCACAAAAGACTTCAGAGGTGGTAAATCAGATACTTTTGAAAGCAGGATAAAGTTGGGGTCAAAACAGTATGACTGATTGAGTCTGTTTAAAAAGAGATTAAATTTCCAGCTGACCTCCCTTACTTTGGCATGACTGCATGTTATTATCTAAAGAGGGTAAAACAGCAATTTTCTGGAGCAAGAGATAACTGGGTACAATTAAGGGCAAGAGTACTATACTGAAAACAGGGATTAAATACAAATTAATGTATTTAATGCTGATATCCCAGCTTTCTGCCTCACTTCATTCCTAAAATATTGGACTCAGAATGGCCTTCACTGGGAAATCAAAGCATTTCAAAATAGAACACCTAAAGACATCATCAGGCAATGAGATATACTGGCAACATCGTCCTCCAGTTAAGCTCATAGCTCATTTTGTTAAACTTGAATAAACAAACAAGGATCACCAGAAATCTTAGAAAGACCTCTAACCTTAAATACAGTGACAAAAAAAAAATTTTTAAAGAAAAGGACTGTTGTGGGGTGGGGGAAGGGGGGGAGGGATAGCACTGGGAGATATACCTAATGCTAGATGACAAGTTAGTGGGTGCAGCGCACCAGCATGGCACATGTATACATATGTAACTAACCTGCACATTGCGCACATGTACCCTAAAACCTAAAGTATAATAATAATAAATTTTAAAAAAAGAAAGACCTATCCAGCCATTTTTTGCCCTGGAAAAGTCTCTAATATGTATGGTATTATGATTTCAATAAAAAGTTATATGTCACTAAAAAAAAAAAAAAAAAAAAAAAGAAGAAAACAGCGATTTGGGAGGAACTGAGACTATGCAAGGTGAAGAAAATTTTCCTCCCAAACGTCTATTCATACTCTCAGAGATGAAACAGAAGATATTGCATCTGGGAATCAGGGACAGAATTCTATTTCTAAAAATTCAAGGAACAAAAAATAACTCAGGAAAAAAATATATGTATAGAAAGAAATAAAATACTTAGTAAAGAGAGTGAAAAAATAAATTAGACAAATCTCCTGGAAGGCAGGGCAAATGAACAAAGAGAAAACTGGAAGATCTAATACCTGAATAATGGGAGTTTCAACATGAGAAAATAGAGGAACATGGCTGGGTGCAGTGGCTCATGCCTGTAATACCAACACTTTGGGAGGCTGACGCTGGCAGATCACCTGAGGTCAGGAGTTTGAGACCAGCCTGGCCAACATGGTGAAACTCCATCTCTACTAACAAATACAAAAATTAGCCAGGCATGGTGGCATGTGCCTGTAGTCACAGCTACTTAGCAGGCTGAGGCAGGAGAGTTGCTTCAACCCAGGAGGCGGAGGCTGCAGTGAGCCGAGATCAAGCCACTGCACTCCAACGTGGGTGACAAGAGCAAGACTCCATCTCAAAAAAACAAAAAGAAAGAAAGAAAAGAAAATAGAGGAAAATGAATATAAGAAATCATCAAGGAAATATTTTAGGACTGAAGAGAATGAGTTTTTATAGTGAAGGACGCTCTGTCAAATACAACAAATGAAAATAGACCCACACCAAGGCATAACGTTAGGAAATTTCAGAACATTGGGGGAAAATGTATGTTTCTACATGCATCCAGAGAGGAGGGAAAAAGAGCAGGAAATCCAGATGCCTTTAGATTTCTCAGTAACATTACTTGATGTTAGAATATGGAGCAAAGTCTTCAAATTTCTGAGGGAAAATCATTTCTACATAACTATTTACATGGAAAAATCATGATTCAAGTTTGAGAAGAAAATAAAGATCTTTTCAGATAAGCAGGAAGCTTCTGGAGAATGTAACCACAAAAATGAGGAGGAAGAAGGAAGGTGATTAGGAAACAGGAGATCTAACACAGGAAAGAGGTAAATGACCCTCCCAGGATGACAGAAAAATGAGATTCCAAGACGCCTCCTGAATTTCTTGTTAGACAGCAAGTAGCTCAGCTAAAGGTTAAGAATTCTCCAGAAGAAGGGTCTAAAAGAAAATTAAAGTGAATGAAAATCAGAAAAGTGAATGAAATTAGTTAAGTGAAAATTAGAATGATGACATTTTTCTGAATTAGTGATAAGCATGTAAAAACTAAGAAAACAAGCAAATAAAAAAGCAACGTAATTATTGACTCTAGTGGAAAAAAAACTCAGGAAAGGAAAAATAATTGCAGTATATTACATGACATAGCTGTGAATAGTATAGAGGCATAATTTAATAATATGTCTTTATGATAATAATATACCTTCATAATAGTTTAATGAAGGCATTAATAATAATATGCCTTCATAATAATTTAAACACTGCATTTTGGCCCAGTCAAAGTTATATAAAACTCTGGGGTATGGGACTGGAAGACAGACTGGAGGGAGAGGTTGAGAAAGGAGAAAGAGGAGGGGGAGGGGGAGAGAGAAAGGAAGAGAAAGGAGCAGGAGGTGTGAAAAATTGTTAAATCTTCATCTTCTATAGTATGACTCTAATGAGTAGTGCCTACAACTGAAAGATCAAGAAGCAGTAATATAAACATGTTATTTAGAAATATAGATAAAACACCAAGAGAATCAGAGAGAATTGTTAACAGTAGTTGCCCCGGCTGGGTGAGGAAATGGGAGGAAGGGAATCATGAGGCTGTTGTTTTTCACCTCAAGCCTACATGAGTCATTTGGCTCTTTAAACTATATACATGTGCATTGTTGAAAAAAATGATGTTTTTAAATATTTGTTAAAAGTCCATACTCCCCAACATAGCTTTCAATATTCTTCATAGAATTACCCATCCTTACCTATCCCACAGACCCATACTATAGTCATGCAGTTTTTTTTATCAACCCAGAAATTCATTACTTCACTTCTCTATTAATTTATGGAATAAAGTGTATTCAATTTATACCATACAGCAATAATAATGTGGGCGCAGCATAAAGAGATGAATGACACCATCTATGCCACCTAAAATTTTGTCTCAATTGTGGAAACAGAAAAATAAAACAATACAGTGGAATAAACACTCTCACAACGGTATTCATGAGATCCTACAGAAACACTAGAAGAATCGCCCCTGTCCTAGTAAAGAGTGAGAATTGCCAATGAATGCAAAAGGAAGAAATGAGGACTCAAAAGGCATTTTTGTGATCAACCATGTGTCAACCAGAACAAGGAGAAAAGCATGATTTAGGCGGAAAGAAGAGCATTGGCAAAAAAGATGCAAGGCGATCATGAGCACGCACTCATTTATTTACTCCTTCAATAAATGCTATTTGGGTCCTCATCACATGTGAGAAACTATGTAAGATCTTGGAATGATGAAGTCCTTCTTTCTCAAAAAGAGGTCCGAATTTGCCAACAATTTTAGTACTATAATGGATGCAAGGAAGCACAAAACAGGAAGACCAAAGTTTAACCAGTCAAGATAGGCTTCCTAAAAGAGCATGACCTTGAAGAATAAGTAAGAATTAGCCAGATATCACATAAAAATAGACAAAAAAATACAGGATAAGATGCAGGTGGTTAAAACAACAGACACATAAAAGAGGCAGGTTTGAAGTGAAGGAAAGAATATTAGGTAATAAATAATGCCATAGCAGTATTTAAAACGTCACTAGGTTGGGTACAAAAATATAGTTCAATAGAATGAATAAGATCTAGTATTTGATAGCACAATAGGGTGATTACAGTCAACAACCATTTATTGTATGTTTTAAAATAACTAAAAGAGTATAATTGGAATGTGTATAACACAAAGAAATGATAAATCCTTAAAGGGACGAATACCCCATTTACCCTGCTGTGATTATTATGCATTGTATTACTGCATCAAAATATCTCACATTCCACATAAATATATACACCTACGTACCCATCAAAATAAAAAATAAAAATAAACAAAGAACTCCACTAGAAGTTAATAGATCAGAAAAAAAGTTCAGGCCAGGCGTGGTGGCTCACGCTTGTAATCCCAACACTTCGGGAGTCCAAGGACTGTGGATCACTGGAGGTCAGGAATTTGAGACCAGCCTGGTCAACATAGTGAAACCCCATCTCTGCTAAAAATACAAAAATTAGGTGGGCGTGGTGGTGCACACCTGTACTCTCAGCACTCTGGGAGGCCGAGGCGGGCAAATCACTTGAGGTCAGGAGTTTGAGACCAGCCTGGCCAACATGGTGAAACCCCATCTCTACTAAAAATACAAAAATTAGCTGGGTGTGGTGGCACATGTCTGTAACTCCAGTTACGTGGGAGGCTGAGGCAGAAGAATCACTTGAACCTAGGAGGCAGAGGTTGCAGTGAGCTGAGATCGCACCACTGTACTCAAGCCTGGGTGACAGAGTGAGACTGTCTCAAAAAAAAGAAAAAAGTTCAAGTTACAGCTTGAAAATCACCCCTACGTGCACAGAAAAAGAAAAAAAAAGAGGAAAGTAATTAAAGAGAACATGATAAATGTGGAAGACAGACAGAAGTTACTGGTATTAATGAAGAAAAATCCAGAACAAATGGGTAAGAACCAACAGTGAATAATATAATAGAAGAAAAATCTTCCTACCACAGAGAAGGATCTAAATCTGTACCAAAAAGTTGGTCACCATGTGCCAGGGTAAAATAAATAATATGACACTGACATCTAGACATGGCCTTATAAAACTCTTGAACTTAAGGGAAAAAATAGACTCCTATGGGCAGACAGGTTATCTAAAAAATAGGTTATCTACAAAAAACCCAGCTGGCCTGGGAGGTCTATAAGCAACACCATATACCAAGCTTTATGGAAAAGGAACTATCAAGTCTTAAAAGGAAAAGGTTGTATCTTAGGAATTTTATACTCAAATAAGCCATTCACTGTTTATGTGTGAAAGCAAGAAAAAGTCATTTTCAGATATATAAGAACTCAAAGTATAAGACCTACAACTTTTTCCTGAAATTAAAAAGTCTATAAAATTTTGCTGCTTGAAGTGTGGTCCATGGACAGACAGCACTGACATCACCTGGGAATCTGTTAGAAATGAAAGCTCTTGGGCCTCATTCCAGATCTACTGAATCAAAGTTTAGATTTTAACAAGATCCCTAGGTGATTCATATGCACACTAAAATTCCAGAAGCAAAGCTCAAAATATATCTCTGCCAACAAAGCTATCATTCAACCTGAAGAACTGAATGCTCAAAGGAAGAAATGGGGACTCAAAGCAGCAATTGACAATCAGCATTGAAATAATGCTGCTTGTCTGCATGCACACACAATTAAGATAGACAGTGAGTGTTGAAATAATGTGTACACACACACAATTAAGTTTCAACCATGCTTTGATGTATTACTATGAAAGAAAAGATATAAAGAAAAAAACTGCCAATAAACTGAAGATAAAATCCCAAATTCTAATAAACTCAAGAAATGGGAATAAAGAAAAAAAAGCCTAAGTAGTCATCATTTTACATAAGGAGAAATCAAAAGAAATTACTAATGACAGAGATAGTTATAAAATAATTATTAAAATGTGGTTTTTAAGTATATATTTAATCATCAGTAAAATAAAAACAAGATATGTGTATAATTTCCAAATTAGCAGAGGTAAAATTTCAGGGAAAATTTTAGGGAAAATGAAGAGAGGAGGAAAGATTTTAAATAGAGATGGTAATCGGAGCATATATATTGAACTTCCCCCTTACAAATTCCCATTGAAATGACTATGTTAATAAGTGAATAACTCTGTATCATACCTGGAAATTCACAGAAGTTATACACAAGGCAGAAACTTTAGGTGATTATTGCTATACATAGGGTAAGTAAGACTGAATTAAAAGAGAGCACATAAACTATTCACTGTACATAAAGGAGAAGTCTGCCTTTGAAGTAAAGAAGAGATCTACAAGAGAATCCACCAATTCCCACTACATTAGAGTGGCAGGTGATATAGCCAATTCCTGCCAATCAATGGCATGGGGGCAGTTAGTCTAAGACAAAAGTGTAAGGGCCCATAAGGTCTCACTCAGTGAGGGCCCCTGTAAAACACTCAGTGCCTACATGGGATAGGGTATTCTGGAGCGATGAAATAAAATGCAGACACTCCAGAAACTATCTCCAAATGAAGGAAAGCCACAAAATAATAAAAAACGAGATTCACTGACACAAAGGCAATGTTTCTTCTTGTGAATGCCTTCAGCTGCAGCAGCCATAATAACATAAAGCTGCAACAGGTCTAAAGCAGCAACTCTTTAGGCAGAAGAAGGGCATTTTTCCCACAGGCAGCCATAACTGAATTAACAAGGGACTTGATCAAACTTTGACTCTAATCCAGATCCCTGATATTTGAAGTAAAGGAATGTGGACACACACACATACACACACACAGTATTTGAAGTAAAGGAATGTGGTCACACACACACGCACACACACACACACAGAGTATATATGCAGATACTTTTAAAATTTGCTCTTCCATTTTTTTTTTAACTTCTTAAATGACAGCTTGCACCACTGTTTTTTTTTTCAACCAATTTTTCTTTTCTAATATGTGTATTCAGGGCTATTAAACTTCCGTATAAGGGTGAATTTAGATGTATCCCCATGTTTTAATATATTATATTTTCATGATTCCTCTATTTCTGCTAATGCTTCTTCCTTTAAATTCTACTTTGTCTGATATTAGTACAGGTACATCAATTTTCTTTTCATTTTGGTTCACATTATAGCTTTTTTCCATCCTTTTATTTTCAGTCTTTCGGTATCCTTGTATTTAAGGTTTGACTCTAGTAAACCACATAAATTTTGTTTTATAGTCTAACAATCTTTTGTCTTTTAACCGAAGTAATTAGTCCATTTACATCTAATGTAAAATATATATTCTGGGGTTCAAATCTACCGTTTTACAATTTGTCACAATTGCACTATGTTCTTTTTTCTCTCCTTTCTTGAACCCTTTTGGATCAATCAAGTATTTTAGCATGATTCTGTTTGCCCTTGTGATATCTGAATAGCTACACATTTTTTTATTTTGCTTTTAATGGTAACCTTAGAAATTTAACATGCATCCCAGACTTTTAAAAGTTGAAGGTAAATTGTCTATGTTTACATTTTTCTGAACAATTCAACGACATTTGAACACTTTAAATTCATTTTACTCTCTTCTGAATTTTATATTATTGTTTCCATGTTTTTAAAGTTTCTACTTATATTTAAACTCCAGAAAACACTATTGCACTAAACAGTGTGTGTGTGTGTGTGTGTGTATATATATATATATATATATATATGCATGCTATCCATTGCTCTTTTATAATTTAACTTTTATTTTAAGTTCAGAGGTATGTGTGCAGCTTTGTTATATAGGTAAACTTTTGCCATGGGGGTTTGTTGGACAGATTATTTTGTCACCCAAGTATTAAGTCTAGTACTCATTAGTTATTTTTCCTGATCCTCTACCTTCTCTCACCTTCCACCCTCCAATATGTCCCAGTCAATGTTGTTCCCCTGTATTTGTCCATGTGTTTTCATAGTTTAGCTTCCACTTTTAAGTGATAACAAGTGGTATTTGGTTTTCCATTCCTGCACTGGTTTGCTAAAGATAATGGCCTCCAGCTGGAGGAATGAAGCTTCCTCCAGCTTCATTCCTGCACAAGACATGAGCTCATTCTTTTTATGGCTGCATAATATTCCATGGTGCATATGTACCACATTTTCTTTATCTAGTTTACAATTTTTTTTTTTGAGGAGGAGGAGTCTCACTCTGTTGCCAAGGCTGGAGTACAGTGGCATGATCTCCACTCACTGCAACCTCCACCTCCCGTGTTCAAGAGATTCTCTTGCTTCAGCCTCCTGAGTAGCTGGAATTACAGGCACCCGCCACCATGCCCGGCTAATTTTTGTATTTTTAGTAGAGATGGGGTTTCACCATGTTGGCCAGGCTGGTCTTGAATTCCTGACCTCAGGGGATCCACCCGCCTCAGCCTCCCAAAATGCTGGGATTACAGGCATGAGCCACCACGCCTGGCCCCAGTCTACAAGTGATGGGAATTTAGGTTGATTCCATGTCTTTGCTATTGTGAAGAGTGCTACAGTGAACACATACATGCAAGTGTCTTTATAATCAAATAATTTATATTACTTTGCATATATACCCAGTAATGGGATTTTTGGGTCTAATGGTATTTCTGTTTTTAGGTCTCTGAGCAGTCACCACACTGTCTTCCACAAAGATTGAACTAATTTACACTCCCACCAACAGTGTATAAATGTTCCTTTTTCTCCACAATCTCACCAGCATCTGTTACTTACTGACTTTTTAGTAACAGCCAGTCTGAATGGTGTGACATGTTATCACATTGTGGTTTTGATTTTTATTTCTCTAATGATCAATGATGAGCTATTTGTTCGTGTGACTTTTGGCCACATGTCTTCTCTTGAAAAATGTCTGTTCATGTCCTCTGCCCACTTTTTAATGGAGTTGTTTGTTTTTTTCTTGTAAATTTAAGTTCCTTTGTCAGATACATAGTTTACAAAATTTTTCTCCCATTCTGTAGGCTGTCTGTTCACTCTACTGATGGTTTCCTTTGCTGTGCAGAAACTTACTAGTTTAGTTAGATCTCATTTTTGAATTTTTGCTTTTATTGCAACTGCTTTTGGTGTCTTCATCATGTAATCTTTGCCTATTCCAATGTCCATAATGGTATTGCCTAGGTTGTCTTCCAGGGTTTGTATAGTATTGGGTTTTACATTTAAGCCTTTAATCCATCTTGAGTTAATTTTTGTATATCATGTATAGAATTGATCCATTTTCAATCTTCTGCATATGGCTACCCATTTATCTCGGCACCCATTATTGAATAAGAAATCCGTTCTCCATTGCTTTTGTCAGGTTTGTCAAGATCAGAAGTTGTAGGTGTGTGGCCTTATTTCTAGGTTCTCTATTTTGTTCCGTTAGTCTATGTGTCCATTTTTGCACCAGTATCATGATGTTTTGGTTACGGTAGCCCTGAAATACAGTTGTAAGTCAGGTGGCATGATGCCTCTGGCTTCGTTCTTTTTGTTTAGGATTGCCTTGGCTATTCAGGCTGTTTTTTGGTTCCATATGGATGTTACAATAGTTTTTTTTTTCTAGTTTTGTAAAGAATTTCAATGACTTGAATAGAAATAGCATTGAATCTATAAATTGCTTTGGGCAGTATGGCCATTTTAACAATATTGATTCTTTCTATCCGTGAGCATAGGATGTTTTTCCATTTGTTTCTGTCATCTGATTTCTTCAAGTGGTGTTTTGTAGTTATCCTTGTAGAAATATTCTACCTCCCTGGTTAGCTGTATTCCTAGGTATTTTGTTTTGTGTGTGTGACAACTGTCAATGGGATTGTGTTCCTGATTTGGCTCTTGGCTTGACTGTTGGTGTATAAGAATGTTAATGATTTTTGCACACTGATTTTGTATCCTGAGACTTCGCTGAAGTTATCAGCTTAGGGAGGTTTTGGCCTGAGACTATGGAGTTTTCCAGATATAGGATATGTCATCTGCCAACAGGGATAGTTTAACTTCCTCTCTTCCTATTTAAATGCTCTTTATTTCTTTCTCTTGTCTGACTGCCTCATCCAAAACTTCTAGCACTATGTTGAATAGGAGTAGTGAGAGATGGCATCCTTGTCTTGTGCTGGTTTTCAAGGAGAATGCTTCCAGCTTTCACCCATTCGGTATGATGTTGACTGTGGGTTTGTCATAGATGGCTCTTATTATTTTGATATATGTTCCTTGAATACCTACTTCATTAAGAAGTTTTTTTTTTTTTTTTTGAAATGGAGTTTCACTCTTGTCGCCCACGCTACAGTGCAATGGCAGGATCTCGGCTCACTGCGACCTCTGCCTCCTGGGTTCAAGTGATTCTCCTGCCTCAGCCTCCCAAGTAGCTGGGATTACAGGTGCCCGCCACCATGCCCAGCTAATTTTTCTATTTTTAATAGAGACATGGTTTCACCATGTTGGTCAGGCTGGTCTTGAATTCCTGACCTCAGGGGATCCACCCGCCTCAGCCTCCCAAAGTGCTAGGATTACAGGCGTGAGCCACCACACCTGGCTCACTGATCTTTTGAATGGTTTTTTGGGTCTCAATCTCCTTCAGTTCAGCTCTGATTTATTTCTTGTCTTCTGCTAGCTTTGGGATTGGTTTGCTCTTGGTTCTCTAGTTCTTTCAGTTGTGATGTTAGGTTGTTAAATTGAGATCTTTCTAACTTTTCAATGTGGGCATTTAGTGCTATAAATATCCCTCTTAACATTCACCTTAGCTGTGTCCCAGAAATTCTGGCATGTTGTATCTTTGTTCTCATTAGTTTCAAATAACTTCTTGATTTCTGCCCTAAATTCATTATTTACCCCAAAGTCATTCAGAAGCAGGTTATTCAATTTCCATGTGATTGCATGGTTTTAAGTGATTTTTTTAGTCTTTTTTTCTAATTTGATTGTGCTGTGGTCTGAGAGTTTTTTTTGTTTTTGTTTTTTTTTTTTTTTTTGAGATGGAGTCTCACTCTGTCGCCCAGGCTGGAGTGCAGTGGTGCGATCTCGGCTCACTGCAAGCTCTGCCTCCTGGGTTCACACCGTTCTCCTGCCTCAGCCTCCCAAGTAGCTGGGACTACAGGCGCCCGCTGCCACACCTGGCTAATTTTTTGTATTTTTAGTAGAGACGGGGTTTCATTGTGTTAGCCAGGATGGTCTCGATCTCCTGACCTTGTGATCCTCCTGCCTCGGCCTCCCAAAGTGCTGGGATTACAGGCATGAGCCACCATGCCCAGCCAAGATTGTTTTTTGTGATTTCAGTTCTTTTGCATCTGCTAAGGAGCGTTTTACTTTCAATTATGTGATCAATTTTAGAGTAAGTGCCATGTGGTGATGAGAAGAATGTATATTCTGTTGTTTTGGGGTAGAGAGTTCTGTAGATGTCTATCAGGTTCATTTGATCCAGTGCTGAGTTCAGGTACTGAATATCTTTGTTAATTTTCTGTCTTGATGATCTGTCTAGTATTGTCAGTGGGGTGTTAGAGTCTTTTATTATTACTGTGAGGGAGTCTAAATCTCTTTGAAGGTCTCTAAGAACTTGCTTTATGAATCTGGGTGCTGCTGTGTTGGGTGCCTATATATTTAGGATAGTTCAGTCTTCTTGTTGAATTGAACACTTTACCATTAAGTAATACCCTTCGTCTTTTTAAATTTTTCTGGTTTGAAGTCTGTTTTGTGTGAAACTAAGATTGCAACCTCTGCTTTTTTTCTGTTTTCCATTTTTCTGGTAGATTTTTCTCCATCCGTTTATTTGAGCCTATGTGTGTCACTGAATGTGAAATGAGTCTCTTGAAGACAAGCATACCAGTGGGTCTTGGTTCTTTATCCAGCTTGCTACTCTGTATCTTTTAATTAGGGCATTTAGCCCACTTACATTCAAGGTTAGTATTGATATGTATGGATTTGATCCTGTCATTATGATGTTAGCTGGTTATTTTGCAGACTTGTTTATGTGGTTGCTTTATAATGTCACTGGTCTGTGTTCTTCAGTATGTTTTTGTAGTGGCTGGTAATGGTCTTTCCTTTCCATATTTAGTGCTTCCTTCAGGAGCTCTTATAAGGCAGATCTGATGGTAACAAATTATCTCAGCATCTGCTTGTCTGAAAAGGATCATATTTATTATTCACTTATGAAGCTTAATTTGGCTGGATATGAAATTCTGGGTTGGAATTTATTTTAAGAATGTTGAATACTGGCCCAGAATCTCTTCTTGCTTGTAAGGTTTCAGCTGAGAAGTCTGCTGTTAGTCAATGAGCTTCCCTTTGTAGGTGACCTGACCTTTCTCTCTGTCTTTAACATTTTTTCTCTCGTTTCAACCTTGGAGGATCTAATGGCTATGTCTCTTGGGATGATCTTCTTGGGAAGTATTTTGCTGGGATTCTCTGCATTTCCTGAATTTGAATGTTGGCCTGTATAGCTAGCTGGGTTCATCCATGAAGTTCTCATGGACGATATCCTGAAATATGTTTTCCAAGTTGGTTCCATTATTCCCCTCTTTTTCAGGGACACCAATAAGTTGTAGATTTGGTCTCTTTACATGATCTCATATTTCTCAGAGGTTTTGTTCATTCCTTTCATTCTTTCTTCTCTATTCTTGTCTGACTGTCTCATTTCAGAAAGCCAGTCTTAAGCTCTGAGAGTCTTTCCTCCACTTGGTCTATTCTGCTATTAATACTTGTGATTGCATTATGAAATTCTTGTAGGGTGTTTTTCAGCTCTCTCAGTTCAGTTACATACTCTTCTATACTGGTTATTTGGTCTGCCAGTTCCACTATTGTTTTATAATGGTTTTTAGCTTCCGTGGACTGGGTTTCAACATACTGCTATAGCCTAAGGATCTTCATTTCTGTCCGTATTCTGAACTCTGTTTCTGTGACTTCATCCACCTCAACCTGGTTCAGAACCCTTGCTGGAGAGGCAAGGTGGTCATCTGTTGGAAAGAAGGCGCTCTGGCTTTTTGAGTTGTCAGGGTTCTTGTGCTGATTCTTTCTTATCTTTGTGGGCTTATCTTCCTTTAATCCTTGAGGTTGCTGACTTTTTGCATAATTTTGTTTCTTTTATACTATTTTTTAATGACCTTGAGGGCTTGATTCTAGTATAAGGTGGATCCAGCCAACTGGCTTCATTTATGAAAGATTTTAGGGGGCCAACACTCAGCTCCCAATACCTGGACTGGATGTTCTAATTCTGGGGTACTTGTATTGGGTCTCAACTTTGTTCTCTGGATCCTTGATGTTAGGAATCCACTGCACTGCGGGGGCCAAATGCTTTTGGACTGCCGGTCATTACACTCTGATGGCTGATGTCAGCCAAAGCATTTCATAGCACGATGACAGAGGGATCCATCCTCATTTGCACATATCAGCAGCAGTGGTAGTGGCAGCTATGGTGGAGTGCTAGCAGGTGCCGGGGGTCCTGCCTCTCTGTGGGCATTCACCACAGTGGCAGAGGCAGTGCAGCTGGGGGTGGGCAGGAGGCCCCTGTTGGTGACTGTGTGTTCAGTCATGCTGGAGGTGGTGTTGGCTCAGGGGTGGGGCACTGGCAGGTGCAGGTCTGAGTGCCTTCTGTGTGCCCCACAAGTAGGAGTGGTTGCTCAGGGTGGGGCAGGATCCACTGTTCTCTGCACAGTGTTAGCCCAGGGTGGGATGCTGGCTGACTCTGTGCCCACCAAGGCTCTGTCTGCAGTGGCAGTCAGCAGGGGACTGCCCATTCTGCTTACTCTCATCTAATTGCTCTCCAGGCCTAAAAGGCTGTTTTCATTTCCTGCTTCAGGATATTTACATATGCTGCTCCCACTATCTGAAATTTTTTGGTCTCATAACCCTTCCCATCACATAATTGATTTCTTCTTAGCAGTAATATCTCAGCATATACATGCCCCAGGACAGAGGGCTTCCCTGACCATTTTATGGATTTTCTTAACACAATTTTTTTTTTTTGAGACGGAGTTTCACCCTTATTGCCCGGGCTGGAGTGCAATGGTGCAATCTCAGCTCACGGAAACCTCCACCTCCCGAGTTCAAGCAATTCTCCTACCTCAGCCTCCTGAGTAGCTGGAATTATAGGCATGTGCCACCATGCCCAGCTAATTTTGTATTTTTAGTAGAGATGGGCTTTCTCCATGTTGGTCAGGCTGGTCTCGAACTCCTGACCTCAGATGATCCACCCGCCTCAGCCTCCCAAAGTGCTGGGATTACAGGTGTGAGCCACTGCGCCTGGCCAGTGACACAATTTTTAATTATATATAATTTGATTGTTTACTTGTTTGTTGTTTGTCTCCTTAGATGTAAGAACTTTGAAGGCAGGATATGTGTTAGCTTAATTCACTGGAGTTAAACTCCTTACTCACATCAAGGGAATTAAAAGGATCTGGAGCCAGAGACTTACAGGAAGAACTTCTGAGGATTTCACTGAGAAAGGTGTGCTGTGAGCCTACCTCTCATTCTGCTCCATCAAGGAGAAGGGATGAGGGTTTCAGTCTGCTAGCCCCAAATCAAGAGGAAGAAATTTTAAGGACAGCACTTGAAGAGTTCAATATGTGTCACCAACAGTTGGTTGGTGTTTAATTCACACCTGAGAAATTTAAGGGCTGAGAGAACAGCTACAGCAGCCCATGTAAGCAGAGTAGGTGTTGCAGCACTGGCTCCCTGGACTTGAAGAGTTTGTTTAGCAAAGTTTACATGAGGGTTTCCTGTGAACCAGATGTGGGCATGTGCATGAGTTCCAGCATGTGGTTGTCTTAAGAACTTACCAGGATGGCCACAGAGGGGTTAGCACATGTAAATAGGGAGAAGCTGGGGGCACGTCTAGCAGTCTCAGAGCTGAGGAAAGAGCAATATTACCAAGCCAAAGTGTTGTGAATAGCACATTTCAAGGGAATTGGAGGCAAGAAATCCCAAGGAATTTGGGAGGGCAAAGGCAATTTCTCAAAAAATCCATCAAAGTGCTCACAACAGTCAGCTTAAGACACTTGCCAAACAGAGAACACCAATACCTGCTCTCAACAATAAAGCCAAGAACTCTCCTGCCTCCCTTTCCTCTCCTCTTGCCCAAGTCTCCCCTTCTGAGTACGAGTAGAAAAGATGGAAGAAGTTGAGCAACTGCCCTTCCCTACCTTCAGCCTTATGGAGATATATCACTTGGCAAAATTATGTTCCAAGCAAAATCAAAGAAATTTTAAAAATGAACCAAATAATAAATAAATATGTGAACATTTTAGTTGTATGACAATAGGATGAAAGTGGTTATTCATGGTCCTTAATATATTCCTCTAAATTCTTTTTAACAAATGCAAGTACATACTAGAAAAAATAAAAAAAGACCAATGCAAATAAATCCCACTCCTTTCCCACTCTAACCCTACCACTAATTGCAAATTATTCAGACTTCTCAGACTTGAAGTTTAGAAAGAGATGCCAAAGTTCTCCCTTCCCTACTCATTCCCAGACTGGAAACTTCTCTCCCATGTGGCTGGCCAGCAGTGGGAAAGAACTCACCCTTTACATAAGAAGCCCCCTGGCCAGGCATGGTGGCTCATTACAGAATCCCAGCACTTTGGGAGGCCGAGGCAGATGGATCATTCAGGTCAGGAGTTCAAGACCAGCCTGGCCAATATGGTGAAACCCCGTCTCTATTAAAAATACAAAAATTAGCCTGGCATGGTGGCAGGCACCTGTAATCCCAGCTACTTGGGAGGCTGAGGCAGGAGAATTGCATGAACCTGGGAGGCGGAGGTTTCAGTGAGCCCAGATACCGCCACTGCACCCCAGTCTGGGAAAGAGTGAGACTCCGTCTCCAAAAAAAAAAAAAAAAGCCTCCTCCCCTTGCCCACAGGGTGTAGCTCTCCTATTGCAGCCTCCTTGGCAGAATAAATATATCTCAATACAGCATGATACCCCATCATTCTTCCACACAGCATGACACAGAATACCAGGGCCTATATCTGCTCACCAAGGTGGAAATATGGGGAAGCAGGCATAACACTTTCTCTTTGCAAGAATAATCCCTGGATTTAGTTCACCAATGCTTTACTGAAGTTTCCATGCTCTGAGTTAGAACTCACCCTGGGGGAATGCTACTATAGTACCTCCAGCAACCTTCCCAGGCCTTCCTGGAGTAGACCAGTGAGTCTTTCTTCTCAAAGGCCACATGTACAGTCTCTCATCTGCCCTGCTCTGCATTGTCTCAAGGAAACTGGAGGACATACTTGGTCACTGTTTAATGTATGGTAGAACAGTGACCTCAACGAAATCCAAACTCCAGCCAAAATGTACTCTCCCTGCATTTCTACTCTATATCTTGAAGCTAATTGGCAAAGGCCAATTTATTCTTTTGCCTAACAATATCCCAAATCTGAAGATGACTGACATAATCTTGGAATCTTCTTTTGTACAAGACTAGCATGCCAGATTCCATCAATCTGGGGCTCTGTCTTACCTAGGAGCTGATGCAAAATCATTGACTGGGAATTAAACTGTCCCATAAAGAATTACCTTAAAGTGTCTCAAAAACAGTGATAAGCACAGGCTTATTACAAATTTACAGATTTTTAAAAAATAAGCTGATTTTACATTTTTGCAAATATTATTTAACATAAATATATCTAAAATGTGAAAACAGAACTTGCATCATGTTCTTAATCAATGGGTTGCTCAGAATAGATGAACAAGAACTGGATTAAATTGCAGCAACCCAAGGGCAGAACTCAGAAGACTTGACCTCTTGCCCCAACTCTTGACAACTTTAAACCAGTGACTTAAAGTGCCAGGATTTCCTTTCCTCAAAGCCCAAAGCGTTCAGTGCTCCTGGGTCCTGTGTGCAACATGGCGATACCCACGAAAACTGGACCATTGCTGCTTAAATATGTTAACCTAGGTTGACTAACATTTAGACAAAGCAAATGTTACACCATCATCACAGTACATTCCAAAGCCAAATAAAGTTATCTCTTCTCTCCACCCATCCAGAGGCACTGCCACATTCCACATGCAGGAGCAAGTGAAGCCACCACTGACCTTCCGGTCAAACATCTCCGCAGAGAATATGACACTCCTCCCCCACAGGTCCGGAAGCAATCACTCCAGTTGCCCCAAGCATCCCAGTTGCCATCTTTGTCTTCATCTGAATGAGTGTTTCTTGAGGTCTAGATATTAAAAAGCAAACAAACAAAAAAAAACCACACAATAAATTATAAGCAAATGTGGTAGAAATAGCCCAAAGCTTCCCCAGTTATTCTAGAGTCACCTTTTTTTTTAATTGAGACAGAGTTTTGATCTTATTGCCCAGGAGTGCAATGGCACAATCTCGGCTTGCCGCAACCTCCTCCTTCTGGGTTCAAGCAATTCTCCTGCCTCAGCCTCCTGAGTAGCTGGGATTACAGGTGCCCACCACCACACCTGACTAACTTTTGTATTTTTAGTAGAGACAGGGTTTTGCTATGTTGGCCAGGTTGGTCTTGAACTCCTAACCTCAGGTGATCTGCCCACCTTGGGCTCCCAAAGCCAGAGTCATCTAAGGTCTTCACAAAGACCAATGTTACCCAAAAATGCTTTGCTTTGGAATGACCGCATAAAAAAAAGACAGGTTTATATGAAAATCAGTTGACACACGCATGCCTTTCCACCTTAAGAAGGTTTTGTCGAGATGGCTTTTAAGCTCAGCATCATATCTGAAATTTTATCATTCCTAAATTTAAATAAACTGGCTAAATATCAATTATATTATTCTGTTTTCTAACTTACATAGCAGGGAACCTGCTTGAGCCTAAACCCCGTCTACTAAAAATACAAAAATTAGCCGGGTGTGATGGTGTGTGCCTGTAATCCCAGCTACTCATGAGGCTAAAGCAGGAGAATCACCTGAACCCAGGAGGCAGAGGTTGACGTAAGCCAAGATTGTGCCACTGCACTCCAGCCTGGGCAACAGAGCAAGACTCTGTCCCAGGAAAAAAAAAAAAAAAAAAAAAAAAAAAAAGAAGTGCTCATGAGTGAAATTCTGACTTGCTTGCTTGTGCGTCAGGCAGACTGGCGGTAACTCCTAAGAAACCTCACATCAGGATTTGTGGAACCTCCTGAGAGAATCTCCATTCCTAGAAAACAAAGTCATATGAACATAGTTGGCCAAGTTATAAAGGTTTTGAATCCAAGAAAATAGGGAAGAGTCAATTATGAGTACAGTTTGGTTTAACTGGTCTCCTAGACTTTCCACCATTGACTTAATTCAGAATATTATAGAGAAGAGGGGGAATTACAAGTAAAAAGTACATAGATAGATGTAGGTATAGACCTGAAAAGAAATAAAGCTCATTATTAAGTTACAAAACTTTACTAAGGGGTCTAAAATATACTTGAATAAATGAAGAAACAACCGTAGTCCTGAATGAGTAGACTCAATACAGTAAAATGCTACTTCTCTCCAAGTTTATCTGTAAGTTTACAGCAAGTCCCATCAAAGTCCCCACAGAAAAATTTTTTGAAACATAACGAATGATTCTAAAGTTCATCTAGTGGCATAAATATCTATAAGAGCCAAGGGAGGCCGGGCTTGGTGGCTCATGTCTATAATCCTAGCACTTTGGGAGGCCAAGGTGGGTAGATTTCCTGAGCTCAGGAGTTCAAGACCAGCCTGGGCAACATGGCAAGACCCCATCTCTACTAAAATACAAAAAACTAGCTGGGCATGGTGTCATATGCCTGTAGTCCCAGGTACTCGGGAAGCTGAGGCACCAGCATTGCTTGAACGCAGAAGACAGAGGTGACAGCTGAGATCATGCCACTGCACTCCAGGCTGGGTGACAGAGCGAGACTGTCTCAAAAAAAAATAGCTAAAAAATTGTGAAGGAAGATAGAATTACTATATGATCCAGCAATCCAACTTCTTTGTATTTATCCAAAAGAATTGAAATCAGGATCTCAAAGAGATATTTGCACACTTATTGTTTGCAATAGCCAAGACATGGAAGCGACCCAAATGTCCATCAACAGATGAATGGATAAACAACATGTGGTATACACACAATGAAATGCTATGGAGCCGTTAAAAAGAAGGAAAGCCTATCACACGCCACAATATGGATGAATCTTGGGGACATTAGGCTATGTGAAACAAGCCAGTCACAAAAGACAAATACTGCATGGTTCCATTTATATGAGCTATCTAACATAGACCAACTCATTGAAGCAGAAAGTACGATAGTGGTTGCCAGGAACTGGGGTGATGAGGAAATCAAGAGTTACTGTCCAATGGGTATAAAGTTTCAGCCATGCAGAATTAAAAAGTTCTAGAGATCCGCTTTTCAACATTGTACTTATAATTACCAATACTGTACTATATGCTTCAAAATTTATTAAAACAGTAGATCTCATGTTACAAGCTTTTTAAACACAATTAAAAGAACTCTAAAATAAGTAAAATGAGAGGAAAATTGTTTCAATTAAGAATAGAGAATTGGCACAGCAATAAACAAATGGACCTATTAAAATGGAAAAAAAAAAAAAAAGTCCAGAAACAGATCAAGTTTAAGGACACAGTATAGCACCACAAATCAAGGCGACAAATGTTTTGTGGGCTTTTTGTTTGTTTTGTTTTCTTTTTGAGATGGAGGCTCGCTTTGTCACTCAGGCTGTAGTGCAGTGATGTGATCTCAGCTCACTGCCACCTCCGCCTCCCGGGTTCAAGCAATTCTCCTGGCCCAGCCTCCTAAGTAGCTGGGACTACAGGCACCTGCCACCACGCCCGGCTAATTTTTTGTATTTTTAGTAGAGACGGGGTTTCACCGTGTTAGCCAGGATGGTCTTGATCATCTGACCTCGTGATCCGCCTGCCTCGGCCTCCCAAAGTGCTAGGATTACAGGCGTGAGCCACCGTGCCTGGCTGATAATGAATGTTTTTTCTGCATTCTTTTTACAGAATCTTTTGTTATTTATTTATTTAGTCTTAATGCATTGGTTCATACTACCATTTCAATATTGAACAGAAATGGCAATAATAGATACTCATATTTTACTTCTGACTTCACAGAGAATGATTCAAATATTTCTCCTTTAATATTGAAGTAGGGTTATTTTTGTAGATACCCTATGTTAATTTAAATGAGTTACCTTCCATTTTTAGTACGCTAAGAATAGTTTTTACGGTTACTGAATGTTTATGTTTTAAAAGTGTTGTGTTTTAAGTTTATGTTTAAAAGCTTATATGATGCATAATAGAAATGTTTATATAATTTTCCTTTTAATCTGTTATTGTGGTAAATTATATTTCTATTGTTTAATCAACTGGTATTTTTAAGGCAAATTAGATTTGTTCATATTTACACTTTTATGTGCTACATAATTTAATACTAATTGTAATATATTTAAAAATTTTTTTCATGTTTGTTTATTGTTCTGTATATTCTTGTACTCTTGTCAGGTATAGCATTAAGTTTAATGAATTAGCAGAATGATTTGCAGAATACTCTTCATCTCTGTCATCTACTTTTCTATAGTTTTGGAATGATCTTACTGAAAATTTTATAACCTATAAAACCGGCTAGTGCTACTTGCTTTTTTATTTGCTACTACACCAATTACTTAATACTTAAATGATTATTCAGGATGTTTATTTATTCTTGATTAAATGCTGGTAAGTAATATTTTTCTAGATAGTTGTGTATTTCTGCTTATGCTTTAAATTTACTCAAAGTAATTAATAGTGTGCCCTCGTTTTCTTTCTAATCACTAAGTATGCCATTAAACACATTTTTATTCTTAATATTTATTTTCTGTGTAACATTTGTTGTTCCTTGATAAGCCTGAAGAGGTTGATAAATGTTATCACTAATTTTAGAAAACCAATTTTTGGCTTTGGTGATCCTCTTTGTTGGCCTAGTTTTCATTTTATGAATGTATTTTCTTATTATTTACCTACAATCATTGTGTTTATTCTTTTGCTGATTTTCTAAACTCATTAGAGTTCAACTTTCTTCTTTTCTAATTTATGCTTTTAAGGCTGTAATTTTTCCTCTGCATTGAACATTTGTTGTGTCTCCCACGTCTTGATGTGTACTATTTAATTATCTTCAGGTGTTAAGAAACTTGCATATTTTCATTATATATGGTCGTATAATTGATTTTTCTACAAAATGAAAATATTACATAATCTGCACTATCCAGTATGATAGTCACTAGTGGCTACTGAGCACTTAAAATGTGCAACTGAGAAAATGAATATTTAATTATATTTACTTTAATTAATTTAAATATAAACAGCCATATGTCTAATGCCCACCTTATTAGACATCTCAAAATAAAAAAGAAATTAAACATGAGCTGATAGAGGATATTTATATAATAAACATGTTTTGATGCAGGATTTGTACTATAATGGTTGTTTATTTTTAAGCTGATTTATATAACCTAGTGGAGAAGCAGACCTGAATTATCCAAAAGAGGACAGAATCACAGGAGCTATATCCATGTAGACCAAATGTGAATGTGGGTATGGGATATAGTATAAAAGGGGAAGTTTTAGCATAATATAGAAGCCTAAACATTCATTCATAATAGCAGAAGATGAAGCACAGTGTGTGAGTACACATGGGTATGTGATGGGAACATGTTGTGTTTTCAGTATGTTGTCTCCCCTTCCTAATTATTGAATGATCCTTGTATTACTGAAGTGTGCCAATATTTCCAGCTAAAAAAAACTAATTGTCATAGCCACTCTTGCAATAGCTTTGGCCAGTGAGAATAGGCATGATTCATTGTCTGTAAGCAGTAAATCAAGAGATAAAAGTCAACCATTCTTCTGTTGACTTCTTTAGAATGAGGAAGAGTAGGCTGAAGTCCAACCAGCAATCTTCTATTTCTGGTATCCTAAGAATGGAAGACAATCATCATTTGTTTAATGAGTATGAAGCCACCAGAAGCGGCCATGAACTGTCTTCCTCCAGATATGTTTTAAGGTTATACTTTTTTATGTGTTTACTAAACACAATTCTTGAAAGAGGCATCATTTAGAAGTGAGGTGTTGATAGTAATGCAAACTAAAATGTGGCTGAACAAGGTAGTCAGAAAGCAGTTGGATAAGTTTCATATGGTACAAGACAGAGCTGGCATTAAGAAATAATAACCATTTGGTTAAACCATCATTTGATGTATATTTAAAAATGAACTATATGCCTAATGAGACTGTAAAACTAAAGAAAATGGCAGAAAATGTTGAAAACATGACATGCAGTAATAAGTGGCTCTTATTGCTACTTTTAGCAAAGTCCTGCGAGAAGATGAACTCAGATAAAGCTATGTGGGCTGCTTTGCAGTTTCTATGTTCCTTCTCTTCAGAAAAACAATATCCGGATGAGGTAGGAATACACATGATCCAGAGACCTCAGATTCCAAGTCAATATTTTGAAAAGCAAGACACTGTCATAAGGATTATCAGTTGCCTATCCAATAATCCCTTTCCCCATCTTCCATTGACATTGAATCACTCTGCTATTAGGAATGACCTATGCTCAGGCACCCATGAAGATGAAGAGATGATAAATAGTAAAAGAAGAAATGAGTTGGCTGGGCCCGGTGGCTCATGCCTGTAATCCCAGCACTTTGGGAGGCCGAGGCGGGGGGATCACGAGGTCAGGAGATCGAGACCATCCTGGCTAACATGGTGAAACCCCATCTCTACCAAAAATACAAGAAATTGGCTGGGCGTGGTGGTGGGTGCCTGTAGTCCCAGCTACTCGGGAGGCTGAGGCAGGAGAATGGCATGAACCTGGGAGGTGGAGCTTGCAGTGAGCTGAGATCGTGCCACTGCAGTCCAGCCTGGCCAACAGTGTGAGATTCCGTCTCAAAAAAAAAAAAAAAAAACTTTCAACAAAGAAAAGCTTAGCTGGTCAACTCTAACAAACATTTAAAGCAGAATTGACACCAATCCTCAAACTCTTCTAAAAACAGAATATATGGGAACACTACCTAGTTCATTCTATGAGGCCATTATTACCCTGATAACTGTAAAACAATAAAATACTGCTGAAAGAAATTAAAGAGGACAGAAATAAATGGAAAGACATTCCACATTCAGAGAATGGATGTTAATATTGTTAAGATGGCACTATTCCCCAAAACAATCTACAGATTCAATCCCTAGCAAAAATCCCAATGGTCTTTTTTGCAGATATGGAAAAGCCAGCCTTGAAGTTCATGTGAAAATGCAAGGGACTCAAAGTAGCCAAAATAATCTTAAGAAAACACACTTCTCAATTTTAAAACAGTACAAAACTACAATGTTTAAAACAGTGTGGTACCTGCATAATTATCAACATATAGAATGTGATAATGTAATTGAGAGTCCAGAAATAAACCTAAATATCTACAGCTAACTGATTTTTGCCAAGGGTACCGAGAACTTCAGGGAAAGAACAGTCCTCAACAAGTGGTATTGAAACAATCAGATAATCAAAAGAAAAAGGCTGGACTCCTACCTCACACTGCGTAAAAGAAATTACCTAAAAATGGACCAAAGATCTAAATATAAGAGCTAAAACTATAAAACTTACAGAAGAAAATATGAAGATAATCTTCATCAACCTTGTATTTGGAAATGGCTTTTTGGATATGTTATCAAAAGCATAGATGACAAAAGAGAAACAGATAAATTGAACTTCATCAAAATAAAAAACTCTATCAAAGGAAATACAATCCAGAGAACAGGAAAAAATACCCTCAAATTATATATCTGATAAAGGTCTACAGATCTGTGAAGGTCTAGTATACATGAAATTTTTAAAGAGTCTGAGGACTGGTGTTAATTCTTCTTTAAATGTTTGGTACACTTCTATAGTGCATTTATTGGTACAACAACAAGATGATGACAAATAACCCTATTTAAAAAGGAGAAAGGGGCTGGGTGCAGTGGCTCATGCCTGTTATCCCAGCACTTTGGGAGACCAAGGCAGGCAGATCACCTGAGGTCAGAAGTTCCAGACCAGCCCGGCCAACATGGCGAAACCCCATCTCTACCAAAAATACAAAAATTAGCCAGGTGTGGCGGTGTGTGACTGTAATCCCAGCTACTCGGGAGGCTGAGACACGAGGAGCACTTGAACCCAGGAGGCAGAGGTTGCAGTGAGCTGAGATCGTGCCACTGTGCTTCAGCCTGGGCGACAGAGTGAGACTCTGTCTCAAAAAAATAAAATAAAAAATAAAGAGAAAGGGATTTGAATAGACACTTCTCCAAAGAAGATATACAAATGGCCAACAAGCACAAACATGTAAAGAAGCTCAATGTCATTCGTCATTAGTGAAATGCAAATCAAAATCACAATGAGATGCCACTTCACACCCACTAGGATGGCCTTAATCCAAAAAAACAAACAAAAAAAGAAAACCACAAAAAATAGTGTTGGCAGGGAAGTAGAGAAACTGGAACCCTGCAATCCTGCCCACTGGTGGTGGGAATGTAAAAATGATACGGCACTGTGGAAAAGTTTGGTAGTTTCTTAGTAAGTTACACACAGTTGTACCATATGACCCTGTAATTCCAGTCCTAGGTGTATAATCAAAAGAACTAGAAACAAGTGTTCAAACAAGTATTTGTATATAAATGTTCCTAGCAGCACTATTCACAAAAGTCAAAAGGCAAAACCAACCCAAATGTCCATCAACAGATAAATGAATAAACAAAATGTTATATATTCATACAATGAAATCTTTTTCAGCCATAAAAATAAAGTACTGATATATACCAAATGAAATAACCCAGACACAAAGGCCACAAATGGGATGATTCCATTTATATGAAATATCCAGGATATGCAAATCCATAGACAGAGAAAGCAGATTTGTGACTATCAGGGGCTGGAGAGCAGGGTGAGTCAGGACTGATGGCTAAATGGGGTGTATTTATAGTGATGAAAAAGTTCTACAACTAGACAGTGGTGATGACTCTAGAAAATTGTGAATATACTTAATACCGCTGAATTGCGATGTTAAAACGCTACATTTTCTGCTATTTGTGTCTTACCATAATTTACAAAAAGCTTAAAAAAAAAAAAAAAAGAAATCAAAGCAAAATCTTGACGTTTTCCCAAAGGCTCTCAAGCCGGTGCAGACCTACCAATCAGGCGCAGTGCCATCTGAGCGAGGGCCAGCGTGCTGGAATTGAGCAGGAGGTCGACGTTGTTTGTGCCGTGCTGCAGGGTGAGCATGCTGAGCATCACCAGGAGGAAGCGGGCTTGCGGGATGGTCCCCAGGCTCGGTCCTGACACGTTCTCATTGGTGATGGTTTGCAGGGGAACCGGCTGGATACCTAATAAGCATTGACACCCACTGACATTTCTTGTGATGGATACAAGAATAAACGTAACGCAGAAAGCACGGGCTATTACTTTAAACATCTGACTAATAGGCATTGACACCCACTGACATTTCTTGTGCGTGGATACAAGAATAAACGTAACGCAGAAGGCACGGGTGATTACTCTAAACTTCTGACTATTTTTCAGTGGTTTCCACAGAGTGGGCAGCTCTGTCATGCTGCACGATGGGTCTACCCCCTGTATTCTGTGCACAGGTCGTTCCATCTGTCTACAGGACTTAGCATGTTGCTCTCTGAATACACTGGTGCCCTATTCCATTCCTTCCATTTCAAATGTAAAAGTTATGTCTCACTTTTCCTCCACAAAACCAATCCAATCAACTCTCTGTAGATGCTCAAACTATACAGAAAATAAATATTAATATAGGACACAGACACTTTAGGATATGTGGTGATACACATAAAAATGTAAAAATGTAAAAATGTTATACTAGAGTACTTCAACATTGTGTCTCCTGCTAAATTTTAAAGTTTTGTTTAAAATCTGAGAAAGCTGACAGCAGCATAGATTATACAAGTACAAAGTACAAACACAGTCTTCTCAAAAGCAAAAATTGGCATTTGCAAGTTTCCACAACATATAATTAAAGGCAAACTATAAAATAACATTGATGCAACTGTTGACTCACCAAACTCTTTAAATTTGGCACTGGCATCCATCAAAACATTTCGAATGTTCTGAACAGCCCAAGCATACAGCTTGCCAAAGGTGACTTCCAGCAGCATCCGATTAAAAGGTGGGATCAAATCAACATCCTTTAAACAATCAGTAAGAGGTTCCCTTTCAAATAAAGATAAAGAATTTGACTCAGGACACTGCCAGACTTCTAACTGTTACAGAACAACATTTTGTTGCCACAGCTTCCTTAATTAAGAAAAAAATATGCTAACGTTTTACCCTATATCGATCCCCTCAGGAATAAGTCTTTGCCATCCACAAAACATCACGTACTGCACAGATAGAAGTAAGAAATTCTTGCTCACCAGTTTTAAAATTGTATCTATCCCTTCCAGGCGAATCTCTGCTCTCTCCAACTGCAAAATATCAATGCATACAGTTAAGTGTTATGTATATTACCCAATGCAGACATGCATTTCTCATCAAATGTTACCTGTTTTAGTAGACACTTTCTCATTTTTTCCACATCCACCGGTTCCGCCTTAAGGGCAAATTCAGCAATTGTACTGAGGAGTGGAGACTGCGGATAAAGACCCTGCACATTCTGCTTCAACCACTTGTATTTGTGAACACCTGTAACAGTACTCAACAGCAGCTGCCATTTGTCCTAACAAAGGAAAACCATTTTCATCATTTGTCTACCCTATTTAATATTAAACTGTGCTCTAAAAGTTATTCAAGTAAAATATAAATAATGCTCATAGGTTTAAATTGGTTAAAATGTTAAATTTAGTCATTAATACATGGTTTTAAAACTATGCTATAAATATAAGTGAATTTATAATCTCTATACTAATATATGTTGGAACAGGCTAGCTTGGCATACAAAGTTAAGTTATGGTTCATTTTAATGGCCACAGGGCCCAGCACTGTTTCTGGAACAAAGAATATATTTAAGGAAGGAATGGTGAATAATTAATGATACAATCTAGTACCAAAAATAAAAGGAAACCCTTCTCCAGCTACAGCTCTGACCAAGACATCATAAGTCAAGTTCATGAAGCATCACTGGGGCCATATTTCTAACAATCGCCCGTCCCTCCCTCTGGATGCTCAGGTACAGAGGTACGAGACTGTGGATTCCTTTGCTATGTGCTATGATTCTATTCAGCCAACCTCAGAATCACAGAAAATACTGCACCTTGGGTGATTTAATTGCAATGGGTCTCTTGTCCACATTTATTGGACTGTGAGGCAAAATGCAAGCTTCTTCTAAATCACTCCATTTCCAATTTTTTCTTCATCATCTATAGATTCTGGCTTCTTAGGAACTGTGTTTTAAAACATCATTCACTATAAAAATCATATACTTAAATATTAATTTTAAATTAAGAAATACTTAGATTTACATGAAGGACAAATATTTCATTCAAATAAACATCTGAACAACATTATAAATTGCAATGCTCAACAACAAGAGTGAAATGATCACCCTGGCAGAACAAAAAGACAAAGTGAGAGTGCGACGAGGGGAGAAGCCCCGAAGCAGGGGAAGCCCGGCAGCCAGCAAGCTCTTCCTCAAGTGCCAGAGAGTGAACATTTGAGTCTTTCAGGCCATGCAGTCTGTTGCAAATACTCAACTCTGCTGCTGCAGCACAAAAAGTAACCACAGATAAAGCAATAGGTGTGGCCGTGCTCCCGTAAAACTCTATTTATGGTGCTACAATTTTAGCTTCATGTAGTTTTCATGTGTCAAAAATAATATACTTCTTTTAATTGTTAAAAAACGATTTCAAACTGGAAAAAAAAAAAAAAGGTCTTAGTCCATGGGCAACACAAAGCAAGCAAGAGGTGGAATTTGGCCCACAGTTCCTGGCTTGTCCGCCCTGGTCCAGTTCAGTGGTTCTGTTAGTGTGTAACTGAATCAATTGAATTCACTGTGATATGTGGAATTTCCTCCCTATATTTTATCTCTTTTAAAATTTTTGGTCTAAATCTCCTCAGCATATAATATAAAAAATAAGCAACATGATAATACACCTGGGCAGTAAAGAGCTAACATAGCAGGCCAGGGTTGCTCAGACCCTGCAAATTCCCAAGGAAGGTCTGTCCCTTCATGATTGGTCCTTGTTCTAGGAGCTGAGCTCTGAGCCCTTGGAACACCCTGCCTGATAAGTTTTTTGGTATACCTGACACCCAGGACCTTGTGGCAGTGGTCTGGCCAGGTAGTTTATGCTAATGATGTGACTTGCGAGGGACCACTTGTTTTTGCACTGGGGCACTGGAGTCTGAGTAATTGAGGTCAGTCACATGGGCACTGCCTGCATATGTGACTGGCCCCCAACAAAAACTCTAGACTCGAGGCTCAGGTGCGCTGGCCCGGTTAACATTTCTTCACACATGATGTGACACACTTGCTGGGAGAGCTAAGCACATGCACGTGACACCACTGGGGAGAGACACTAAAGCTTGTGCCTAGTTTCCTCTGGACTTCCCTCCATGCACCCTTCCCTTTGCTAATTTTAATCTGTATCCTTTTTGCGGTAAAAAAACACAGCTGTGAGTATAACAGCTCTTCTGAGTCGTTTTAGTGAATCATCAAGCCTGAGAGAAGGCTCGGGGATCCCTGACACAGCAACAGGAATATTAATCACTTAATCTTTTCAAGTTACTTAATTTCCAAAAAAAAGAAAACCAGCTTGAAACAGCACACAATAAATCTATAAACCCACAAGAAACTCTAAAAGTGACAGTGTGGGCTCAGCACCCACGGATATGAGATGGCAAATGGTGGAGTCTCTCTCCCTCATGCTGAGGCAGCCTGTCTCCTGGGCCCGGGCTGAGTTCCTGCATGCCTGGGTTAAAGGAATCGCAGCAGTGTGACTGCTGTTACTTCCTGATCCAGAGCACCCCTCGGATCCAGACAGGCTGTTATGGTGTAGGGTTTGTTCAGGAACAATCAAATTAGGATGGCTTCTAAAACACTTTAGTCTTTCATAAGCTTATTGTTCAAAACACCCATCAGAAACTCAGTAATTAATACTGTTCAATAAGCAGGTTTGTGAGTAAATCAGTATAAGTCTTAAGAATATGATCAGAGGCCAGGCGCGGTGGCTCACGCCTGTAATCCCAGCACTTTGGGAGGCCGAGGCAGGCAGATCACGAGGTCAGGAGATCAAGACCATCTTGGCCAACATGGTGAAACCCCGTCTCTACTAAAATACAAAAATTAGCCAGGCGTGGTGGCACGTGCCTGTAACCCCAGCTACTTGGAAGGCTGAGGCAGGGGAATCGTTTGAACCTGTGAGGCGGAGGTTGCAGTGAGCTGAGATCGCGCCACTGCACTTCAGCCTGGCGATAGAGCAAGACTCCGTCTCAAAGAAAAAAAAAAGGATATAATCAGAAATTTCTGTAGTTTATTTATAATCACAAGTGACTAAATTCTAAGCATTTTTATTCAAATTTGGATTTAATGCAAAAAGATTTTTCTGTACCCTTACACAGCTACTTCCAGGAAAATGTCAGTAACTCTTTTAGCTTCCCTTTATAATTCTCCATGTATCAGAATACTCAATATTTCCAAACAAAAAACATGTCTTTAGAAGAACGGCAATAAGTTTAAATGTTCCCATTACATCTCATTACCAGGATAACTAATAAAATAAAAACACTTCCTTGTTCCCATCAATTTAGTAAAGATTATTTACATTTTCAACATCAATTTACTAGTAATCAAATCATACCACACTCAATTCCTAAACTGCCTCATTGTCTGATTGCTTGGAAAAATAAGCGAGATTTCTGTGCCCAAGTAACAGCAGATACCACATAAACCCACATGCCCAATAAAGCAGGCAGCAACCACACAGCCCAACTGCAGAAAAACTAAAGCACAGATACGTGATTTGGCTAGAATATTCCTTAGGAATCAGTTTCCAAAGTGACTGTACACCACGCTTCAGAAAGTATAATGAATTGTTACATGCACAAAGAACACACTGGGCAACAAAACTATGACAAGTATTCGATGACAAGTATTAGTGGACTGTGACCACACATGTAGAGGAAATGAAATTTATTCTAACAAAAATCTGAAAAAAGCAAGAGTTCAACTTTTCCAGTCACAGAAGATATTTACAGCAAAGTTAATTCTCCCCTTCATAAAATGCTTTAAGCCCTGCCCTAATGGCATTTAATACATTTTATTACTTGTGGATACCTAGAAAGCTAATCCCAATATATAAATTCTATGTGTTCGTGAATACATAGTAAGGACAAATTTCTATTGTAAAGAATTACACCTGTACATAGTTCTTCCCAAAAAATACATACCTCAAGATAATAAGCCATTCCAAATTTCTACATAAGACCAAAGTTTAACCTCTTTTCTTGTGGAACACTGTCTATATTTCTCACAATTGATCATTTAAAAAACAATCTTTCAAGACCAGTACATCACAGATCTCAACAAGAATAAATGTAAATTCATTTATGACAAAACTTCTAAAGGATCTTTATATTTATCTCTAATGCCCCCCAAAAGACTCAGATATCAGTACTTCTAGATCCAAATATTCCTATCACAAACACACAGAGGGTATCCCCTGCTATCCTCTGCATCACTCAAGGCATACAGCCTCACCTCCAAATATTGGCCAACACAAAACGCGTGCATGGATTCCCGAGTGTCTTCAAACTGCAAAGCAGCTTCCAAAGCTACCACTGGGTCTTCCCCTGCAAACTGAGCTGAAACAAAAAGGGAAAAAGCAACGTGAGTTCAATTCAGCTTGCCTGGAGAGCTATAGGAGAAATAGTGAGTAGGAAATAAGTTAGGTGCTTAACTCAAAAGTGAGGGTTACCAGAGTATAATGACCTCCCACTGTCTCCCAGGGTTGCCTGGGCCGACTCAGAACTTGAAATGAGTTCCAAGTATTAAAACAAAAATGCATAATGAGAGGAAATTCTTCAAATGTGCTCAATTTGTTGATAAGACAGACACCAAAGCCACCGATACATTAAAGTATGCGGGGGCTGGCACAAAACTAAAGAAATCATTTATAAGCCAAATACTCTGCTTAGAATGATACAGGCTGTAACTTTTAACCAGGAAATAAGAAGTGTAATCTTACCAAGAATACTATTTCCTGTTAACGACTGTGTCTGGAAGTCCTTTATATCATATACTTTCCCGTCAATCACAGTCCAGAAACCTCCATCTTTATTATGGTTCTCCAAATCAGCTTTGCGTATAAGTGTCACTTCCTCATTATTTCTACAGTTCTGACCTGTAAAAAATGACTCTGTATATACATAAACCAGAATCAGTCCATCGATCAATCAACAGGTAAAATGAAAAGAACTGTGTGAAAGAACTACAGCAGAAATAAAAAAATCCACAATCACAATGGGAGAAATACATATCTAGCTCTGAAACTAATACCACACATACAAATTCTATTAAATATAGAATGCTTTAAAAAAAAATCTAGGCAGCACGAATATCAAATCGGGCCATGCCAGGCCACAGAGCAAATCTCAACAGATTTCAAAGAAATAAAGTTACAGAGCATGTGTGCTGACTACAATGCAGTTAAATTAGAAATAGGTTTTCAAAAATTCATTCAAAATAAAATAAAAATGACTGTATATACAGAAAATAAAAATATTCACCCACATATTTGAAAATTATAAAATACACTCATAAGTAACCCAAAATTCTAAGAAAAAATGACTATGAAAATTAGAAAATGTGTTCAATTAATAATCAAAATACTGCAGATCAAAATTGGTGACATACAACTAAATGCATGCTTGAGGGCATTTCTGCCTTTAAATGTGTATATTAGAGGGAAAAAGCTAAAAAAGAAAAGAAACACCAAATCAATAAAAGTCTATTAGTTCATAAAAATACTCAAAAAAAGAAAACCTGAGTGGTGGTCACCTATGCAAGTGCTAGGATACCAACTCAATATTACGAAAAATAGTTAAAGGGAGGTGGCAGTTCAAGAAGTCAAGCTTAGACTATGTCCTTCCTGTACACATTGTACCTCCTGCTAACCAGACAGCAGAGGGCAAGGTTGGTGGGGATTTTATAGAGGACACGCAACACATGAATTCCCTGGTCTAGTTCACAGAACTAAAGCGGGAGCCACCCAGCACTACAGGCCTCCTGAGCCAACAGAAAGCATGCAGCATGACTCCAGACATAACACCGCCCTAATGAGCCTGAATTCAAATCCAACCAAACCTCTAGATCTAACCAGCAGATTAATGGAACTAACAGAAGAACATGTTGGTCTAGAATAAGAGAAAGCAATCAACCAAATTCAGAAAATGTGAAGTTCTCCAAAATAACCAACCTGCTTCTTTGAAAAAGAAAATGGTATGATCAGAGACAGGGAGAGGAGGGCCTGGAGCCATGCTGTTTGGGGAAAGACACTGGAAGCATATATTAAGCAATGCCAATATGCAGAACATGCTCAGGTCCTAATTCAAAATTACCATCTAAAAAAGGCATTTTTGAGATAGTCCAGGAAAATGTAACATGGACTGCAGGTTAGATTAAGGAATCACTGTTAATCTTATAAAACAGGATAATGATATTGTAGGGTTTTTTTTTTAAATCCTTATCATTAAGAGGTAAAATGCCTTAAAATATTTTAAAGACAGAGTTATGCTTTAAAATAATCCAATCAGGCAGGTGCGGTGGCTCACACCTGTAATCCCAGCACTTTGGGAGGCCGAGGCGGGCAGATCATGAAGTCAGCAGATCGAGACCATCCTGGCTAACACAGTGAAACCCCATCTCGTACCACACCGTATTACCTCATTTAACAGATATGATGAAGCAACTGAACAGGCTATTTTTCCATTTCCATTGCATTTCAACAGAGCCCACTAAAAAGTAGTATAAATGGCCCTTAAATACTAATATATTTTAAAACGCTCAAACTATATCGAAGTCACCACTTTCTGCCTAAGCAGGCAAAATCCCAAAAGCCCACACACAAGGCTGGGAGGCCAGCAGCCCTATTGGTGGTGAGAGAAATCAAGACGTACAGGAGCAATCTGGTGACAACCAGCCCACACTAGATGCATCCCCACCTGTGCATGTGCACAGGCACACAGGCGTGCACACATGGAGGACACATGTCCCAGGTCAGGCCTTGCAGAACTATTTGTGTTTTTTGTTTTTGTTGTTTTTGTTTGAGATGGAGTTTCACTTTCGTTGCCCAGCCTGGAGTGCAGTGGCACGATCTCGGCTCACTGCAACCTCTGCCTCCCAGGTTCAAGCGATTCTCCTGCCTCACCCTCCCGAGTAGCTGGGATTACAGGCATGTGCCACCATGCCCCGCTAACTTTTGTATTTTTTAGTAGAGACGGGGTTTCTCCAAGTTGGCCCGGCTGATCTCAAACTCCCAACCTCAGGTGATCCACCCACCTTGGCCTCCCAAAGTGCTGGGATTACAGGCGTGAGCCACCACACCCGACCCTCAGCACTATTTGTATAGCAACATTGTGGCAATAAGCCCAAGTGTCCACCAATAAGAGACTCACTAAAGAAAGATACATAAAAGACACATCCACACACTGAAGACTAAGCTGCTTTATAAACACAAAGAGCGACACTCTGATAAAATACTCCAATATATATGGTTAGTAAAAAAAAAAACAAGCAACAGAAGTAATGCAACATGCTACCACTAGCGTACTCATTCCAGAGAACAAGGAGGTTACAGAGGAGACTGAAAAGTCAGAGGCAGCAGGTGGGAAATGGGTGGAAGGCGTGGGCGGGGAAGCGACAGTGTGTCTCTGCCTAGGTTTGATTTTTGAACCACGTGACTGTATTCCTTTTTTTTTTAATGACTGTAAAACAAAATAAATGCTCTTCATACTAGAAATAAAATGTTAGCAAAATCTGCATTCAAAACTAGGATTACTGTTCTACACTGACAAAGTTCACTACCATTAGCAAAAGCAGTTTTCTCATTGACATAATGAGATACAACAGCGTGCATGAGGTCCTCAGCAGGCCTGCACCCTACAGGTGCTCCACACGTGCAAATCACTACTATTACCATTACTATTACATAACAGATATAATATATAATTATACTGTCACTGCTATAACCAGCATTACATACTAACACAGCCCACGTTCAGAGTATAAAGAAGGCTGTGGAACCCCCTGCAGAAGGTGGGAGGGCCTGGGACTGTGGATAAAGGGGAGCTCTTTGGGACTGTGCCACCTGAACCTGGAACCTGGGCCCCCAGGTTGGGTCCCCAGGCCTGTGTGCCTCAGCTTGCTCATCATTCACTCTCAACACGGATAACACCTTCAACTGCAAACATGTTTAAAAAGCACAGGCCAGCTCCCCCTACCAATACCAGAAAAAGCAAGTCTCCACACAGGCCCAGGATGAGAACCTACAAGTGGTACTAGCTACAAAACACATGGAGAACAGGGTTCTTGCACACACACCTTATGAGATGTTGGAGAGCTATACGGCAAAGGCATCTACAGGGTGTAGCCAGACGGTCTAAAAGGGCCGTGACAACAACCGCCATTTGTTGCAGATCAATGGCAAGCTCATTGTCTTGTGGAAGGGTGAGGTACCTCAGGAAACTCTCACTGGGGCTCAGAGGGCCAGACAAAAGCTAGAAAGGAAAAGTAAACAAACATTCAGAAATGGTGGGAAAAATTAAAGTAACACAGTTAGCCTTTACCCACTCTTTATATGTTGGTATTGACTCATTTGACCCATCAAATGACAATGCTGATGATATAGTTATACTATACAGCTACGTATTTGTGCAGCATATAAACTGTGTAAATGTCTAAATTTGCGGTATACATGTACACAACATTGACTGTGCGTGTATACATTTATGATACCACAGGTAAGTTGAATCCACACAGATTACTAACATGAGCAAACCACCCTACAGGCCTAGGAGCCCTGGAGAAAGGCAGAAGCACCTCTGTGGGAACCCAGCACAGCATCTCAAGCTGGCCTCGAAATCTAAAACCAAAACCTTTATTTTAATCTAAACATTGCCCACTCTGGAGAACGCCGACTTTCATTTGCAAATTAAATCATAGTTCTAATTCTTCTAAAGGCAGAAGAGTCCTATTATCATTAGCTTAAAGACTGCCAAATAATAGAAAAATTAAACCAAAGCATGATATTGAAATGCCTAAGACTTTCCCAAAAAGATGCAAAATCCAACTTGTACTTGACCTGTAAAGACCAGCAGTCCTGGAGGTTTATGCCCAGGGCCCCACACGCCTGCTCCTCCCCCAGCTCGGCGTCCACACCTGTTAAGGGGGGAGCTGGTACTAAACAGAGTGATAGCTCAGGTGACATGCCCTGCACAGAGCCCAGTACATAGGAAGGACCAACAAAGCAGGCCGCTCTTTTCGTCATTCTTTTCTGGTATTGATTTAAAAGTGCGTGTTTCAAGCTTGGTTCTGTGCTGACAAGGAAGTCGGCGCTCACTGATCCGAGTCTTCTCCACAAACAAGTGACCTCCTATACCTGTCTAACCTGACTCACTGCTGTTACCACCAAACACACACATGCCAGAGAAAAACACTGCCGCGGACACACACGCTGGTCTTGCGTGAAAAATAAGTAGACTCAAGTGCCACCTACACACAAAGTTCCATCATGACACTCACGTACATGTCGCCATTGGAGTGACGCATATCCTTCCTGCAAATGATGCTCTGGAACCTTTGCAGCAAGGGCAAAAGTGGGGCACTGGTGCCCTGGGCAGAACGCTCATTGTCAGTCTCCTGTGCCCCGCTGTCCCACAGCTGAAGCAACAACAGGATGGCAGACAACATTTGGCTAAAGGAGAAAACATATTTATTCCTTGTAAAAACAGATTAACTTCTTTTCTTCATGGTTGATCAAAAATAAAAGCAAACAGCTAGATAGAAGTGAAGCAATACTTGGGATATTAAAGGAAATGAAAGTAAAGCCGTGGTAATTAAATCACTGAATTGACACCGAGACTTTAGCATAAGACATTGCCTTCTGCTGATAGGAAAGACCAGTCAAGAAGCTCAAAGAGCACGTTTACATGGAACTTCTAGGATCTTAAATTCATGGAATAAAAATAATTAAATGAGAAAAACTGAAAGAAAAAAAAAGAACAGTTCCCAGGCTAGAAAACTGAGCATAAAAGAGGAAGAGAAGAAAAGGTAAAGAGAGAGCAAGCTCTGGGACATGGTTCTCTGGTTACAGAGCACCACATCTGCTGCAGTCACACACGATTTAGTGAAATGCACACAACGCAACAGGTATTTGGACACAGAGGTGCTTCCCCAAAGCATTTCCAGTCTGCGGCAGCCCTCACCTCAACGTGCCTCTCTGCACAGCCAGCTCCAGCAGGATGGCCAGGGCCAAGTGCTGGTCCTGCAGGGGGATGCTTCTGGCCCTTTCGTGCCTGGTGTTCCATGAACATCCCTGAAATGAAAGCAGTGGATGCAGGAACAAAGCGACCTCCAGAAAGACAGTATGCTTACAATCACACTTAACATGTTTACTACACACTCCCTCCCAAGGAAGGATATATTTTTAATATTTAGAATCAAGTTTCTGAGACTTGCTACTCAAATTTTTCAGAGATTTTTAAAGTATACAATTAACTTACAGAAATGTATTTTATTTAAAGTGTTCATTCAGATACTATATTACAGTAGATGACATACTCCAAGTGTGTGAAGCATGAAATAATTTATCTCATTATCCAAAACATAAGCAGAAGAATAGCTATCTTTTCCAGTTTCAATGATGTGTAAGACTATACCAGTATCAACCTCCTCCTACAGAATTAGAGAACCAATTTCTAAAACCACCTGAGGATCTGGAGGCAAAATGTCTACACTAATTTCTATCTCTGATCAAAGATTACCTGGTTGCTTACTCCATACCCAGCTCTCCAGAATTGACTTGGCCCTATATACAGGTGCAGGAGTTTCATCTTTTTTCTCTTTGTCATCCAGATCTTCTTTCTTTGTTCCACTTGATTCGACACTATCATCTGCAGAATTAAAATTTTTTTAATCTGTAATCGCTTTTCAGAATGCCATACCATTAGTCTCTGCAAATGTCCCTCCCCGAAAAGTTACAACACACATCATTAACTGAATGTTTGACAACTTAAAAATAAAATACATCAATCATACCTCTAACAGATCCAGTATAATTTTCATAAACAAACCAATATATCAGCCAGGAGTGGTGGCTTACGCCTGTGATCCCAGCACTCTAAGAGGCCGAGGCGGGTGGATCATGAGGTCAGAAGATGGAGACCATGTTGGTTAACACGATGAAACCCTGTCTCTACTAAAAATACAAAAAAATGGCCAGGTATGATGGTGGACGCCTATAGTTCCAGCTACTCGGGAGGCTGAGGCAGGACCATGGCGTGAACCTGGGAGGCAGAGCTTGCAGTGAGCTGAGATGGCACCACTGCACTCCAGCCTGGGCAACAGAGCAAGACTCCATCTGGGAAAAAAAAAAAAAAGAAACCAATATATCAAATTATTTAAAGTGTGTCTTCCAAAATGATATTTCATTAACTTCCTAGTAGATTTCACAACTGAGAAACTTAGTTTTTGATATTTACCTACTTCAATTTCACACCAATTGCTTTTATCCAGTGAGTCCCAGTGCTTGCGTACCCATGGGAAAATGGAGGGTGTAGAAAAGGAGTACAATTCAAAAATCTTTTAACTCTTTACAAGGCCCTACTCCACTGCCAACTGGGAAGCACTGCTATGCAGGGGCACTGTCACTGATAGCATCATTCAAGAGCACTGGGACAAAAAGGAAAAGCTGAGAAAAATGACTTTAGGCCACTGAATGTAAAGTTTCAGTCAAAAACAACTGTCATAAAACTCCTTACATAGTAAGCGAAGAGAAGAGAGAAATAACCTTAACCTTGAAGTCTAAACACCTTCCATCACAGAAGGCTGTGACTAAACATCTAAACAACATAATTAGAAAAATGTATCTCAGTCGGTGAAAGACATGATATCCCATCCAGATTACAAATAATGAGTATCTAAAAATCTCTAAGGAAACAGTTCCTCTGTTTACAACATTTCTGACACCAAATGTATGGAATTTTGCACCAAGCAATTCTCCAGTTCTCTGCGACACCCAGCTGTGTGTCCCACAGTGCAATTCAATTCTGAAACTAACTACCTAGAATTAGCACAGACCCCACAGGTTAATAACAGCAGAGAAAAGGTGAATGCTGAAAAAAATATCCAAAGAACTAATGGCTGAAAACTTCCTAGGTTCGGCAAATGACATAAACCTAGGCAGATTGAAGAATCTGTGCAAAGCCCACACAAGATAAATCCTAAAGGAAGCCATGACGAGGCACATCATAATCAGCTGCTAAACACTAAGGACAAAACCTTTTGAAAAGTGCCACAGAAAGTAGATATAGAAGAATGTCTTTTGTGGCCTGAAATTAAGACCAAATATTATGTGCTGCCTTGAGATCGGTAAAATCAAGAAGGCCTCAATAGCCTAACCACAAGGTCTCCCTGGAGCTCTGCTCTCAGGTATAAGATCCCAAAGCCAAACAACCTCCTTATCATTGGAGACCCGACCCCAGCCTGCTCATCCCTGCCGGCCCAGAGATATTCAAACAAGCCAATCACATCACCCTCCTGTTACTACAAAATATGTCTCCCACAGCCCCTGGTGGTTCACTCTGTTCCCAAGTGCAGCCCCCATGTGGCATGCGGTCTCCCCCACCCCCAGGGCTGTGAGCATGTGTGACTAATAAACTGCTATTTCATCTGTGCAGTGTCGGTGTCCTATGTTCAGCCATCCCATATCCCTAGGGCAGGCATCTTCTAGGGTTATAAACAGAACTTTAATCAACCTCTCCTTGGTTATTTCACTGGTTCCATGATACAGCTTTTTCTGTGCAAAAGATCTGAACAGGAACTTCACAGAGGATACAAGAGTGGCAAAGAAGAACATGATATTCAGCATCGTTAGCCATTACGGAAGTGCAATTAAAACCGCAATGAGATCCCACTAGACTTGTTAGAATGGCTCAATTGAAAAACACTGGTAACATCAAGTGCTAACAAAGACACAGAGCAACAGAAACGTGACAGATTGCCAGTGGGAATGCAAGCTAAAACAGCCTCCAGTTTACCAAGGTAGACACCTCATGTCACAGAATACAGAGTAGAACCCAGCCAGGAACACAGCTCAGGTGAGAACACAGGTGCTGGCTCTAAATGCCACACTCTGCCCTCTGTGTGTGTGTGTGTGTGTGTGTTGTGTGTGTGTGGTCACTAACCACAGCCCACTGGCCAAACCCAGCCCACAGCCTCTTTGTGTATGGTCTGAATGCAGAGAAAGTATTTTACTTTTGTTGTTGTTTTGAGACAGAGTCTTGGCTCACCACAACCTCTGCCTCCCAGGTTCAAGCGATTCTCCCAGGTTCAAGTGATTCTCGTGCCTCAGCCTCCGAGGAGCTGGGATTACAGGCATGCATCACCATGCCCGGCTAATTTTTTGTTTTTAGTAGAGATGGGGTTTCACCATGTTGGCCAGGCTGGTCTTGAACTCCTGACCTCAGGTGATCCACCTGCCTCGGCCTCTAAAAGTGCTGGGATTACAGGTGTGAGCCACCATGCCCGGCCACCGTATTTTATATTTTTTAATAATTGAAAAACAATCAAAAGGAAAACAGTGTTTTGTGACTTGCAAACATTCTGAGGACTTCATCTTTTGTGTCCATAAATAAACTTTACAGAATGAACGTCCCCTGCCCGCTGACGCAGTATTGTCTGTGGCTACTTTGGCACTACAGCTGCAAGGTCCCATGGCTATGACAGAGACCATAGGGTCCATTGAGGCCTTAAAATATTTACTATCTGGCCCTTTAGAGAAAGTAGGCCACCCCTACCCTACATCTGGCTATAAATTTTACACATTTGACAAATTCTGAGACCCTGTCTCAGAAAATAAGATAAAATATTCATAGTCTTAATAATGGAAAACAAAAACATTTATTGAATGTCAAAACATCTCCCTAACACCCCGAATCAGTTGGGATCTACATAAAGAACAATTACGCTCTGCTTTCTAACCATGATTTTTAAAAGAACAAAGGACAAAAAAATTCATGAAATGTGAGCCAGCCATGGTGGCTCATGCCTGTAATCCCAGCGCTTTGGGAGGCCAAGGTGGGCAGATCATGAGGTCAGGAGTTCAAGACCAACCTGACCAAGATGGTGAAACTCCATCTTTATTAAAAATACAACAATTAGCTGGGCATGGTGGAGGGTGCCTATAATCCTAGCTACTCAGGAGGCTGAGGCAGAGAACTGCTTGAACCCAGGAGGCAGTGGTTGCAGTGAGCCAAAATCATGCCACTGCACTCCAGCCTGAGCGACAGAGCAAGACTCCCTCTGAAGAGGAAAAAACAAAAAAATTCATCAAATATAATGAATAAAACATATACTTTGGATTTTGCCATGTACTTAGCTTTTTTTCTTAGAGCACCTTTTAGAACTATTGTTTCACAGAAAACACTTTGGGAAATGTTTTAATTTATAAACAAATACTGGAGGGCTAGGAAGAAGAGGTTAAAACTTTTAAAAATATACAGAATGAATTACTGATACAATAAAAAAAAAAAAAGGTTGCTGATTCCTGTCTTGGAAGACACTGTCATGTGGACACTCTTAGCCTCAGCATCCACAGGTCCAGAAAGGGAAAATTTCAAGTCAGAGAGAATTCTCTATATATATACCATTTATTTGGAACATTCAGCCCTCAAGATCCCAACACCATGACCTCAGTTTCAACACAATTGTCTTTAGTCCTCATGTCACTGCTTTTGGTGCTGCCTGTTGTCAAGGCAGTGGAAGCCAGTGATGCAACTGCTCTCTCGTTAAAAGGTGTGGTTCTCAGTATTACAGGCATTTGTACTTGCTTGCGGGTATATGCACAAAAGAAAAAACTGAACAGATGTGACTTTGAAGGGCCTAATGAATGAAACCTCACTCCGAGAACCTTTGTGCTACTGAAACTAAATGTAAGCTTTGGTGTCTGAAAATTTCCAAGAATTAGTAAGTAAGAGAGTTTTACTTTCTGAGTTGACTCCATGAAATGGGAACAAATTGGTACACAAATGGATTTTGCCCAGAATCCTAGGAAATCACCACTGTTCAGTTGTAATCACTGCCTCCTAAATCAGTGAGTCTGTTCTCTGTATTTTATTAGACTTCTGTCATCTCCCAAGTTAATATTGTATTTAGATATCCAATAGTCAGCTAAAAAGGGAAACATTTATCTCTGGGAAGAAAAAAAATCATTTAGAAAAATGTATTCAGTGTATCTAATACTGAAATGGAGAAAAGACTTAATGTTAAAGGGAAAAAAAAACACTATAGACATTGACATAGAAAAGAGATTTAATGTTAAAAAAAAAACTTTATATTAACTGAGTAACACCTCCTGATGAGAAGTGCTATATTAAATATAAACCCAATATGTTGTTTAAAAAAAAAAAAGATGAAAATCAAAAGCACTATGCAGAATGAAAGAAGCCAGACACAGAAGAACCTAACTACATGATTCCATTTATGGAGTTCTAGAACAGGCACAATTTGTCAATGCTGGAGAAACATCAGGCCAGCTATTGCCTCTGGGAAGAAGGGGCAGGACACCAGAGAACTTTCTGAGCAAGAGTCATGATAAAGATATGGGTTACACAGGTTACATTTGTCAAAACTTGTGAAATGGTAAACTCAAAATAGATGCGTTTCATTATACATAAATTTTACCTGAAAGTCAAAAACAAAGTTAAACTAGAATCAATTACATACATGAGTGTCTAAGGAGCTAGGTGAGACAAACAGCAGATGGACAGACAGCAGGATGTGGAGCCAAATACAGTGGCAGAACATGGAGGTGGGTCTGCAGCCACTCATTGTACACGTCAGTTATTGTGTGTGTGTGTATGAATGTTTTCAAACAAATATAAAAAATAAATTAAAAAAAAACACGGGTAACTCTGCTTGACACTGAAACTGAAAAGAGAGACTAATACTTTTTCCCATGGTTTGTTTTGTGTTTTTTGTTTTTTTTTTTTTTGAGATGGAGTGTCACTCTGTCGCCCAGCCTGGAGTGCAGTTGCACAATCTCTGCTCACTGCAACCTCCACCTCCTGGCTTCAAGCAATTCTCCTGCCTTGCCCTCCCAAGTAGCTGGGATTACAGGCGCCCACCACTATGCCTGGCTAATTTTTGTATTTTGTAGTAGAGATGGGGTTTCACCATGTTGGCCAGGCTTGTCTCAAACTCCCAACCTCAAATGATCTGCCCACCTCAGCCTTCCCAAAGTGCTAGAATTACAGGCATGATCCACCGCACCTGGTCCCCATGTATTTTCAAGTGGACACCATTCCAATTCATTCCACAAAAGAAGAAATACTTGCCGGGTGCGGTGGATCATGCCTGTAATCCCAGTACTTTGGGAGGCTGAGGCGGGTGGATCACGAGGTCAGGAGATCGAGACCATCCTGGCTAATACAGTGAAACCCCATCTCTACTAAAATACACAAAAAATTAGCCAGGCGTGGTGGCGGGCGCCTGTAGTTCCAGCTACTCAGGAGGCTGAGGCAGGAGAATGGCGTGAACCTGGGAGGCGGAACTTGAAGTGAGCCGAAATCGTGCCACTGCACTCCAGCCTGGGTGACAGAGCAAGACTCCATCTCAAAAAAAAAAAAAAGAAGAAGAAATACTTTCTTCAGTCTAACGCTCTCCCAACTGAGCTATTTCAACTTAGAATAAATACTTTCTAAACTGGTAGCTTTATCCACATTGATGACTCTCAAGTAGGGGGACCAACAAACTTCAACAACGGTTCTCAACTAAGGATCTTTTCAGATTCAACAAGTTTAGGGTGTATACAAGCACCCATTTCTTTTAAACCTCAATGGGGACTCTGAAACACAGCCACTGTTAGGAACAACCTAATGATAGTATTATTGAGCATTCAAAATTACAATGCTAAATAACATTGTTCAATGGCATTTCCTTGCAGGCCAAAGGCTTCCAAAAAGTGTTTAATACACCCCCAAAGAACACCACAAATGCAGCAAGATGGTTTTGCAATAAAAATGCCTTCAAATCACATAAAACAATAAAATCCAGGCAGCTTGTATTAACTACCATTTTAGACAACAATCTCCAAAGTAAAAAGCAAAACTTCAAAGAGTTAAGCTCAAAGCTCTTGTTCCTATAGGACATTACAAAATTTCTATAAAATGCATTTTATAATGGTCTTTACAAAATAAAAAACACTAGTTAAAGTCCCTTACCTTTTCTAGGAGGGAGCTCTCCATTCTGGGTTGATTCAGTTCCAGTGTATACAATTTCTCCATCTTTAACCATTTCATTCCACAGACCACACAGCTCATTTCTTGAGAATACAAGCTGGCAATGATAAACGAGATAAGCTTACAGAGTGCTCACACTCACATTGCAATTTTTAAAGAATGATATGGAAAAAAAATCTCAATCCCCCTTATGTATTCAATCATTCGGTAATAAAATCAATGATTTACTGAATTAGTGACTTAATCATTTTACATTTCATGGAAGTCATTCAAGAAATATAAATGAAAAGGTGCATAATAGTGTAAATACTATGCTACCTCTTATGTAACATACAAGAAAAAAGACACATGGTCAGGCGAGGTGGCTCATGCTTGTAGTCCCAGCACTTTGGGAGGCTGAGCAGGGCACATCACCTGGGATCAGGAATTTGAGACCAGCCTGGCCAACATGGTGAAACCCCGTCCCAACTAAAAACATAAAAAAATTAGCTAGGCGTGGTGGCGGGTGCCTGTAATCCCAGCTACTCAGGAAGTTGAGGCAAGAGAATCGCTTGAACCCAGGAGGCATAGGTTGCAGTGAGCTGAGATCGCGCCACTGCACTCAGCCTGAGTGACAAGAGCGAGACTCAGTCTCAAAAAAAAAAAAGAAAAAAGAAAAAAAAGACAGACACACAAACACACACACGTGCATGTGCTCTGAAAAGATAAACCAAAAGCAAGTACCAATGACTACCTTTGGGGAAATGGGGAGGGGACATGGACAAAGGCAGCAGGACCAGAAAAAGCAACAACATTGTGAGTATACTTTATAAGTCTTTACTTCCGAAACATACATGACTTTCATCCTCAAAAATTAAAATTAAATCATAAAAAAGCAAAACCTACAACTGGCAACAAGCAAATTAACCCATGCATATACAAAGAAAAGTAGGTCAAGGGACTTTTGAACTATACATCATTAATAGAATATACTATAATGAAAAATAAAATCTTTTATTTATTGGTATTGATAATATTGTCACAATTTTAGAACTACTTCATGTTGCACAATAAAGCAATGTAAATACAACAAAACATGTTTATGATAAAGTATTAAATGTTATTAGAAATTAAGACTTTAGGCTGGACATGGTGGCTCACACCCGTAATCCCAGCATTTGGGAGGCCAAGGCAGGTAAATTACTTGAGGTCAGGAGTTCATGACCAGCCAGGCCAACACGGTGAAACCCCATCTCTACTAAAAGTATAAAAAATTAGCCAGGTGTGCTGGTGCATGCCTGTAATCCCAGTCACTCAGGAAGCGGAAGCAGAAGACTAGCAAGAACCCAGGAGGCAGAGGTTTCAGTGAGCCGAGATTATGTCACTGCACTCCAGCCTGGGTAAACAGAGTGAGACTCCATCTCAAAAAAAAAAAAAAAAAAAAAAAAAAAATTAAGGTTTCCAGTGGAAAAGAGGAAAAAAATCATAGAAATTTTGAAAAACAAGTTAAATTGGAAAGCTATGAACTTTATTTTTGAATATATTTGCTTACTCTGTTTTTTGAAAGGACTAGAATCAAAGGCAATCGGACAGCACGCACCCAGATTTTGGTTTCTCAGAACCATTTCCCAATAAAAGATGCTAGGGCTCTTGGGAAAATAAATAGATTCAAGGGCTAGGGCAGACAAAGATGAGCCTGGAATATCTTGTTTCCTCAAAGAAAAAGCTGTTAATGTCCAGGTGCGGTTGCTCATGCCTATAATCCTAGCACTTTGGGAGGCTGAGGTGGGCAGATCACTTGAGGTCAGGAGTTTGAGACCAACCTAGCCAACATGGTGAAACCCTGCCTCTTCTAAAAATACAAAAAGTAGTTGGGCATGGTGGCAGGTGCCCATAATCCCAGCTACTCAGGAGGCTGAGGCAGGAGAAGAGCCTGAACCCAGGAGGTGGAGTTTGCAGTGAGCCGAGCCTATGCCACTGCACTCTAGCCTGGGTGACAGAGCAAGACTTTATCTCAAAAAAAAAAAAAAAAAAAGCAGCTGCTCAAAGACTGATAGGGACTCCTGGCTAAATTTATAATAATTATAATATCTGTGAGCATCAAAATCAAAAACGCCTTTGCTTGCTAACATCTGTGAGTCAGAAAAGGCTTCCCACAACAGGAAAAGGGAGCATTTCAGACACTGGGGGAAGGCATCCATTCTGAAAACTGCGTATGTGACAGAAGCTCCCTTGTCTGGCAAAAAAAAAAAAAAAAAGCCATTTTTAATCAAAAGAGGCACAGATGTTTGCCCATCTTTTTTTTTTTTTAACTTCTGTGGATACACACTAGTTGTATGTATATATACAAATGGGTTACATGAGCTATTTTCACACAGGCATACTATGCGTAATAATCACATCACAGTAAATGGAGTACTCAATACCTAAAGCATTTATCCGTTGCATTACAAATAATCCAATTATACTGTTATTTTTAAATGGACAATAAATTGACTGTAGTCACCGTGTAATGCTGTCAAGTACTAGATTTTATATATTCTATCTAACTCTTTTTTTTTTTTTTTTTGAGACGGATCTCGTTCTGGCACTAGGCTGGAGTGCAGTGGCACGATCTTGGCTCACTGCAACCTTTGCCTTCCGGGTTCAAGGGATTCTCCTGCCTCAGCCTCCCGAGTAGCTGGGACTACAGGCTCACACCACCACACCCAGCTAATTTTTGTATTTTTGGTAGAGATGGGGTCCACCATGTTGGCCAGGATGGTCTGGGTCTCCTGACCTCATGATCCACCTGCCTCGGCCTCCCAAAGAGCTGGGATCACAGGTGTAAACCACTGTGCCCAGCCCTATCTAACTCCATTTTTATACCCATTAACCATCTGCACTTCACCCCCACTTTATCCTTCCCAGTCTCTGATAACCATCATTCTACTCTATCTCAATGAGTTCAATTACTTTCATTTGCTTAGCTCCTACAAATAAGTGAGAACATGCAAAGTTTGTTTTTCTGGGTCTGGCTCATGACATTCTGTTCCTGACTTAGCATAATGACCTCCAGTTTTATCCATGTTGTTGCAAACGACAGTATCCCATTCTTTTTTATGGCTAAATAGTACTCCATTGAGTATATATGCCACATTTTCTTCATCCATTCATCTGCTGGGAACACTTAGGTTGCTTCCAAATGTTGGCTATTGAGAATAGCGCTGCAGTAAACATGAGAGTGTACATATTTCTTCAACATACTGATATTCTTTCCTCTGGGTATATACCTACCAGCAGTGGGATTGCTGAATCACATGATAGTCCTATTTTTAGTTTTTTGAGGAACCTCCAAGCTAATCTCCATAATGGCTGTGCTAATTTACATTCCCACCAACAGTGCACAAGGGTTCCCTTTTCTCTATATTCTTGCCAGCATTTGTTCTTGTCTTTTGGATATAAGTCATTTTAATTAGGGAGAGACAATATCTCGTTGTAGTTTTGATTTGCATTTCTCTAACGATCAACCATGTTCAGCACCTGTTCATATTGCCTGTTTGTCATTTGTATATCTTCTTTTGAGAAATGTCTGTTCAAATATTTCGCCCATTTTCATTGGATTATTAGATTTTTTTCCTACAGAGTTGCTTGAGCTAATTATATATTCTGGTTATTAATCCCTTGTCAGATGGATAGTTTGCAAACATTTTCTCCCATTCTGTGGGTTGTCTCTTCATTTTGTTGATTGTTTCCTTTGCTGTGCAGCTTTTTAACTTGATGTGATCCCACTTGTCCATTTTAGCTCTGGTTGCCTGTGTTTACGAAGTATTGCTCAAGAAATCATTACCCAGTGCAATGTCCTGGAGAGCCTCCCCAATGTTTTCTTTTAGCACTTTCATAGTCTGAAGTCTTAGGTTTAAGTCTTTACTCCATTTTGATGTGATTTCTGTATATGGTGAGAGATAGCGGTCCAGTTTCATTTTTCTGCATATGGGTGTCCCATTTTCCCAGCACCCTTTATCAATGAGGCTATCCTTTCCCTCATATATCCTCCGGGCACCTCTGTCAAAGGTGAGTTCACTGTAGATGTATGGATCTGTCTCTGGGTTCTCTATTCTGTTCCATTGGTCTACGTGTCTGTTTTTATACCAGTACCATGCTGTTTTGGTATACCTTTCTAGTAAACTTTGCACTTGATCTAAGCCAAAAAAGACTAGGAAGTGATTGTAGTATAACTTTAAGTCAGGTAATGCAATTTCTCCAGTTTTGTTTTTTGCTCAGGATGGCTTTGGCTATTCTGTCTCTTTTGTGATTCCATGTAAATTTCAGGATTTTTTTTTCTATTTCTGTGAAGAATGTCATTGGTATTTCGAAAGGGATTACATTGAACGTGTAGATTGCTTTGGGTAGTACAGACATTTTAACAATATTGATTCTTCCAATCCATGAACACGGAGTATCTTTTCCTTTTTTGTGTGTCTCCTTCAATTTTCTGCATCAATGTTTTACAGTTTTCGTGGTAGAGATCTTTTCACTTCTTGGGTTAGGATTATTCCTACGTATTTTACTTTATTTGTAGCTATTATAAATGAAATGATTTTTCTTGATTTATTTTTCATATTGTTCACTGTTGACATATAGAAATGCTACTGATTTGGCCAGGCACAGTGGCTCATACCTGTAATCCCAGCACTTTGGGAGGCCAAGGCAGGCAGATCACCTGAGGTCAGGAGTTCAAGAGCAGCCTGGCCAATGTGGTGAAACCGTCTCTACTAAAAATACAAAAATTAGCCAGGCCTGATGGCAGGCGCCTGTAATCCCAGCTACTCAGGTGGCTAAGGCAGGAGGATCGCTTGAACCCAAGAGGCAGAGGTTGCAGTGAGCCGAGACTGCGCCGAGACTGCGCCATTGCTTTCCAGCCTGGGCCACAGAGTGAGACTCCATCTCAAAAAAAAAAAAAAAAGAGAGAGAGAGAGAAATGCTACTGATTTTAGTATGTTAATTTAGTATCCTGCAGTTTTACTGAATTTATCAGTTCTAATCATTTTTTAGTGGAGTTTTTAGGTTTTTCCAATTATAACAATCATCTGCAAACAAGAATAACTTGGCTTCTTCATTTCCAATTTGGATGCCCTTTATTTCTTCTTTTTTTTTTTTTTTTTTTTTTTTTTTCTGAGATGGAGTCTTGCTCTGTAGCCCAGTCTGGAATATAGCGGCACAATCTCAGCTCACTGCAATCTCCACTTCCGGGGTTCAAGTGATTTCCCTGCCTCAGCCTCCCAAGTAGCTGGGACAACAGACACCCGCCACCACGCCTAGCTAATTTTTATATTTTTAGTAGAGATAGCATATCACCATGTTGGCCAGTCTGGTCTCAAACTCCTGACCTCAAGTGATCCACTCACCTCAGCCTCCCAAAGGGCTGGGATTACAGGTGTGAGCCACTGCACCCGGCCTTTCTGTCTCTTATCTGACTCCTCTAGCAAGGGCTTCCAGTATTATACTGAATAATAGTGGTGACAGTGGGCATCCTTGTCTTGTTATGGATCTTAGAGGAAAGGCTTTCAGTTTTTCACCTTTCAGTATGATACTAGCTGTGCGTCAGTTGTATCTGACTTTTATTGCGTTGAGGTGTGTTCCTTCTATAACCAGTTTTTTTCGAATTTTTATCATGAAAGGATGTTGAATTTTATCAAATGCCTTTTCAGCATGAATTTAAATGATCATATGGTTTTTTATCCTTCATTCTACTGATATGATGTATCAAACTGATTGATTTGGATATGGTGAAACATCCTGGCATCCCTGGGATAAACCCCACTTTGGTCATGATGAATGATCTTTTAATGTGTTGTTGAATTCGGTTTGCAGGTATTTTCTTGGGTATTTCTGCCTGAATGTTCATCTGGGATACTGGCCTGTTTTCTTTTTTTTGATTATGTTTTTGTCTGGTTTTGATATCAGGGTAATACTGGCCTTTTAGAATACGTTTGGAAGTATTCCCTCCTCCTCTATTTTTCAGAATAGTTTCACTAGGATTGGTAATAGTTCTTCTTTCAATGTTTGGTAAAATTCAGCAGTGAAGTTATTGGGTCCCGGGCTTTTCTTTGCTGGAAGACTTTATTATTACAGTTTCAATCTCACTACCTGTTACTGGTACGTTCAGGTTCTGGATTTCTTCATGGTTCAAACTTGGAAGGCTGGATGTGCCTGTGAAATTATCCATTTCTTTTTTTCTTTTTTTTTTTTTAGACACAGTCTCACTCTGTCACCCAGGCTGGAGTGCAGTAACATGATCTCAGCTCACTGCAAACTCCATCTCCCAGGCTCAAGTGATTCTCGTGCCTCAGCCTTCCAAGTGGCTGGAATTACAGGCATGCAACACCATGCCTGGTTAATTTTTGGATTTTTAGTAGAGATGGAGTTTCACCATGTTGGCCAGACTGGTCTCGAACTCCTGACCTCAAGTGATCCACCCGCCGCAGCCTCCCAAAGTGCTGTGATTACAGGCATGAGCCACCGCGCCCAGCCTGCAAACTTATGCATTTCTTCCAGGTTTTCCAAGTTATTGACATATAGCTGTTCACAGCCTCTAATGACCCTTTGAATTTCTGCAATATCAGTTGTAATACCTACTTTTTCACCTCTGATTTATTTGGGTCTTCTTTTTCTCTTAGCCTGCCTGAAGGCTTGTCAATTTCATTTGTCTTTTAGAAAAACCAACTTTTCATTTCACTGATCTTTTTTATTATTTTCTTCATTTCAACTCCATTTTATTTCTGCTCTGATCTTTATTATTTCTGTCCTTCTAATTATGGGTTTGGTTAGCTCCTTCTTTTCTAGTTCTTTAAGATGTATCATTAGGTTATTTATTTGAAGTTTTTCTACTTTTTTCATTTTCCTCTTAGTACTGCTTTCACTATATCCTACAGGTTTCGTATGCTGTATTGCCATTGCCATTTGTTTCAAGAAATTGTTTAATTTCATTCTTAATTTCTTCACTGACCTGTTGGTCATTCAGGAGCATATTGTTTAATTCCCATGTTTTGGTGGAGTTTCCAAAATTCCTTGCTATCGATTTTTAGTTATAGTCCATTGTGATCAGAGAAGATACTTAACATAATTTTTTTAACTTATATATGGCAAAAGACAGGAATCTACCTTCATTCTTCTGCATATGAATATCAGGTTTTCCCAGCACCATTTATTGAAGAGTCTGTCTTTTCCCCAGTGTATGTTCTTGGTACCTTTGTTAAAAATGAGTTCACCGTAAATGTGCGGATTTGTTTCTGGATTTTCTATTCTGTTCCGTTGGTCTATGTGTTTGTTTTTATGCTAGTACTATGCTGTTTTGGTTACTATAGCTCTGTAGTATAATTTGAATTCAGGTAATCTGATTCCTCCAGTTTGTTTCTTTTTAATTATGAGAGCTTCGGCTATTATGGGTCTTTTGTGGTTCAACATGAATTTTAGGATTTTTTTTTTTCTGTTTCTGTGAAGAATGTCATTGGTATTTCACTAGGGATTGCACTGAATTGGTAGATTGCTTTGGGTAGTATGGACATTTTAACAATATTGATTCTTCCAATCCCTGAAGATGAAATATTTTTCCATTTTTTGTGTCCTCTTTAATGTCTTTCATCAGCGTTTTAGAGTTTTCATTACAGAGATCTTTGTAACGATCTTCTTTGGTTACTTCCTAGGCATTTAATTTCATGTGTGGCTACCGTAAATGGGATTACTTTTCTAATTTCTTTTTCATATTGTTTACTGTTGGCACATAGAAATGCTACTGATTTTTTATGTTGATTTTGTATACTGCAACTGTACTGAATTTATCAGATCTAATCATTTTCTTCTGGAGTCTTTAGGTTTTTCCAAATATAAGATCATATCATCTGCAAACAAGGATAATTTGACTTCTTCCTTTCCAATGTGAAGGCCTTTTATTTCTTTCTCTTGTCTGACTGCTCTAGCAAGAACTTCCAGTACTATGTTGAATAACGGTGGCCACACTGAGCATCCTTGTCATGTTCCAGATCTTAGAGGAAAGGCTTTCAGTTTTTCACCATTCAGTATGATACTAGCTGTGCGTCTGTCATATATGGCTTTTATTATGTTGAGATATGTTTCTTCCATAACCAGTTTTTAGAGATTTTATGATGAAAGGATGTTGAATTTTATCAAATGCCTTTTCAGCATCAATTGAAATAATCACATGGTTTTTATCCTTCTGTTGACACGATGTATCACATCAATTAATTTGCATATGCTGAACCATCCTTGTACCCCAGGGATAAACCCCACTTGGTCACAATGAATGATCTTTCTAATGTATTGCTGAATTTGGTTTGCTAGTATTTTGTTGAGGATATTTACATCAATATTCATCAGAGACACTGGCCTGTAGTATTCTTTCTTTGATGTGTCTTTGTCTGCTTTTAGTATCAAGGTTTGAATTTTTAATGACTTATTTTGTGGCCTAACATATGGTCTAACCTTGAGGATGATCCATGTGCTAAAGAGAACAATGTACATTCTGCAGCCATCAGATGAAATGTTCTAGAAATATCTATTAAATCCATTTGGTCTACAGTGCAGATTAAGTTTGATGTTTCTTTGTTAATTTTGTCTGGATGATCTGTCCAATGCTGAAAGTGGAGTGTTGAAGCCTCCGTCTATTAATGTATTAAGGCCTATCTCTCTCTTTAGCTGTAATATTTGTTTTATGTATCTGGGTGATCTAGTGTTGAGTGCATATACACATATATTTATAATAGTTACAGCCTCTTGCTGAATTGGCCCCTTTATCATTACATAATGACTTTTTTGGTCTCCTTTTATAGTTTTGGTCTTGAAATCTATTTGGTCTGATATAACCACTATGCTTTTCTTTGATTTCCATTTGCCTCTCCCTTTTTCCATCCCCCTGCACCGTCCTGAAGAGGTGGTCTCCAATTTGAAGAAGCAAGCAGCCAATGAACTGCCTGTGGGGAGGGGCAGCCTCCAAGGACCCAGGGTTTCAGTCCCACAACCACAATGGATCCAATTCTACCAACGAGGACCTGAGCTCCAGGTGACAGCATGCCCTAGCCAACACCTTGACTACAGCCTTGTGACACCTGAAGTAGAGGACAGAACTAAGCTATGGCCAGACTGCTGACCCACAGAAACTGTGAGAGTGTAAATGCTTGTTGTTACAAGCTGCCAAATTTGTGGTTGGTAACTTGTTCTGTAGCGACAGAAAGCAAGCCAGCATCCTTCAGTTTTTGTAGAAGGAACAGCTTTCTCTCAGCACTCTTATTTTTTCTGTTCACATCACTAACAGGATAACTGCCATAAACATACTTGAAACCAAAACATATGACTTTTGGTAAAAATATCAGCTGGTGGGGGAGAGGTAAACTCCTTCCTAAAAAGTGAGCCCTGGCCAGGTATAGTGACTCACATCTCTAATCCCAGCACCTTGGAAGACTGAGGCAAGAGAATCACTTGTGCCCAGGAGTTCAAAACCAATCTAGGCAACATAGCAAGACCCTGTCTCTACAAAAAAATTGTAAAATTAGCCAGAAGGCTGGGCATGGTGGCTCACACCTGTAATCCCAGCACTTGGGAGGCCAAGGCAGGTGAACTGTTTGAGCTCAGGAGTACAAGACCAGCCCTGGCAACATGGCAAAACCCCATCTCTACCAAAAATACAAAAAATTAGCCAGGGGTGGTGGCGCACGTGTACTCCCAGCTACTTGGAAGGCTGAGGTGGGAGAACTGCTTGAGATCAGGAGGTAGAGGCTGCAATGAGTTGAGATCACTCCACTGTACTCCAGCCTGGGCAATAGAGCAAGACCCTATCAATAAATTTTTTTAATTTAAATTTAAAAAATTAAAATAATATAAAAAATAAAATTAAAAAGGAAGCCAAAAGCATTCAGGGCCCCTGAAGTTTAACCAGTGAATGGAAAGGTTTGACTCTTCTACTCATTCAGTCAGAGGAGGGCAGTGAATACGTGCACTGGGGTTCAGTCCAAACCCTACCACAGTGCACATGATAAGAGGCTAACAGTGGCCAGAACTCACAGCCCCATGTGGGCCGTGCTGCAGGAGTTACAGACTATCTTTAGGCACTCAAGGGAATATGACACTTGATCTGCGTCTTAAAGTGTTTCAGAAAACAGAAACAGAGAAGATGAATTAAGAAGCTATTACTGGCTGGGCACGGTGGCTGACACCTGTAATCCCAGCACTTTGGGAGTCCGAAGCGGACAGATCATGAGGTCAGGAGATCAAGACCATCCTAGCTAACACGACAAAACCCCATCTCTACTAAAAATACAAAAAATTAGCTGGGTGTGGTGGCATGCGCCTATAGTCCCAGCTACGTGGGAGGCTGAGGCAAGGGAATTGCTTGAACTTGGGAGGCGGACATTGCGGTGAGCAGAGATCCCACCACTGCACTCCAGCCTGGGTGACACAGTGAGACAGCATCTCAAACAAAACAAAACAAAAAAGGCTATTACCAAGGGTCCAAAAAAGAAAGGATGAGAGTCGAAGTCAAGACAGGGAGGTACAGTCTTTAAGATTATTTCAGGCAGGGCACGGTGGCTCACATCTGTAATCCCAGCACTTTGGGAGGCCAAGGTGGGCAGACTGCTTGAGCCCCAGAGTTCGAGACCAGCCGGAGCAACATGGTGAAACCCAGTCTCTACAAAAAATACAAAAATTAACCAGGCGTGGTGGTACGCACCTGTAGTCTCACTACTCAGGGGACTGAGGTGGGAGGATCACCTGAGCCTGGGGAGGTTAAGGCTGCAGTGAGCCGTGACGGTGCCACTGCATTCCAGCCTGGGCAACAGAGTGAGACCCTGACTTAAAAAGAAACTATTTCAAATCACATCAGTTAAATCAAATGTGAAAGAGAAAATAAGGGAGGGAACAGAAGAGGAATGAGAATTAGTTCTGTTTTAACCACTAAGATTTGCACTAACTACTGAACATAAACATGGAGCTCCTCCCCACTCCACCAACCCTCAGTAAATATAGATCCAGATCTTAGCAGAGTGTTCAGGGCTAGAGACTCAAATCTGGGAGTAGTCAACAAATGGACTGTAGGTGATGTCCTGGAGAAGATGCCAACACCCAAGCAGAGAGGGGAGACCCCTGCCCAGCCCTGAAAGCACTCTGAGATCGCCCCAGACTGGCTGGGATCCACACACCAGTGTTCTGCGGTACAGCCTAGATTGAGAAACATTGGTGTTACAGAGGTACCATTTAAAAAAAAAAAGCCAAAAGATGAAACATTTAAAGACTAAGCCAAGGAGGAAGCCCAGTTTACATGGAAACAAGAATAATTACCACCACCTTTCAATTATTACCTGGGAAGGAAGAGGATAGGCCAGACCTTGTCCTTCTGAGTGACAAGGAATTCTTTTTTGGAAGGTGGAGACTGGACTCCTGGAGGGACAAGCACTATGGAAGCCTCCTAGGAACTGATGACCGAAATAAATGGTAAGCACCATTCAAAAAACAATTTGGGCACCTTAAAGGTGGAACATTACTAAGGCAATAAAGCAAGCCTCACTGGAGGAAGTCTCCAGAGAGTCAGACTGTGAACAAGCAAAAGTGAAGCCCAGGAGAAGAGCTCTCCAGATGACACACAGTACAGGATCCTGACTGAGGAAGCAGCAGCCTGGGAACAACTGGAAGACAGCCATGGCACTGATAAGAACAGGGACTACAAGCAGGGCGTGGTGGCTCACGCCGTAATCCCAGAGATTTGGGAGGCCAAGGCAGAAGAACTGCTTGAGTCCAAGAGTTCAAGAGCAGCCTGGGCAACATGGTAAGACCGTGTCTCTACAGAAATATAAAAATTAGCCAAGTACATGGCACACGCCTATAATCCCAGCTACTGGGGAGGCTACAGCAGGAGGGTCACCTGCGCCCAGGTGTTTGACTCTGATCACACCACAGCACTCCAACCTGGGTGACAGAGACCCTATTCATTAAAAAAAAAAAAAAAAAGAAAGAAAGAAAGAAAGAAAAAGAAAAAAAAGAATGAGACTTTCCATTTGTAAAGTGAGAGTATTTATTTCTACAACTGTCTCCAATTAGCTTTTTATTAGTAGCTGACTTACCTAAACGTGCCCAGTAGGTTTTCAACTTTTGACTTTTTTGGTTCAGATCCCAGATGCTTCTAATTAGGTTATTTGGGCTGAGAACTCTTTTCCAATTTTTTCCAATCTCACATTCCTATCTCACACCTCTGAAATGACATGCCAAGTAAAGGCACTTTCATCATCAAAAGACCCCAGCAAAAGAGGCAGTAACAGGCTCACTTTTTGTAAGTTAGTAAACTGAAGCTCAGAGGTTCAATGACTTGACCAAAGGCCACACAACACTGAGGCTGTGAGAGGTGGGATTTGGGAAGAGGCCCAACTCCAAGGCTTATTCGCTTCCTACCAACACCATAACATGCACCCACACCTGCAGCACGGCAGCCAGGGCAAGCCTTCACGCTCCCATACGTAGGCCACCAATACTTTAATACCAATCAGGACTAGGCAAGCAAACCGTTAAGGCATTTTTTTTTTTTTTTTTTTTTTTTTGAGACGGAGTCTCGCTCTGTCGCCCAGGCTGGAGTGCAGTGGTGCCATCTTGGCTCACTGCAAGCTCCACCTCCTGGGTTCATGCCATTCTCCTGCCTCAGCCTCCCAAGTAGCTGGGACTACAGGCACCCGCCACCAGACCTGGCTAATTTTTTGTGTATTTTTAGTAGAGATGGGGTTTCACCGTGTTAGCCAGGATGGTCTTGATCTCTTGATCTCGTGATCTGCCCGCCTTGGCCTCCCAAAGTGCTGGGATTACAGGCGTAAGCCACCGCACCCGGCCCGTTAAGGCATTTATTAAAGTGCCTTCAGAACAATAGAGTCAGGCAGTAAAATCCAAAACTGAATAATATAACAAATGAATATCTGATTAATGTATAGGTTAGAAAATGTTTCTTTTTCATGTCCTTACAATTTGACAGAAAAGTAATATCTTCAAATATTTGCAGATGAGTAGAGGTATATGGCTTTTTTTCTGAAATCTACAGAAAAATACTAAACACCTACTGAACACAGGACAACATATGAAAAAATGTTAAGAACAGATTCCTGGAACAATTAGAAAGGTCAGACAGGAACATTAAGTACGTCGATTTGAAGACATCTGAGAAGCAGCAAGGGAGTGACGTCTTCCTATAGCCTAAGACCCACGAGAGGAAGAAAGAGGCCCAGAGAACCTAAGCAAGCAGGGATGAGACTGAGAAGCAAAACGGAGCTTCTGAGAGACTCCCAGGGCCCTCATACAAGAGAAAGAGGCCTGGAAGACCCCATGCTCTGAGCTGGAACCTCAAAGGGCCACACACCAGAAATATAGGTGAGTTAGAAGTAGACCAGCCTTCACAGAAAACCAGCCCAGTTCCGCATTCTCTCAATTTCCAGCAGGACTGCAGTGACCTAGGATTGCCTAGAACATCCTCTCTAGAGGAAGATATTGCTCCTCGATTTATTGCTACAATATTGCATATACAATATCTGGAAGTCAGGCAAAAATAATAATGACAAAGATACAAGACCGCATCATTGAAAAATGAAAAAAAAATAGAAGTCAATAGAACAGACCAAAAGTGGATCCTGAAAACAGAAATATAAAGACTTCTGTCACGAAAGAAGAGCCTGAGGAATGAACTGAAGTGTTGACACTCTGCTCAGCAGATGCCAGCTCGGGGCAATGGGGTGAGGGAAGTGGGAAAGCAAGACAAGATCAATGAAGCAATGGTATGTGGTATATGACTTCACAGTCAGCTAAGCGTGATTTTAGCCTACTCTATGTAGGAGCCATTCTTATTTCCTTTAATTTCCTAAAAAAAGAAAAATATATATTAAAAAAGAGTGATTTTATATTTTTCAATGGTTGAAACATACTTAAAAGAATCATATGTCAGCCAAGCACAGTGGCTCACACTTGTAATCTCAGACTTTGGGAGGCCGAGATGGCTGGATCATGAGGTCAGGAGTTCAAGACCAGCCCAGCCAACATGGTGAAACCCCGTCTCTACTAAAAATACAAAAAAAAAATTAGCCGGACATGGATACATGCCTGTAATCCCAGTTACTCCGGAGTCTGAGGCAGGAGAATTGCTTAAACCCAGGAGGTGGAGGTTGCAGTGAGCCAAGATCGCGCCACTGCACTCCAGCCTGGGCAACAGAGCAAGACTCCCTCTCAGGAAAAAAAAAAAAATCATATGTCAACACATGAAAATTATATGACATTCAAATTCTGGTATCCACAAAGTTTTCCTGGAATATAGCCACACACACATTTGGCGGCTTCTCACAGGACAATGGCCAAGGTGAGTTGTTATAAAAGAGCACGTATGGTCCACATAAACATTTACTAGCTGGTGCTTTACAGAAAAAATGTGCTGACCCCTATGTTAGTGCCCCCTCTTCTCAATGAGCTGCAAATACAACCAACTGTTCAGCCAGCACATTCACTAGGCATATGTAGCTTTTCCAGAAGGTTTGCAAGAAGAAACTACACCATAAAATAGTCCAAGGAGGAAAGAAAAAGGGAGGAATAAAAACACTCAGTTCCCTCATGTCTCCTTGTAAAGTGGTGAATGTTCATACCACAGGGAATTCACACCCACGCTCACCACACCTTCCAGGCTGTGTCACTGGCTCCTTGGTAGGCAGTCAGGAAGCCATACTCCAACTCTCTTGTGTGACATCACAGCGGAGACTGGAGCCGAAGGGCAGCTCACAGGCATGAGTCAACCAAGAGGGACACAGAGAGGCAGCTAAGGAATCTATGGGGTTGGACGAGGTTTATAAATACACTTTTAAAATAACTACCTTTAATAGGGTCAAGCAATTAAAAGATCCTATTAACAGCCAGGCATGGTTCACGCTTGCAATCCCAGCACTTTGGGAGGCCAAGGCAGGCGAATCATGAGGTCAGGAGTTCAAGACCAGCCTGGCCAATCTGGTGAAACCCCATCTCTACTAAAAATACAAAAAATAGCCAGGTGTGGTGACAGGCACCTGCAGTCCCAGCTACTCAGGAGGCTGAGGCAGGAGAATTACTTGAACCCAGGAGGTGGAGGTTGCAGTGAGCCGAGATTGTGCCACTGCACTTCAGCCTGAGCAACAGAGCAAGACTCCTTCTCAAAAAAAAAAAAAAAAAAAGATCATATTAACAATTCCAACACAGAAGTTTCAACTAGAAAAAAGTACCTAAAGTGGCAGTTAAAGAAACTGTCAAACATTTCAAACTAAACATTTTAAAGGGATGTGTTTAATATAATTATACCTCAATAAAGTTGATATTTTTTAAAAATGGAAATTCTGGAATAGAAAAATACAATAATAAAATTTAAAACTCAATGGATTTGATTAAAAACAGATTGGGAAGGCCTGTGCTTCCTCCACCTATAAAGGATTAATTTTGTAGAAATTACTTCCTTGCTATAATCAACTAGAAAACGGGACAGAATATACCAAAAAGCTGTTACCAAAAACTGGACAACAGAAAGCCCAGAGCTGGGATCCCTCAGAGAAGCAAAACACTGCCCAGAAGCAGCTTCCAGGCTGCAGCACAGGAAAGGGGAACCCAAATAGAGCCCAAAGAACTTGCTGAGCTCAGGAGACAGATCAGCTATACGTAGGCCAAATGACAAGAATACAGCAAGCTCCAGAGATGAGTCGAGGGGCCCCTTGAATATCTGTCTGAGTACTGCTCTGAGCATAGGTTAAGAAAACTACAGAATACTGGGGAAAGAAGCACTAGAAAGTAATAAGCAGCATCACCATGATGCACAGTCTGGGAAAAGCCTGTGTTTCCACAAAGAAGGACAGAAAGATCTTCTCATACACCAAGCATCAGGTGGAGTCCTGAGAAGAGTATTGCCTTCGTAGTATGGATAAATGAGCCCAAGGGTAAAGGCTGTGTGGATCAGCCCTAACAAACCTCAGAATCAAGCTTTGAAAACATCAAACTGACCCCATGTAACTTACATGTATGGCAGAACAAAACTAAGGCTCTTTAAAAAAATAAAACAAAATCCTGCACAGAACATAAAATTAACGTCTAGCATTCAATCAAAAATTAGCAGGCATACAACCATGCTCCCATAACTAGGGCAATCAATCAATAGAAATGACAGAATCAATCAACAGAGATGGATCTAGAAGTGATCAGAGATTAAGGAATTCACAGAGAAGGACATTAAAACCTCTTACAGAAATGCTCCCTGTGCTAATAGAAGGAAAGCATGAATGTTATAAAGAGTGAAACAGAAGATATAAAAAGGACTCAAATGGAATCTCTAGAAATGAAAATACAAAAGTGAAAATTGTGATGGATGATATTAACAGAAGAAACACTGCATAACAGTTACAACCATAATCTACAATGTCTAAGCACATAGCTATGCCATGCTCTCTCCCTTAACACTCATGCAGTCTAGGTTTAACAAATAACTGTTTCACGCCCATCATCAGTTGCAGGTTGATCTACAGTCATCCAGTTGTCCAAAGATCTTTCTCCACTCCATTCCTAAGGAAGGGCTCATGAGAACAATACTTCCAAAGTTACAGCTCATTGAGAAGTTTACATGTTTTTCATCTGAAAAGTTGGTTTTGCTAGAACAAAAAATGCTTTACTCACATTTTCTTTTCTTGAGTGTCTTAAACAGGTTACTCAATTTCTTCTTCATAAAGAATTGTCATCTGCTGGGCTCAGTGGCTCACTGCTGTAATCCCAGCACTCTGGGAGGCCAAGGCGGGTGGACTGCCCGAGCTCAGGAGTTCAAGACCAGCCTGGGCAACATGGTGAAACCCTGTCTCTACTAAAAATATAAAAAATTATCTGGGTGTGGTGGTGCATGCCTGTAATTCCAACCACTTAGGAGGCTGAGGCACAAGAATGGCTTGAACCTGGGAGGTGGAGGTTGCAGTGCGCTGAGATAGTGCCACTGTACTCTAACCTGGGCAACAGAGTGAGACTCTGTCTCAAAAAAAAAAGGAATTGTCATCAAAGTCCTATGACTAAACCCTTTTCCTTAAAAAAAAAAAAAAAAACTAGTATTACTAGTCTTTTCCAAGAACCAAAGTTAAAAGTTAGTTCTTTAAAACACCAGGCCAGGCACAGTGGCTCACGCCTGTAATCCCATCACTTTGGGAGGCTGAGGCAGACAGATCACGAGGTCAGGAGATCGAGACCATCCTGGCCAACATGGTGAAACCCTGTCTCTACTAAAAATACGAAACAAATTAGGCGGGTGTGGTGGAGTACACCAGTAGTCCCAGCTACTCAGGATGCTGAGGCAGGAGAATCGCTTGAACCCGGGAGGCGGAGGCTGCAGTGAGCCAAGATCACGCCACTGTACTGCAGCCTGGTTGACAGAGCCAGACTCTGTCTCAAACCAAAAGAAAAAAAGAAATTCTTCTAGTCCCTCCCGCACTTTCCATTAAACACATTTCAACTGTGTTATAGAAACACAAAGAGGAATCTAAGAGATATTTCATTAAACATTCTAGGATATTTCTGCTAGTTAACAATATGAAAGCTGGAGTTTTGAAGACTGCCTCAGTGAGCTCTTTTTTTGACTGCCTGATTGAGTTGGAGAAGCTCTGCCATCAAAACTGCTCACAGCCTAACACTATAAGACAACTTAATATGAGCACAACAGAAAGGTTCGAAATTCTCATAAGCTGGAACACTTCCACAAAATTTACAATGGATAAAGTTCATGTTGTAGGTTTTATTTTAAAAACGAAATATAAAAATACAGGAAAAGAGCTGATGTTATTATTATTACTACTATTATCTTAAGAGACATTGCCTCTTACTGTTGCCCAGGCTACAGTGCCTGGTGTGAGCAACAGCTCACTGTAGCCTCAACCTCTCCGGCTCAAGGGATCCTCCCACATCAGCTTAACAAGCAGCTGTGACTACAGACATACACCACCATCCCTAGCTAATGTTTTTTAAATTGTAGATAGAGATAGGGTCTCACTAAGTGCCAAGCCTGTTCTGGATGGAACACCTGGCCTCAAGTGATCCTCTTATCTCAGCCTCCCAAAGCGCTGGCATTGCAGTTGTGGGCCACCATGATCGGCTTGATATTATTTTGAAAGCAGCCTATTTTTAAATCTTACAAGCAAATTGACCAACCTATGGGATTACAATTGCCACACGGCTAAATAAGCTAACATATTGCTAGATTTACTTGTTAGAAAATTTAATAATCATAGGTCATATGAAATATCATCTTCCCATGATACTCTGCTAGCACACCATGTCTGCTGCAGTGTGCTCAAATTTGGAATAATATTTCAAAAATGACACTAATCAATAAATGGCTTTGGCAGACAAATGAAGAGTGGAAGACAGAAGTGGCATGGAGGAAACCTGGGGTGGATAAGAAGACAGGAATATGACCATGAAATTGGTCAGATGTGGATTTAGTTCCCTGATCTTGCTACCTTGTTCATCTTCACATTTCTTCTAAAAAACAGGAATACTATAGATAATAACCGAACTCTCTGTAATGCTTTAGAGAGATTACAGGTAGCATTCCTACTAAAAGTCCTAGTAGAGTAGATGTTCAATTTATGAATGTTTTATCTATTTCAGGAAGCAGATTTCGTGCAAACCAGTTTGAAAACTTGTACCTCACTGGTCTGGCTTACACATGAAACAATTTTTGTGGTTAACGGACAAAGTGCTTCAAACTTACTACTGTATTACATTTTTTAAATCTCAAAAATACTCACCTCCACCAAAATCTTTTAATAAGATGTGGCACAAGATTCAGTTAGTCCATTCTCCAGGTGACCAGCTTCATAAGCACTACAAATAAGTGAAAACAACACCATTTACAGAGGAATGAAAAAAATAAACCCGTTACCTTATATGCCAAAGTCTGAATCATCAGCCGCCATGGATATACACTTTTGACTTCTTTTAGCAATTAAAAAAATCAACATGACCACAGTAAGGGGTTGAACAGAAACTTCAGGGGGAAAAGGAAGCAGATTTAAAAATGCTCCAACAGACCAGGCACAGTGGCTCACATCTGTCATCCTAGCACTTTGGGAGGCTGAGGCGGGTGGATCACCTGAGGTTGGGAGTTCAAGACCAGCCTGACCAACATGGAGAAACCCCGTCACTACTAAAAATACAAAGTTAACTGGGCATGATGGCACATGCCTGTAATCCCAGCTACTTGGAAGACTGAGGCAGGAGAATTGCTTGAACCCGGAGGGAGGAGGTTGCAGTGAGCCGAGATCACACCATTGCACTCCAGCCTGGGCAACGAGAGAGACTCCATCTCAAAAAAACAAAAAACAACAACAACAACAAAAAACTCCAACAGACCTGTGAACACCACAATAAAGACTGGCCAGAGATTTCCAACATATAGACTATATAGACCAGATACACAATGCTTTCTGTGACTGAAGTAGAGAAAGAGAAGGGATATGTACCCAGAGACCCACAGGTTCAATGTTATTGCACTCCACCCTGTACTTAAAATCCAACTTCCTGGCCAGGCATGGTGGTTCATGCCTGTAATCTCAGCACTTTGGGAGGCCAAGAGGGGGCAGATCATCTGAGGTCAGGAGTTTGAATCCAGCTTGGCCAACCATGGCCAACATGGTGAAACCCCGTTTCTACTAAAAATACAAAAATTAGCTAAGTGCAGTGGCACACGCCTGTAATCCCAGCTACTCGGGAGGCTGAGGCAGAATTGTTTGAACCCAGGAAGCGGAGGTTGCGTTGAGCCAAGATTGTGCCACTGTGCTCCAGCCTGGGAGACAGAGCAAGTCTCAAAAAAAAAAAAAAAAAAAAAAAAAGAAAAATAATCCATCTTCCTACAATTGTATTCACAGCTATTAGATTTGACACAGACCTGTATACTTGGTGAACTGTACATTAAACAGTTCTGAAATACTGAATGGCATTCCAACTTAAAATGACTTCAGATTAATCCAAATTAAAGCAACATTAAAACTCAAAACAAATACTCAACATCAGGAGTCTAATCAAGGGCCAAACATTTGATTCACCCACTACTAATACTTGTACTTGTATGAATTAGTTCAACCCAAGCAAATGTCTTTTCCTACAAGAATGATAATATTCCTCATCATAACTGTAAAACAACATTTAGTGGTCACAAAAAGTCAATACAATAAAGGCCCTTCTGTCCGGGCATGGTGGCTCACGACTGTAATCCCAGCATGTTGGGAGGGTGGATCACCTGAGGTCGGGAGTTCGAGACCAGCCTGACTACCATGGAGAAACCCCATCTTTTCTAAAAATACAAAAAATTAGCCGGGCATGGTGGCACATCCCTGTAATCCCAGCTACTCGGGAGGCTGGGGTAGGAGAATTGCTTGAACCTGGGAGGCGGAGGTTGTGGTGAGCCAAGATCATGCCATTGCATCCAGCCTGGGCAACAAGAGCAAAACTCCATTTCAAATAAATCAATAAATAAAAAATAAAGGCCATTCTTGCTGTAGAGTTCCTAATGTTTGGGACTAAAACAAAATAAAATACAGCTGTGAATTTCTCAATGCTCATTTTATCATATTAATAAATCATAAGACTGCAATTCTCCTCATGTTCAGTATATATCAGAAGTCTAACCACGTGAAGTAAAATGAATGGGCAAATGTTAGGTATCCAATTCAACAAAACGAGACTCCTAGACAAATCCACAAAATACATTTCCGTATTTTTTTTAAAATACCAATCATTTTATTTAGATAACAAATTAGTTCACTGTTTAACAGTTACCCAAAAACTGTGGAACAAAATAATTACAATGCTCCCCAAACTACAGTCAGAGAATAATGCAGGAAATATTCTCATTTCTATTCTGATCAATTTTATAAATTAAAATAAAAATTAAGAGCACACACACACACACCCACACACACCCACACCCATGCACACACACAAGAATCATACCATATGAATAAAAATCAAACTGTTCTGTTTAGAATGAAAAAGACCAAAGAACTTCTTAGAGGATGTGACTAAGATGCCAGTGACTTACTGTGTATATATAGTCTAGTGTGGATATACATTCAGCCAGAGTACCCTTAAAGCACTACCAGAACAGATCATCTCTCATTCTGTTACTGATTAATCCACCTGCAGACAGGGTGGTGGTGTGCCTGGTAAACTAAAATGGAACTGAATCATGGGTTTAGACTTATGACAAAATATACCTCAGGGTAACCAGGACTTCAACAATGAAGTAGGCCAGGTCAGATGGCAGGACAGACTCCCAAACAGACAAGAAGGCACTTTTCTCCAGAGTCTGGTGCTAGCCATAACCAATAATTCTGATTTTCTCTTGCTCTGATCCCAAATTTAATGGCAATTCCCTCTCCCCAAAAGTAAAAATTCAACAGTGACAAAGAGTTATTAAGCATAATTAATACTTAAAAGAGATTAGGAGTCTGAGAGATGGTGAGGATAAATATCAGGGAATTTTTTTTTTTTTTTGAGAGAGAGCGTCTCGCTCTGTCGCCTAGGCTGGAGTGCAGCGGCATGACCTCGGCTCACTACAACCTCTGCCTCCCAGGTTCCAGCAATTCTCCTGTCTCAGCCTCCCAAGTAGCTGAGATTACAGGCAGACACCATGACACCTAGCTATATATATATTTTTTGTATTATTAGTAGAGATGGGGTTCACCATGTTGGCCAGGCTGGTCTCCAACTCCTGACCTCAAGTGATCTGCCTGACTCGGCCTCCCAAAGTGTTGGGATTTACAGGTGTGAACCACCGCGCCCAGCCAATATCAGGAATTTTTTGGTAAATGGTGGTAAAACAACTGGACATCAACATGGGGGAGAACAAAACTCCGTCTCAAAAATTCAAAATGGAACAAACATCTATATGTGAAATCAGAACCAAAAAGCTCCTAAAAGAAAACACAGGAAGAACATCTTTGTGTCCATGGGGTACACAGAGATTTCATTGACTGATTGATTGACTGAGACAGGGTCTTGCTCTGTCACCCAGGGTGGAGTGCAATAGCGCACTCATAGCTCACTGCAGCCTTGACCTCCAGGGCTCAAGACATCCTACCACTTCAGCCTTCTGAGTAGCTGGGACCAGACACACAACACCACACCCGTTTCCTGGAGTTTTTTGGCATTCTTTTTTGTTGTGTAGAGACAAGGTCTCCTTTATTGCCCAGGCTTGTCTCAAACTCCTGAGCTTAAGCAATCCTACCGCCTCAGGTTCCCTGAGTCCTGGGATGACAGGCTTGAGCCATCACACTAGATTTCTTGAATAAAACACAAAAAGTATGAATCACATAAAAAAATTGATACCCCGTCTCTACCAAAAAAATACAAAAAATTCTCTGGGGAGCCTGGGAGGCAGAGATTACAGTGAGCCAAAATTATGCCACTGCACCCCAGCCTGGGTGACAGAATCAGACCCTGTCTCAAAAAAAAAAAAAAACAAAAGGGCTACGACAACATGGCAATAGGATAGAATAGACTAGTGATGTTTGAGAGAGTAGTTTAGCAGAAAACAGGTAAGGGGATTTGAACCCAGAAAAGAAATTATAACAAACACAAACTTAATCTTAAAAGCATTGAAACATTTTTTTCACTTGGAAAGGACACCTGAAACCAGTTTATACACATACATGGTCACACAACTGCAAAACAGCCTTTCCTGTAGGAAATCTCAGATCATGTATGCCTGCTGACACACACACTAATTTCTATATGTATGTACATCAATAACTACTACTCAAAATGTCATTTTTAAAATTCCTCATTTCCTGAGTTTATTTCTTTTAGAACTTACAAAAATAACATACCTTTTTAGAAAGGCCAAGGTCCCCCTTCTTGGGCATAAATCCAGGGTCTAAATCTTTGGATTCAAGAAGTTTCTTAGTTGGTTTTCTTTGACATTTACTTTCATAAAGTCCTGAAATGCATGTATCTTTACATTAAATGATTTAGAAACTGAGCACAAGTTAATTTTTTAAAAATCTGTATACCACACAAAATGAATGTCAATGTTTTTTGATGTTTTCTCCATCATCTTATGGGAAGAGGCAGGATGGTAATTTGATTATAAAATATTAGTAAACAAAACAAGTAAATAGTTCTCAATGCAAGCACAAACTAATGTGAGGGATGTGTGTGTTGACTTTAAATCACAAAATAACTAAGGGAGAAATCAAAGGGACAGAACTATCTTTATAACAACTGATTTTTGGGAGGACAAAATAAGGAGAAAAGGAGTGAAACAGAGCTTGAATAATGGTCATAAATGGACCAAACTTACACTTTCTGCTCTGCCCCTAAGTAAATAAAATTCAATAGGTAAAAGATAATTCATAGGATGACTCAAGAATTATATAAAAGAGCTGACTTAATAAATCGAGTTTGGCACATAATAGGTACTGAAACAACAACTATCTTTACTATTCTTTCAAAAATCTTTTTTATTATACCCAACTAGTTTAAGCACAATTGGAATCATTTCTTTAAGGAACAACATCAAAAGCTCCTGTTGATAATGTAAAAAAGTTACATCCAAAATTTAAAGGGGTACAGAAAAGAGGATTCTTTCCATTCCTTGACTGACTAGAATATTCAATAGTTACAAGGTGAATTAGAGACAATGTGTTTAGATCCAACTCTCCCCAGGTGATTTATAAAGAATGATCAAGTGAGAAGTAACTGGTAATTAACTTCTAATGAACTGGTAATTACTATGTGGTCAGGTATATAACATCATACGTTAATACATTATGATCTCCATTTTATAGATGAGGAAACAAGTTCAGAGACTAAACAACTTCCCAAGTAACACAAGGACTGGTGGAGCCAGCACTTGAAGCACAGTGCTTATTCCACTAATGTGCGGTGCCCCTCTTGAAGCCCTGTTATCCTGGTTGTAATTTACACAGTGGCTGATCAACAATCATGAAGAGCAACACTGGAGCAAGGAGCATAGTTATCAAAAATATGTCTTCTTGATAGCGTGCCACAATTCATAGTTAGTAACTATATCTAATTAGCCATCATTGTAAGTATTTCCCAGGACAAAAGGGAGTAGTTTATCGTATATAGATACTATGTTGGCTTTACATCAAAACATACTAAAATCTCCTGCTTCCTCTAATCATACCTGCTCAAATACTGAGACCCCAACCCCAACTTACCTGGCATTTTAACCAGCAATTCCTCAGACTCAAGGGCAGGCCGTGGAGAGACTTCCGGAGCCACAGGTACAGACAAGGTCAGCTGCGGCAACTCAGCATGTCCACCTCCAAGTTCTGACTGAGCCAAGGGGCCTTCCAAAAATGGAACTTCCTTTTTTTTTTTGAGATGGAGTCTCACTCTGTCACCCAGGCTGGAGTGCAGTCGCAGGATCTCGGCTCACTGCAAGCTCTGTCTCCTAGGTTCATGCCATTCTCCTGCCTCAGCCTCCCGGGTAGTTGGGACTACAGGCACCTGCCAACACGCCCGGCTAATTTTTTGTATTTTTAGTAGAGACGGGGTTTCACCATGTTAGCCAGGATGGTCTCAATCTCCTCACCTCGTGATCCACCTGCCTCAGCCTCCCAAAGTGCTGGGATTACCAGCTTGAGCCACCATGCTTGGCCAACGGAACCTCCCTTTCAAGAACCGGAGGCTCTTCCTTGGTTGAAATCAAAGAATTCTCGTCCACCTGCTTGTTCTGAGCACTAGATCGACCTCGGGCTAGAAGGCTTTCCTCTTCACAGCGGGAACTTACCTAAGAACAAAAAATAAAAATAGAGTCCACAGGCCAAAATTGTTGCAATTTAAGTGTCAAAAAGAATAACGCCCTTTAAAAGGAATGAAATTCTGACAAAGGCTACAAAAAGTGGATGAACCTTGAAGACATTATGTATGCTAAGGGAAATTACTTAGACACAAAGAACAAATATCATATGATTTCAAGTATATGAGGTATCCAGAATAAGAAAATTCTTAAGATAGAAAACAGAATGGCAATTGCCAGGGCCTGAGCAGAAAAGGGAGTTATTGGTTAATGGGTATTGACTTTTAGTTTGGAAAGATGAAAAAAATTATTGAGATGGATGGTGGAGATGGTTGCACAACAATGTAACTGTGCTTCATGCCACTGAACTGTACACTTACAAATGGATAAAACAGGCCCAGCGCTGTGGCTCACGCCTATAATCCGAGCACTATGGGAGGCCAAGGCGGGCGGATCACGAGGTCAGGAGATGGAGACTATCCTGGCTAACACAGTGAGACCCCATCTCTACTAAAAATGCAAAAAATTAGCCAGGCATGGTGGTGGGCACCTGTAGTCTCAGCTACTTGGGAGGCTGAGGCAGGAGAACAGTGTGAACCCGGGAGATGGAGCTTGCAGTGAGCCGAGATCATGCCACTGCACTGCAGCCTGGGCAACAGAGCGAGACTCTCTCTCCAAAAAAAAAAAAAAGGGATAAAATAATAAAATGTTATATATATATATTTATATATATATATAGCATATATATAACATATATATACAAATATATATAACTATATATAACATATAAATATATACATATCTATATATATATAACATATATAACATACAAATATATATAACATATACATATAACATATATATATAACATATACATATAACATATATATATAACATATACATATAACATATATATATAACATATACATATATATATTTTAACCAAAATTAAATAAAGAAAACAATGAAGTTGACTGACATACACTGAAGCTATAATATTGATAAGTCCACAACAGTAATTCAAAGGCAGGGGAAAAGACTGCTCTAATGTCTCCAATTAAAACAACTACTAATGAACTCCTTAATGTTACAATTGGTAATTAATGGGAAAGAAAGAAGCACTTATTCTGCCTTTCAAGTATTTCAGGACAATAATAGAGTCCAGTTAATGAAAGAGACTATCACTTAATAAAAATAGAGAAAATAATAAAACCTGAAAGTCTGCATTTTGTAACCTCTAATAAAATTATTAATATAGGTAAAGATCTTCAACTGGCATTTTCAAGAAACCATCAGGGAAGCTGGGCGTGGTGGCTCACACCTATAACCCCAACACTCTGGGAGGCTGAGGCAGAAAGATCACTGGAGCCCAGGAATTCCAGACCAGCCAGGGCAACACAGTGGGACATTGCCACTACAAAAAACTTGTTGTTAAAAATTAGCCAGGTGTGGTAGTGTGCACCTGTGGTCCCAACTACTCAGGAGGCTGAGATGGAAGGATTGCTTAAACCCAGGAGGTCAAGGCTGCAGTGAACCGTGTTCATGTATCTCTGCACTCCAGCTTGGGCAAGACCCTGTCTCCATTTTAAAAAAAGAAAAAACAAACTGTCAGGGAATGGCTGATGGGAATAAAATATTCCTTTTTGTAACCCTCCATATGCAATATGTTACACATTATCATCTCTGGTATAGTCTAGCTAAAAATGTTCAACTTCAATCTATCAAACTGATAGGTTCTATCTTCCACTTCACAGAGAACAGGAGATAGAGAAAACAATCTAAGTGACACCTATGGGGAAGCAATTACACAAATATAGAGAAGTAGATAACTTTACATGTCACTCTCTTAAAGACATGATCTTGATCAGGAAAAAGAGATTGCTCTGAATTCAAAGGGATTTGAGAACCATAACAACCAGTTACAATGAGTAGTCCTAGACTGAGACCTGGTATGAATAATCCAAAGGTAAAGGTTAGGGGATAATTGGTGAAATCTGAAAGACAGTTGATGTCAGATAAACAGATCTTATATAAGATGTAAGTCTGTTAAATTGATTATAAAGGAAAATGTTCCATTTTTTAACTACATATTAACCTATGTAGGCGTAGAATGTCAAAATGTCTCTAAATACTTCATTTTAAAACAACTGAATTAAAAAATAAGACAAATAAGATGTATTTATTTTTGAAATTAGGGTCAGATTATATATATTTCACTTTATAGCCCATATTTTTACTTAAGATTAAATCATAACAATATTCCTAAGTCATTAAATACTCTTTGAAAGCAAAGAGGGAAAAATATATACATAAAGAAATATAATATGTAGACTCATTTATATATTTCCTGAATAACCACTAAATCCTAAGTACTGTGCTAGAAGCTGAGAATAAAAAACAAGATCCCAGTTAAGGAAATTACTGTTTCATGAAGCTAAAGTATGACACTGAAGATAAAATTGCAGTTTCCTAAGGACCAGTGAAAGTTTGCCGAAATTTTGCAACACACCTTGTGCACCTGCTCCTGTACCTTCTTTTGTTTTTTCTTAGGAGTAAATATTGGATCATATTCTTCTGTATATTCCAAAAGCCACTTGCTTGGCTTCCTAAGGCGTTTCTTCTCTGACCGCACAGCTAAAAGATGATAAACAAGTTCAATATTATAAAAGATGATAAACAAGTTCAATATTAATCAAAAAGTTTCAGGAAAACCCACTGTTTTTATGAGACCATCTGGTACTCCCAAAAGTAACCAGATAGGAAACCACACAGTAAAATAGACTATGGCTTAAGATGCAAGAGGCACAAAATGGCTTATGTTTTCTCATATGCAAAAGGAACTGGGGGAGACAAAAGGACTTGTGTTACCTTATGTACACATACAACAGAATATATGTGGCCCATCCAATATTAAGGAAAAGGTTAAATTTAAAGCCAGGTCTTATAGTCACTGACACCTGTACATATAAAGCTAATATATACCTAATAAAAATATAGCATCTAGATCAGGTAAACGGGTAAAATACATCTTGAGTTACAGGTTAAGTATGGCTTATCTGAAATGCTTGGGATCAGAAGTGATTCAGAATTTTTCATATTTTGGAATATTTGCATACACATAATAAGTTATCTTGGGGATGGGACCCAAGTTGAAACAGCAAACTCATTTACGTATTATATACATCTTTTATACACATAGCCTGAAGGTAATTTTACAAAACATTTATTTTCTACATTACACAAAGTTTGTGTACAGTGAACCGTAAGAAAGCAAAAGTGTCATTATCTCAGCCACCCACGTGGAATATCTGTGGTTGTTTGGCATTACCATCATTCCTGCCTCTGAATTTATATGCTACTGATAGGCAAACATTTCCTTACACTTATTCACACATAAGTACTTAACAGTAAAAATATGACATACCCTTAACACAGTGAGAAAGTAGTGTGTTCAGGGTAGCTACGCAGCACAGCAGCATCACTAGAATAGTTGTACCGGCTGATAAAAAAACAGTAATAACAACGTCGGGCTTTGCGTCTCCATCTATGATGCTGTGTTTTGATTGTAAGGTTACTGTAAACTGTTTTATTTGATAAGGTAAGCAGAGGCCAGACCCAGTGGCTAACACCTGTCCCCAGTACTTTGGGAGGCCGAGGCAGGCAGATCACAAGGTCAGGAGATCGAGACCGTCCTGGATAACACGGTGAAACCCCATCTCTACTAAAAACACAAAAAATTAGCCAGGCATGGTGGCAGGCGCATGTAGTCCCAGCTACTCTGGAGGCTGAGGCAGGAGAATGGTGTGAACCCGGGAGGCGGAGCTTGCAGTGAGCCGAGACCATGCCACTGCACTCCAGCCTGGGCGACAGAGCGAGACTGTGTCTCAAAAAAAAAAAAAAAAGACTTTCTAATCATATTGTAAATGTGTAACAAGGGCCAAGTACTGTGTATTAAACTTAATAAATCAAAACAACAGGCCCTCTAAGACATAAATGGTGCTTCACTGTATGTTTATCTGCCTAACCCATCACAGGAACTCAATTCAGCATTAAACTGGTTTTAGATCAAGACACTAGAACTCATGTTTAGCAGTTATTAAATTACAATTATTAAGAAAAAAACTTCATTAGGTAAAGTCCTTTACTCCAAAAAGTTTCTCTAAATACATAAACACTAATATAAAAACAATTATTAAAACAACTTTGCCAGAATCTCAGGATTTCAGAAATATGAAAGTACTCATCTCTCACCTCTCCCATCCACTTAAAATGACAAAAACAGACCATTATAGCTAAATCAAAGGACATGTTTAAAGAGAAACAAACCCAAAGAGTAACTACACCAATTCTTGACCCAATTCTCTGTGCTCTGTCTTATGTAACATTACACTATGAATAACAATCCCATCATCCACGACAGCTTTTTTTTTTGAAACAGTTTTGCTCTCATTGCCCAGGCTGGAGTGCAATGGCGTGATCTTGACTCACTGCAACCTCCGCCTCCTGGGTTCAAGCGATTCTCCTGCCTCAGCCTCCCGAGTAGCTGGGATTACAGGCATACACCACCACCCCTGGCTAATTTTGTATTTTTAGTAGAGATGGGGTCTCACCATGTTGGTCAGGCTGGTCTCCAACTCCTGACCTCAGGGGATCCACCCACCTCGGCCTCCCAAACTGCCGGGATTACAGGCGTGAGCCACTGCGCCCGGCCACACAACACAGTTCTAAACACTGGACTCTCATATCTACCAACACTCAATACCTGTTTAAAAAGAAAAAGAAAAATTAGGAAGGGGCAATAACATTTCAGTGTAAGTATCCGTGATCAACTACTGCTTAACAGCCTACACGACTTTCGATGAACAGTCAAGGCAGATTACTTAATACTTAAAATGGTTAACCTTAGGGAGTAGTAAAATACACAGACACACACAAGATATTTCAAACACTTCTTTTTGCTGCTGATAAGGAGTTCCAAAAGTAGTTTTTCCAAGCCATTTCCAAATAAAAGTAGATTGGGTGTAAAGAATTGTCTATCGAAATATTACTGTTAGTATTTATTTAATAATCTCCTGACAAGCTTGCAATTACCACGTTAAATAAAAAAATTAGGATCTAAGGCCAACACTCTTTCCTCATATTCTTGATGTGAAAATCTGAGCACTCCTCTCAATAAGGAGTTACAAATACAAAACAAACAGCTCAACTGAACTAACTCTTCTCTCTCCAGAAACACAAACACAAGACCTCATAAAATGAGTGAGTTCCTAGCAGCCATAATTACTGCAACTTACTTCTCCAATTTTCCCCTCCACAGTTAACTCAACAGCTCAAAAACTATCAGTAACAAACAGCAGTCACCATGATATGGTTAGGAGTGTGGCAGATTTCTTAACCAGTAATCATAGGAAAAAAATTTTGCCTATTAATAGATCTCAAGTTTCGTGCACTTGCAAGAAACTAATTAAAAGGCAGCCGTGCACAATCTACAAAAACAGCCATAAAAACTGTTACATTTTAAGTTACAGGAAACAAACCTGCTCCTCTAATTCAGCAAGATACAACTGATCTCCCTTTACATACCCTAAAAAACAAAAGCCTTGCACAAGAAATTTAAACATGGAAGCAGAAACACACCAAGAAAAAGACATGTCAAACCTCACCTGTATGTCTGTTTTCAACCATTTGGAGTCAAGGCGAGCCTGGGCAGCCAAACAGAAAGATTCAGAGGGCATCTTTTCTCCAGCTTCCTCCCAGGTCTCAGGCCTGCAAGTAAACGTACATGTTGAAGACCTAACGCTTTTTAATAGTTTACAAAGGCACTCCCGAACGGTTTAATGCAGAAAAGGAAAAAGAGAGCAAGAGAACAGAAAGGGGGGAGAGAAGAGCTGGGGAGGTGAGTGAAGGGGGGACAGGGAAAGAGGGAAGAGATGGAGGAAGAGGGAGGTGGGGAAGGGAAATCCTCCTTCCAAGGTAGGCAGGGTGTGCCAAGTTTCTGCACCACGCTGACGAGACCTTGAGAATGGACGGTCACAGGAAGCCAAGTCACAATGTCATCCCCCTGCCCTCAAATCGAAAAGGTACACACACACGACAGGGAGCCCATCGTTTTAACGACAAATGACAGCAGCATGAATCTGCCGCTTTACCCCACAGCAGGGCGCGTGCGTGAAACAAATCACTCAAAAGGATCGCCTGCAGAAAAACCCACAGCCACCACCACTTAAGAGATGGAGAGAGGCCGGAGGCTGCGCCGCGGGCGCTCGGCGCAGGCCGCGGTGCGGCCGCCGCGCCCACGCCCGCCTCCCGTGCTCCGCCGCCCGCCAGCCCCGCGCCCGCACCGCCCCCGCCACCGGCCGCCCGGGTGCCCCAGGCCAGGACCTGAAGCGCAGGGCCCGGCCGCCTCGCCCCGCGGGCGTCCGCACGCAGCCTCCCAGGAGCCGCTTGCTCAGCCGGCGGCTGCGATCCCGGCGTCTCTCGTGGCCCGACGGGCCGACGCGGGACAGCCGCCCTCTGCGTACGGCCAATCGCAACGAGGCTGCTCCGCGGGCGCAGCCAATGGGGAAGAGGAGCCCTTCGCTGCTCCTCCCTACTCTCCCGCTTCCAGCAATCCCGCTTATCTTCCTACTTGGAGCGCCCTGGCCGTGGCTAAGGCCAACAGCGGGAGCCGGAAGGCGGGATTTCCGCCGCACGCACGCACGCCCTCACTCCCACGGAGACTGCTTGGCCCGGAGCGCTCTTAATCACGCGGCTGTGGGTGGTCGCGCTCACACAAACTGGAGCTATCCAGGGCGCGGGTCGAGTGGCGAGACCAGCTCCCCTGGGTATGAGAACGGATCTTTGTCTGGTTGGCTGACTCGGGCCTAAGAGCTTCCTTCCTCTGTGTTGAACTGAATGCAGCAGAAGTCTTGAGCAGATTACATGGAGCAGCTGTAGAAGCACGGTGCCGGGGAATCAAAGAAGGAAACAGATCTCCAGCGACCACAAAATAAAATTGAAGAAATATAAAACAATATAGGCCGGGCATAGTGGCTCACGTATGTAATTCTCAGCGCTTTGGGAGGCCGAAGCGGGAGGATCCCTCGAAGCCAGGAGTTGGAGGATCCCATGTTGGCAGACTAGGCAACATAGCAAGACTCTATCTCTAAAAAATAAAAATAAAAAAATTTAACAATTACCCAGGTGTGGTGGCACACACCTGTGATCCCAGCTGCTCGGGAGGCTGAGACAGGAGAATCGCCTGAGCCTGGGAGATCAATGCTACAGTGAACTGAGATCGTGCCACTGCACTCCAGCCCAGGCGACAGAGTAAGATCCTGCCTCTAAGAAAGAAAACTACCGGCCGGGAGTGGTGGCTCACGCCTGTAATCCCAGCACTTTGGGAGGACGGAGCAGGTGGATCATTTGAGGTCAGGAGTTCAAAACCAGCCTGGCCAACATGGTGAGACCCCTCCTCTACTGAAAATACAAAGATTAGCGAGGTGTGGTGGCGCGCGCCTGTAATCCCAGGAGAATCGCTTGAACCCAGGAGGCAGAGGTTGCAGTGAGCCGAGATTGCACCACTGCACTCCAGCCTGGGGGACAGAGGCTGCGCCACTGCAGCCTTGACTTACCGTGTTCAGGTGGTTCTCCACCTCAGCCTTGCCAGTAGCTGGGACTGCAGGCACATGCAACCACGCCTGGCTAATTTTTGTATTTTTTGTAGACAGGGTTTTGCCATGTTGCCCAGGCTGGTCTCGAACTCCTGGGCTCAAGTGATCCGCCCGCCTCAGTCTCCCAAAATGCTGGGATTACGGGTGTGAGTCACTGAACTCGGCTAATAGTAATGAACTTTGAACAGAAGGAAAGATGTTATTATTTTCTTGATTATGTTTTATCTATATTTTCTAATTTTTCTAAACATGTAAAGATAAAATTCTAAAAACTCAGTAAAACCCCAGAACAAAAAAGTTAGAGTATAAATATTTATTTTAGTTAACTTGTACAAATTTGGTTTCTGGAAAAAGAATGAAATAGATTTCCTGAGAAAAAAAATACACCACTTTGGCCGGGCGTGGTGGTTTACGCCTGTAATCCCAGCACTTTGGGAGTCCAAGGCGGTGGATCACCTGAGGTCAGGAGTTCAAGACCAGCCTGACTAACATGAAGAAACCCGTGTCTCTACTAAAAATACAAAAATTAGCCAGACCTGATGGCACCCACCTGTAATCCCAGCTACTCAGGAGGCTGAGGCTGGAGAATCCCTTGAACCCAGGAGGCAGAGGTTGCAGTGAGCTGAGATCGCACCATAACACTCCAGCCTGGGTGACAAAAGCAAAACTCTGTCTCAAAAAAAGAAAGAAAGAAAGAAAAGCAGACTGGCTGAAAGGATTAAAGAACAAAATATGATCCACCAATGTGCTATCTACAAGATAAACATTTTAAATACAGAAACAGATTGAAAGTAAAAGGATACAAAGATACAATTAAAATAGTAACCAAAAAAGAGCTGAAGGGGCTGTACTAATATCAAATGTAATACACTTTAAATTAAAGCAGGGCTGGGCATGTTAGCTCACGCCTATAATCCCAGCACTTTGGAAGGTGGAGGCAGAGAGATACTTGAGCCCAGAAGTTTGAGATCAGCCTGAGCAACATGGCATAATCCCATCTCTACAAAAAATACAAAAATTAGGCGGGCATGGTGGTACCCACCTGTGGTCCCAGCTATTTGGGAGGCTGAGGTGGGAGGATCATGTGAGCCAGAGAAATTGAGGCTGCAGTGAGCTAAGATCGGGCCCCTGCACTACACCCTGGGCAACAGAGCGAGACCCCGTCTGAAAATACAAAAAATAAAAAACGGGGTTGAGAGACAAAAAAGGACATCCTTTTTTTATTATTATTATTTTTTGAGATGGAGTTTCAGTCTTGTTGCCCAGGCTGGAGTGCAATCATGCGATCTTGGCTCACTGCAACCTCCGCCTCCCGGGTTCAAGTGATTCTCGTGCCTCACGCTCCCAAGTAGCTGGCATTACATGTGCCTGCCATCATGCCCAGCTAATTTTTATATTTTGCTATAAGACGGGGTTTCACCATGTTGGCCAGGCTGGTCTCGAACTCCTGACCTCAGGTGATCCACCTGCCTTGGCCTCCCAAAGTGCTGGGATTACAGACGTGAGCCACCACGCCAGCCGAAACCTTCATTTTAAAAAAGGCCAGGTCAGGCACCATGGCTCATGTCTGTAATCCCAGCACTTTGAGAGGCCAACGCAGGCGGATCACCTTATGTCAGGAGTTCGAGACCAGACTGGCCAACATGGTGAAACCCCGTCTCTACCAAAAATATAAAAATTAGCTGGATGTGGTGGCATGCACCTGTAATCACAGCTACTCAGGAGGCTGAGGCAGGAGAATTGCTTGAATCTGGGAGGCGGAGGTTGCAGTGAGCCGAGACTGTGCTACAACACTGCAGCCAGAGTGACGAGAGTGAGACGCCATCTCAAAAAATAAATAAAGGCTGGGTGCCAGATGTGGTGCATAGGCCTAGTTTGTTCACTCCTGTACTTAAGATATAAAACTCTAAAGAACAGTGGGAGGAGGGAGCTTCCCTCTAGAGGCACAGGAGCAGGCAAGTTGGTCCCTGAGCAGTGACTTTATAATAACATGTTACACTGTGTTTTTTTGTTTTTGTTTTGTTTTTTGTTTGAGACGGAGTTTCGCTCTTGTTGCCCAGGCTGGAGCACAATGGCATGATCTCAGCTCACAACAACCTCCACCTCCCAGATTCAAGCGATTCTCCTGCCTCAGCCTCCCAAGTAGCTGGGATTTCAGTCATGCAACACCTCGCCTGGCTAATTTTGTACTTTTAGTAGGGACGGGGTTTCTCCATGTTGGTCAGGCTGCTCCCGAACTCCTGACCTCAAGTGATCTGCCCGCCTCGGCCTCCCAAAGTGCTGGGATTAGAGGCGTGAGCCACCACACCCGGCCTATTTTTTTTTCTTTTTTAGACAGAGTCTGACTCCGTCACTCAGGCTGGAGTACAGTAGCGCAATCTTGGTTCACGGTAACTTCTGCCTCCCAGGTTCAAGCGATTCTCCTGCGTCAGCCTCCCAAGTATCTGGGATTACAGGCATGCACCACCACATCTGACTAATTTTTGTATTTTTAGTAGAGATAGGGTTTCACCATGTTGGCCAGGCTGGTCTCAAACTCCTGACCTCAAGTAATCCGCCTGCCTCAGCCTCCCAAAGTGCTGGGATTATAGGCCTGACCCACCGGGCCTGGCCCTGTGTGTTGTTTTATGTACGTTTCTATATGTGTTCTATTTCACAATAAACTAAATATTAAAACAAAGAATAACTGATAGCTATGCACAAAGGTATTTAAATTTCACCCTCACAAATAATTATTTTTTTTTTAAACAGGGTCTCACTCTGTTCCCCAGGCTGGAGTGCAGTGGCACCACCTTGGTTCACTGCAGCCTTGACCTCCCAGGCCCAAGTCGTCCTTCTACCTCAGCCTCCCGAGTAGCTGGGACTACAGGTGCACTCCATCACACCCGCCTAATTTTTGTGTTTTTGGTAAAGATGGGGTTTCACCATGTGGGCCAGGCTGGTCTCGAACTTCTGGGATCAAGGAATCCACCATCCTTGGCTTTCCAAAGTGCTGGTATTACAGGCGTGAGCCACTGTACCCGGACAAGAATTGTTTCTTCTCCTTACCTAGGTAGATACCTCTGCAGAAATGCTGGGAGATCTTTGGAGAGGGGAGATTTTTCAAATAAAAAATTTAATACTTGGCTGGGCGTGGTGGCTCACCCGTGTAATCCCACCACTTTGGGAGGCCAAGGCGGATGGATCACGAAGTCAGGCGATCGAGACCATCCTGGCTAACACGGTGAAACCACATCTCTACTAAAAAAAATATAAAAAGTTAGCCAGGCATCGTGGCAGGCGCCTGTAGTCCCACCTACTCAGGAGGCTGAGGTAGGAGAATGGGGTGAACCTGGGAGGCAGAGCTTGCCGTGAGCCGACATCAGGCCACTGCACTCCAGCCTGGGCGACACACCAAGACTCTGTCTCAAAAAAAAAAAAAAAAAATTTAATACTTTGGGATGCCAAGGCAGGTGGATCACGAGGTTAGGAGTTCAAGAACTGCCTGGCCAATGTGGTGAAACCGTCTCTACTAAAAATACAAAAATTAGCCGGGCTTGGTGGCAGGTGCCTGTAATCCCAGCTATTCAGGAGGCTGAGGCAGGAGTATCGCTTGAACCTGGGTGGCAGAGGTTGCAGTGAGCTGAGATAGTACCACTGCACTCCAGCCTGGGCAATAAGAGTCAGACTCTCTAAAAAAAAAAAAATTGATCTAGTTCTAAACCTCATTTTGAATCCACCCATATTGCTCTGAAATACATTCATCTTTTCTGTGGCTAAAACCTTAAACCCTAGCCAGTAACTCCTATTGCACTTAAGGAAATCCAATCTTGCTGTGGCCCCTGAACAGGCTGCTGCTTGCCCATCATGGTGCCTCTAGTTTGTGTAAAATGCATATGTTATTTTATAATAAATCATACAAGGCTTTTTTAGTTCTAAAAGGCTATTATTCACTAGTTGCTGTGTGAATCAGTATTTCTGGGTGCATTAGAAATTATTAGAGTTGATGCCCAAGACTCATCTCCACCAGCACAGGGGAGGCATCTGCTTGTTTTATGGTCTGTGACTCTGGGCCTCCTTCTGCTGGGCTCAGTCCTGAGGTGGGTCTGACTCAGCTCAGAGCTGTGCACCCCAGCCGTCCTCCCCAACTTACATGAGTGCTCTTTAGGATGGAGCTGAACAGCGGCTTCTCAAAACCACTTGGCCCCATCACAGGCCCTGAGAACTGATTGGGTCACTCTGGTGGGCTTCCCAGCCCTAGCCAAGAAGGGTTTCTCTAGGGAGCCTGGCCCCCACTCATGAGACCTGGAGCCCCAAAGATCCTGACCAGAGGCCTGCCTCCTCCAGAGAGGGGCCACTCACCCCCACCAAGCTCCCTTCACAGAGACCCATCCAACAGAGCTGAGGAAAATCATGCCTCATAAATGAATAAATACATAAATAAGGATGCCGGGGACCTATGGATTTTGTAATTCCTGAAAGAGGGCAGAGTGGCTGGCTCACAGCAAGCGCAGTAGGAGATACTGCTCACTGGCCAGGCTGTGCTCTGTCTCTTTGCAGGGAGCCCTAGGGGACAAGAAAAGCCAGAGGAGACCAGCTTGCCTAGAAGGTACCTCTCCACCCCTTCTCTGGAGTTTCTGGGACATGAAGCCCACCCGAGGGACACGTGCCTCCTTGGGAGTTGTACCAGGCCTCCTTCCTGATCTGGCCATCCAGTGGTTTTCAGTGCCAGAAACAGATGAATAAAATAGGCCCTTTATTGGATGTTCTTCAGGAACATGCACACTTCTTTGGATATTTCCATCGGTTTATCTGTAGTTAAAGTTAAATGCTGTGTTATATCGAGTATTGGTGAAGATGTAGAGCTACAAGAACTGTCAAGCTGGCAGTAGCATAAAGTTGTATAAGCACATTGGAAACCTGTTTGGCAGCTTCTACTAAAGCTATATCTATGCCTACCTTCAGAAATTCCATCCTAAGCATGTACACAAGAGAAATGAGTGCATATGTCCACAAAAGGACATATAAAAATGCTCATTGCCATTTCTATTCATAAGAGCCCCAAATGAAAACAACCTAAATGTCCATCAACAGGAGAGTGAATAAGTGGTGATACAGTCACATCATGGAATACTACACAGCCAAAAAAGAAAAATGAAGTGGTAGGAACGTTCAACGACATGGGTGAATAGAGGGAGCCAGGTATGAGAGACAGTGCACTGTACCAGCCCACTTAGATGAAGCGCAGAAAGGCAGAACTGATGATGATTGGTCAGAAGAGTAGTTTCCTTTGTGGGAAAGTTAGATCAGGAAGGAGCTCTCTGGGGTACTAGAAATCTGCCGTATCTTGGCTGGGTGCAATGGCTCATGCCTGTAATCCCAGCACTTTGGGAGGCCTAGGTGAGAGGGTCGCTTGAGCCCAGGAGTTAGAGACCAGCCTGGGCAACATAGTGAGATCCCATCTCTACAAAAAGTTAAAAATTAGCATGGCGTGCTGGTGTGCGCCTGTAGTCTCAGCTACTCAGGAGGCTGAGGCAGGAGGACTGCTTGAGCTCAACAGTTTGAGGCTGCAATGAGCTATGATTGTGCCACTGCACCGCAGCCTGTCACTTCAGCGACTCAGCCAGACCAGTCACAAAAAAAAAAAAATAAAGAAAGGAAAGGAAAAGAAAGGAAGAAAGAAAGGAAAAGAAAAGAAACGGCTGAGTGCACTGTTTCACATCTGTAATCCCAGCACTTTGGGAGGCCAAGGCAGCTGGATCACTTGAGGCTGGGAGTTTGAGACCAGCCTGGACAACATGGCAAAACCAAAAACACAAAAATTAGCCAGGCATGTTGGTACATGCATGTAATCCCAGCTACTCAGGAGGCTGAGGCATGAAAAATCCCTTGAACTCGGCAGGCGGAGGTTGCAGTGAGCCAAGATCGCATCACTGCACTCCAGCCTCTGTGACAGAGTAAGCCTCTGTCTCAAAAAGGAAAAAAAAAAAAGAAATCTGCTATATCTTCACCTAGGTGAGGCTATCACATACACTGATATATATTGGAATATGTGTGTGTGTGTGTCTCAGTGTATATACCAAAATGCACATTAACAAAGATTCTGGCCGGGCGCTGTGGCTCATGCCTCTAATCCAAGCTCCTTGAGAGGCTGAGATGGGTGGACCACTAGGTCAGGAGTTCGAGAATAGCCTGGCCAATATGATGAAAGACCTCTCTGCTAAAAACACAAAAATTAGCCAGGCATGGTGGTGCGCTCCTGAAATCCCAGCTACTCAGGAGGCTGAGGCATAGGAATCGCTTGAACCGGGCAGGCTGGGGTGGCAGTGAGCCAAGATCGGGCCACTGCACTCCAGCCTGGGTGACAGAGTAAGACTCTATCTCAAAAAAAAAAAAAAATATATATATATATATTCCATTAGTAAACGTAGAATTACTGAACTATAAAAATCAGCATTTTGGCTGGACGCCATGGCTCACACCTATAATCCTAGGATGACACTTTGGGAGGCTGAGGAGGGCAGATCTCAAGGTCAGGAGATCGAGGCCATCTTGGCCAACATGGTGAAACCCTGTCTCCACTCAAAATACTAAAATTAGCTGGGTGGGGTGGTGCGTGCCTTTAATCCCAGCTACTCAGGAGGCTGAGACAGGAGAATCAATTGAACCCAGGAGGCAGAGGTTGCAGTGAGCCAAGATTGCGCCACTGCACTCCAGCCTGCCAACAGAGTGAGACTCCATCTCAAAAAAAAAAAAAAAAAAAAAATCACCATTTTGTGGTATTTAATTAATTTATTGAGGCAAAGATGGCAATGGATGAAAATACCGTATTAGATGAGAGGATGATGGGGGATGTTTGCAGTGAAGGAGTCAGTTTCTCACCACCTGAATTATTTGAACTTAGCACCACTAAAAGTGGAGCAATCAGGTACAGAGTGCCTCCAGACCTGATGCAATAGAAATCACTGACACCATCTAGTTTTTTTTTCTTTTTTGAGACAGAGTCTCGCTGTGTCACTGAGGCTGGAGTGCAGTGGCATGTTATTGGCTCACTGCAATCTCAACCTCCCTGGTATAAGTGCCTCAGGCTTCCGAGCAGCTGGGATTAGAGGAATCTGCCATCACACTCAGCTAATTTTTGTATTTTTAGTAGAAACGGGGTTTCACCATGTTGGCCAGGCTGGTCTCCAACTCCTGACCTCTAGTGATCCGCCTGCCTCAGCCTCCCAAAGTGCTGGGATTACAGGGGTGAGCCACCGTGCCAAGCCTATTTCATGTTTTAAATATTAAAAAGTAGAACCTGGCCAGATGTGGTGGCTCACACCTGTAGTCCTAGCACTTTGGGAGGCTGAAGTGGGAGGATTGCTTGAGCCCGGGAGTTCAAGACCAGCCTGGGCAACAGAGTAAGACTCCCTAGCAGGGAAAAAAAAAAAAAATTAGAAATTTTGTCTAGGATGCTGTTCAGAAGAATTAGAATAGCAGGTCTGAGACTACTGTCCTCAGAGAGGGCTGCTTGCAAAGCTGGCATCTGGGAACTTGGGTTTAGAGAGGTGTGTCACCATTCCCTACCTAATAAAAGTGGCTCACTGTGCCTAAACTGTTTGTACACACAACACAGTTTATGTTGCTTTCCTTTATTTTATTTGTTTATTTATTCATCGAGACAGAGTCTCCTTCTGTCACCCAGGCTGGAGTGCAGTGGCATCAACTCAGCTCACAACAACCTCTGCATCCCAGGTTCAAGCGATTCTCCTGCCTCAGCCTCCTGAGTAGCTGAGATTACAGGCATACACCAACACACACAGCTAATTTTTGTATTTTTAGTAGAGATGGGTTTTCACCATGTTGGCTAGGCTGATGTCAAACTGCTGACCTCAAGTGATCCACCCACCTTGGCCTCCCAAAGTGCTGGGATTACAGTCGTGAAGCACTGCGCCTGGCTGCCGCTTTCCTTTGGAATGCTGCTGTTCTTTAGAGTGAGACAAGGGTGAACACTGGTGAACACTGTCTGGGGCGGCCTGGTGGACAAGAAGGCATTGGCCCAGGCCCTGAAGGAGGGTCAGATCCGCGGCGAGGCCCTGGTCGTGCATGAGTCAGAACCCTTTAGCTTTAGCCAGGGCCCCCGAAGGTTGCACCCAATCTCTTCTGCACCCCCCATGCTGCGTGGCACAGCGAGCAGGCATCCACCGAGATGCCAGAGGAGGCGGCGCAGGAGATCCGCAGAGCCGTATCCCAGACAGGCTGAAGAACTGTGTCAACAAGGACCATCTGACGGCCGCCACCCACTGTGCCAGCGTGGACCCCGCCATTGTGCACCCTGAGCTCAACGGGGCCACCTACATGTACCCTCAGGGCGTGGTGGGAGTGGCTCCCACTGACATCCCAGCTGCTGTGAAAGGTATCCTGCACATCGCCGTGTCCCTATCCCACAGCCTGACCCCTGTGGCCCACCCGCCCCACAGGGGCCCCTTCTCCTGGCCAAACCGTCAAGCCCCAGGCAGATAGAGAGCACGCCAGTGACCAGTTGTAGCCCCGGAGGATCTCTCCAGCCCGGGCGCCTGGGCGGAGGGCCCGGAAACCCTCAGACCAGAGTGTGTGGAGGAGACACCTGTGTGGCAGCCCTGGCACTGCAGAGACTGTCCGGGCTGTCAGGAGGTGAGAGGGGGCAGCGCTGGGCCTCGTGTCGGTTGTCGTCATCAGTCTTATGGGCGCTCTGCCCTGTGTCCTTCGCCTTCCTCATTAAGCAGAAGTCAGTAGTTATTCTCCCACGAACATTCTTGTCTGTGTACAGTTTTTAGAACATTACAAAGATCTGTTTGCTTAGCTGTCAACAAAAAGAAAACCTGAAGGAGCATTCGGAAGTCAATTTGAGGGTTTTTTTTTTTTTTTTTTTTTTATGTTGGAACATGCCCCGGAATGAGGCAGTTGGCAAACTTCTCAGGACAATGAATCCTTCCCGTTTTTTTTTTTTTTTATGCCACAGAGTGCATTGTTTTTTCTACCTGCTTGTCTTATTTTCAGAATAATTTAGAAAAACAAAACAAAGGCTGTTTTTCCTAATTTTGGCATGAACCCCCCCTTGTTCCAAATGAAGACAGCATCACGAAGCAGCTCCAAGACGAAAAGCTTGGGCGCTGCCCAGCTTGCCCGCTGCCCATCAACTTCTGTCCTGGGGACACAGAGGGTGGCAGCATCCCCGCTTGCACCAGTGCCATCCTGCTGATGTGGTAGGCTAGCAAGATATTGGTTAAAATCATGTTTGTGATTGTAACCATCTGTATGAATTATTTTAAAGAAATAAAAATCTGAGAAAAACAAAAAAAAAGAGACAGACAGTGAGGCTACTAAGCAGGGTGGCCTCAGGCAGTGGCCTCACAGAACTGCCTGTAGACCTCTTAAGAGCGACTTGGCCACTGCAAGACAGGACACAGTCAGCTGGGTGGGCCGGGCCCAGGACAAGTTGAGGCTGAGACAATGGAACTTGCACCAGAGATGCAGAACCCTTGAAGGAGTGGACATCTCAGCCAACACCAGCATCCAGGGCTGAGTAGGCACAAGAGAAGACCCCACACAGTGTGGTCAGAGTGAGCTGGAGGACCTGAACTCAGGCCCCAATGCCGCTCCACCTCTGCCAACCTCACTCTGGTCTAGATCCATATTGAGCTCTTGGGCTGCGAGGTGTTACTATTTCACAGAGTAGACAGACAAAAGCAGTCCACTGTTGGCTGGGCACGGTGGCTTATGCCTGTAATCCCAGCACTTTGGTAGGCCGAGACAGGCAGATCACCTGAGGTCAGGAGGTGAAGACTAGCCTGTCCAATATGGTGAAATCCTGGCCCTCTAAAGATACAAAAATTAGCTGGGCGTGGTGGTGGGTGCCTGTAATCCCAGCTACTCAGGAGGCTGAGGTGGGAGAGTCACTTGAACCTGGGTGGAAGTTGCAGTGAGTCAAGAAGGCACCACCGCACTCCAGCCTAGGCCACAAGAGCGAGACTCCGTCTCAAAACAAAAACCAGCAACAACAAAAATTCCACTGTCAAGACAGCAGCATGACCACATGCTACATCTCTTTCTTCTATAGAACATCATTAGACATACTAAAATCAAAACAAAAAAAAATGTATTTTGAGACAGAGTTTCGTTCTGTTGCCCAGGCTGGAGTGCAATGGCATGATCTTGGCTCACTGCAACCTCCACCTCACAGGTTCAAGCGATTCTCCTGTCTCAGTCGGCCGAGTAGCTGGGATTACAAAAAATACATATATTTTAAAGCAGAATAACAAATTCATAACTAAGCATGGAGTGAAAGAGGGGACCCCCAGGGACTTGAAATGGTAATGTTTTTCTTTAAAAAAAAAAACAAAGAAAGTGTGCAAAATGGATGTCTTCCTGTCACTTCGCACAGCCTACTGTCATAGCGCCCTAGCCCCAGACCCCAAACTCACTGTCCTGCTCGGGGACCCCCAGAACACACTGAACATTGAGGACACACCAAGTACTCTCCTATCCTCATCCCATTCCTGCAGTAAATGGCTAAAAGAATAACTCAGAAGAGAAGCCAAAAAGAAAATGCACACGGGGAACAGGAGAGGCGAGCAGAGGCCACAGCCTGGAGGCCTGGGCTGATACGCTGCGAAGACATGTCTCTGGGGGCTGCCTGCGGGGAGCAGTCTGCCATTCAAAACACACCTAGACAAGCCTCTCCTAGCAGACAAGGGCAGAACCAGAAATTAACACATGTGGGGGAAGTTATACACCACAAATAGACAGTAAAATCCGTGGAAGAACCAAGGGAATGGTGAAGCAGAATGTCAGGAAAGGACTTTATAATGCACAGACCTTAGAGAAATAGAGAAGCAACTGAGACAAGAATCAATTTGAATCCTTGGAAATAAAAAATGTCATGACTGAAATTAACAATTTAGCAATTACTGAACTGACACCTGAACAGAACTTGTAAAGCGTTGTGTGTGTATGCCTGTATACACATGCTCACACACACATACAGAATGAAACTTCAGAATATCAAGGACAAAGAAAAAGAGAAAAAAAGTGCCAGGGAGAAAAGATGATGAATGATGCATATAACAATGAAAATCAGGCCAGGCTCAGTGGCTTCTGCCAGCACTTTGGGAGGCCGAGGCAGGTCGACTGCTTGAGCTTAGGAGTTCAAGACCAGCCTTGGCAACATAGCGAGACTTTGTCTATACTAAAAATAAAAAAATTAGTCTGGGCGTGGTGGCTCATGCCTGTAATCCCAGCACTTCGGGAGTCCAAGGCGGGGAGATTACGAGGTCAGGAGGCTAACACGGTGAAACACTATCTCTACTAAAAATACAAAAAAAAAAAAAAATTAGCTAGGCAGTGTGGTGAGCACCTGTAGTCCCACCTACACAGGAGGCTGAGGCAGGAGAATGGCATGAACCCAGGAGGTGGAGCTTGCAGTGAGCCGAGATGGTGTCACTGCACTCCAGCCTGGGTGACAGAGCAAGACTCCATCTCAAAAAATACATAAAAATAAAATTAAAAAAATTAGCCAAATATGGTGGTTTGCACATGTAGCCCCAGGCTGAGGTGGGACAATCGCTTGAGCTCAGGAGTTTGAGGCTGTAGTGAGCTATGATCATGCCACTGTACTCCAGCCTAGGCAACAGAGTGAGACCTTGTTTCAAAAAAGACCCCAAAACCAAACAACAAAATAAAATCACAAAAATGAAAATATATCAGATTTCTTTTCATTTCTTAGATGTATTCTGCATATGAAAGACACACATTAAAATTGCAGGTCCAGGCCAGGCGTGGGGGCTCACGCCTGTAATCCCAGCACTTTGGGAGGCTGAGGGAGGTGGATCACCTGATGTCAGGAGTGGGAGACTACCCTGGCCAACATGGTGAAACCTCGTCTCCACTAAAAATATGAAAATTAGCTGGGCATGGTGGTGGGAGCTTGTAATCCCAGCTACTCAGGTGGCTAAGGCAGGAGAATTGCTTGAACCCGGGAAGCAGAGGTTGCAGTGAGCCAAGATTGCACCACTGAACTCCAGCCTGGGCGACAGAGTGAGACTGTCTCAATAATAAATAAATAAACAAACAAACAAATAAATAAATAAAATGCAGGTCCAGGTAGCACTCCCAGTGGTCCCACACATCTGTCCCTTGTTTCAACAGTGTTAGGACAGACCTGAGCCCTCCCTCTCTTCCAGCCTCTCCTAACCTCCAATCTCCTCTCCAGTTACAACCTCCAGGACCATCTTCTCAGCCATCTCCTGCCTCCAGGACCAGCCAACCCCATTGTTGTTAGAAATAAGGTTAGCTCCTTATTGCAGAACAACCACGACCTCCCAGATTCGTCAGAATGATTCCACCAAGAAGGAAACTGTGGTCAGCTGCCTGGTCCATGTGTATCGGTGGGTCTCCAGAACTTACAGTTCCCTGGGCTTCTATTTCAACCACAATGAGTGGCTCTGGAGGGCTTTGGCTGCTTCTTCCATGAGTTGGTTCAATAGAAGCACAAGGGCACAGTGTGTCTCTTGGAAGCACAAAACCAGCTGCACCATCTTCCAACGTGCACAGAAGCCATCTCTAGATGAGTGGGGAAAACCATGGATGCCATCAAAGCCACCATCGCCTGGAGAAGAATCTGAATCAGACCCTTATGGATCTGCATGCCCTGGGTTCTGCCCACACAGACCTTCATCTCTGTGACTTTCAGGACAGCCATTTCCTAAATGGGAAGATGAAACTCTTCAAGATGACGGGCAACCACTGCAGTTACCTTTGCTGGCCAGCCAGCCCCCAGGCCCGCCTGCACCAGTCTCCTCTTTTCCAAAAGCCTACCCGCAAGCACAACCAGGGCCTCCAGAGCCCAGCAGTCTTTGAGGGGCTCCTCTGCACCTCCTGGTATCAAGGCTTCTGCCTGACCCTCTCCCTCCAGCCAGTAGGCAGCTTTTCAACCACCCTCCAGCCTTCTCCCAAGCCTTGGACCAAAGGGGAAGAAAGTTTTTAAAGCAAAAAAAAAAACAAAAAAAAACCCAAAAACAAAGAAAAATAGGATATGGAAAAATTGACAGTAATACAACAGAGAGCTCAGAAATAAATCCAAACATATCTGGTCAACTGACTTTTGACAAGGGCATCAAGAGGACACAATGGAGAAAGAATAGTCACTTCTTGGCTGGGTGCAGTGGCTCATGCCTGCAATCCCAGCAGTTTGGGGGGCCAAGGCAGGTGGATCACCTGAGGTCAGGAGTTTGAGACCAGCCTGGCTGACACGGTAATTACGTTTTTTATTTCCAAGAATTCAAATGGATTCTTGTCTCAGTTCATAATTTCTCTAAGGTCTACACATTATAAAGTCCTTTCCTGACATTCTGCTATTGCCATTCCCTTGGTTCTTCCATGGATTGTACTCTCTTTTTGTGGTGTATAATTTCCCACGTGTTAATTTCTGGTTCTGCGCTTGTCTGCTATGTTAACGTTGAAGCAAGGATGATAATAGAACCTCCCTAAAACTGATCCTGTCCTTGTCCAGTAGCTGAACCCACTTTTGTAAGATGAATGAAAGGCCACAAGATTAGGATTTGGGGTGGGGATCCTGAATTCTGTGAAAATACAGGCATAGTTTCTGTAATCCCTTACTGCTCAGGAGTCATGTGGCCAGAGGTCACAAGATTTGTGTCTTCCCCAATGACTCCTGTAGATAACGTCACTCTTGTCTAAGATTGGCCTTTTGGGATGTTTTTCAGACTCACCCCACCTGGACTCAACCTGTGGCCTCATCCAGACATGGACTCAGTGCATGAGGACCATTTCCACACCCCTATGATTGCATCCCCAACCACTTGGGATAACATCATTCATTCTTTTGCACGTGGAAATCCAGTTTTCCCAATACCATTGTAATTCCCCGGTGGGTTCTTCCTGCTTGCTGCACTGACAAAACCAGTTCACTGAGGCCATGTTATTGCAGTAAGGAGTTGAATTAACTCAATGCCAGCCACATGGAAGGACTGGAGTTATCACTGAAATCCACCTCCCCAAAGGCTGAGGTTAGGGTGTTTCAAGGCAAGTTTTGTGGGCAGGGAGGGGACTCAGGAATGGGTGCTCTTTAATGGTTAGGGCTTCTCTAAGTGTGTTCTGAATGGCAGACTGCACCCCGCAGGCAGCACCCAGAGACATCTCTTTGCAGTGTATCAGCCCAGGCCTCCAGACTGTGGCCTCTGCTCGCCTCTCCTGTTCCACATGTGGATTTTATTTTTGTTTTTGGCTTCACTTCTGATTTATTCATTTAGCCATTTACTGCAGGAGCGAGGTGAGGATAGGAGAGTACTTGGGGTGCCCTCAATGGCCAGTGTGGTCTGGGGTCCCCGAGCAGGACAGTGAGTTTGGGGTCTGGGGCTCAGGCGCTATGGCAGTAGGCTGTGCGAAGTGACAGGAAGACATCCACTGCACATATTTTCTTTGGTTTTAAAGAAAGACGTTACCATTTCATGTTATATTTGTTTTATGAGACAGAGTTTCATTCTGTCACCCAGGCTGGAGAGCAATGGTGCCATCTCAGCTCACTGCAACCTCCACATCCCAGGTTCAACCGATTCTCCTGCCTCAGTCTCCCGAGTAGTTGGGATTACAAAAAAAAGTACATTTTAAAGCAGAGTAACAAATTAATAACTAAGCATGGAGTGGAAAGAGGGGACCCCCAAGGACTGGAAATGGCAACAATAGACTATGAACCAAATTTCTCCCATGGTTGATTTGGCCTATGCCCAGGAATGAGCAAAGACAGCAGGCCTGTGAGACTGGAAGCAAGATGGAGTCAGCCATGCTAGACTTCTCTCACCGTCGTCATCTTTGCAAAGCTGGTCTCACCATTTATTGAAGTGAATTTTTTTTTTTCTTTTTTTGAGACAAAGTCTTGCTCTGTTGCCTAGGCTGGAGAACAATGGTGCGATCTCAGCTCACTACAACTTCTGCATCCCAGGTTCAAGAAATTCTCCTGCCTCAGCCTCACTATGCCTGGCTAATTTTTGTATTTTTAGTAGAAACGGGGTTTCACCATCTTGGGACTCACAACACACATCAGCCCATCTCCTCTCCTTCTTGGCAGGGATGGTCACGATCCTCATTTCCCAGTGAAAGGAACCAAAACTCCATTATAGGGTTTCACCATATTGGCCAGGCTGGTCTCAAATGCCTGACCGCAAGTGATCCAAGTGCCTCGGCCTCCCAAAGTGCTGGGATTACAAGTGTGAGCCACTGCACCCAGCCAATTAGGAGGAAATATCCAACATTTAGCCAGGTGCAGTGGCTCACTCCTTAATCCCAGCACTTTCAGAAGCTGAGGTGGGAGGATCACTTGAGCCCAGGAGTTTGAGTCCAGGCCGGCCAACATAGTGAGACCCTGTCTCAACAAAACATTTAAAAATTAGCCAGGCATGGTGGTGTGCGCCTGTAGTCACAGCTACTTGGGAGGCTGAGATGGGAGAGTGTTTCAGCCCAGAAGGTCAAGTAAGCTGTGATTGTGCCACTGTACTCCAGTCTGCATAACAGAGCAAGACCCTGTCTCAAAAAAAAAATCCAAAATATATAAATAATTGATACAACTCAAAACAAATAACCCAATTTTTTAAATGTTTTAAAAAAAGAACTTGAATAGACCTTTCCTTAAAGAAGATATAAAAATAGCAAGTGGGTATCTGAAAGGTGTTCTGCATTATAGATCATTAGGGAAATGCAAATCAAACCCACTGAGATACCCCCTCACACCCCTTATGACCATTATCAAAAAGTCAAAAGATAAATATTGGCAAGAGTGCGGAGAAATGGGAACTTTTGCATACTATGGATGAGAATACAGATTGATACAGCCATTCTGGAAAAGTGTATGAAGATTTCTAGAGAAATTAAAAATAGAACCACCATATGACTCAGCAATCCCTCTTCTGGGCATACACTCAAAGGAAATGAAATCATTACTTTGTAAAGATAACTGTATTCTCATGTTCATTGCAGCCTTAATCACAATAGCCAAGATATGGAAACAATCTAAGTGTCCATCAATGGATAAATGGATAAAGAGACTGTGGCACACATACACAATGGAATATTATTCAGCCCTAAAACAAACAAGGTCTTGCCATTTGCCGCAAGATGGATGAGGCTGGAGGACATCATGCTTTGTGAAATAAATCATACACAAAAAATCAAATATTGCATAAACCCATTTATATGTGGGATGTAAAAATGTAAATAAATAAATCTACAGAGATAGAGAGTAAAACATTGTCTACCAGGAGAGGTAGGAGAGGGGAGGAATTGGGGACATGGAGGCCAAAGGATACAAAGTAGCAGGTATGAAGGATGAACAAGCCTAGAGATGTATGACATGAGGACTGCAGGGAACAAAATTGTTCTGTATGTGAAATTCATGCTCAATGAGTAGATTTCAACTGCTCAAAAGCAATAAGGAAATGGGGAACTATGTGAAATGATTGGTGTGTTAATTTCTTTCAGTATAGGAATCTTTTACAATCTATATATAACCTTTAACATCATGTTGTAAGCCTTAACTATACACAAGAAAATTTATTTTTAAAAAAGAAAAATTGACAGTCAAAGACTGACAAAGCAAAGACTAAGTAAATAAAAACAGGGGTAACTGTATTTATATCTGTTAAACAAAACAAAACAAAACAAAAAATGGGCCACCCACTGAGGCAAGTGCCTGCATCAATAGAGCTTTGTGGAGGCACAATTTGACAACAACCCAGAAAAAACACAAGCCACAGAAACTACTGTAACCATGCTTTCCAAAGAGGGTTTTGGAACTCAGCATGTAAAGGGAGAAAGCAGGCAGGAGAGAAGAAAGGGAGGGGGAGCAGGCAGTGAAGGGGTGGTTACATTCTTAGGAAGCTCTAATTAGTGCTCAGTAAATCTTTTACAAAGATAAGGTAAACATTTGAAAAGAGGGAGGAAAGAGTCAATTATGCAGCCATCTCAGGGTAGCCTGAAGAGTGACTGATCTCATTTTCTTGTTCTGTACCTGGGAAGATAAGCCTATAATCAACATTGTCAGTGTCAGATTGAATAGAACTCAGTTTTACGTCTTAAACTGAGGTTGCAGAGCCAGGGTTACAACTGGCATATGCTTATTTTATAGGGGGACATGGATCCTGAAATATTTAGGGGCTAGCAAGGAATGTCCCTGTGAACAGTTTGTAAGGGGGGCCATATGGAGAGGTACGTGGCCTTTGTGGTAGTGGGGACCTGGCTTATGTCTAATGCCATCACACAGGATTGTGAAATGGCAGCTATCTCTTTGGGGAGAAAGAATGGCAGTGTTGCATGACTAAGATCCCAAACTTATGTCTCCCTTAGCATAACAGGTTTGGCAGTCCAAGACTTTATTTTCTTTTACATATTAAAAAAACTCTAATGAAAGAGCTATGTGAGAGATATAAAGAGGGTATTTCCAAGGAAAAAAGGGTGCAACCAGCAGGGACAAAAAGGAATTCTAAATGTGTTTATGCTTGGTAACTTAACCTTAAAACACACAGAACAAAGCTTAACAAACGAAAAAAAGAAATAAGTTGACGATCATTGTGGGAAACTTTAATATCTGTGTCTCAGCCACTGAAAAATAAACAAACATCAGTAAGGAAATAGAATCATTAAAGGATGCATTTAACACGCTCGATCTAATTGAGAGACGTGGTACACTACACTCAACATGCAGAATACATATCCTTTTCAAGTGCAGAAGCAATATTTATAAAAATTAACCATATTTTTGATCATTGAGAAGACACAAATTCCAAAGAGTTTTAGTTATACAAATATTTAATCAGAGTGGAACTATAAGTTTGGAAATTAAGCAAAACATTTTCAGTATGGTAAAGGGATGAATAAAATCAAAGTTTGCTTTTCTGAAACACTAATAAAATTGATGGCCCCCAGCAAGACTGATTAAGAAAACAGACAAAAGGCAGAAACTCTAACTGCAGACCTTATAAATATTAAAAAAGATAAATGAATAATAGAACAACTTTGAAATTTTATATAAAATGAACAAATTGATTTGGCAAACACAGGTTACCAAAATGAATATTCAAATATATGTAATTGAACCTGTAATTAAACACCTTATAAAGAAAACTACAGTCTCACGTGGCTTAATAAGTGAATTCTTTCCAAATGCTTAAGGAAGAAATAGCACACATCTTACATCAACTCTGTCAGAAATAGGAGAAGAAACATTTCTCAAGTTGTCTAAACAGCATAGCTTTAATACTTCATATTAAAACCTCACAAGTCTGGGCGCAGTGGCTCATGCCTGTAATCCCAGCACTTTGGGAGGCCGAGGAGGGTGGATCACGAGGTCAGGAGATTGAGACCATCCTGGCTAACAGGGTGAAACCCCGTCTCTACTAAAAAATACAATAAATTAGCCAGGCGTGGTGGTGGGTGTCTATAGTCCCAGCTGCTCAGGAGGCTGAAGCAGGAGAATGGTGTGAACCTGGAAGGTGGAGCTTGCAATGAGCCAAGATCATGCCACTGCATTCCAGCCTGGACAACAGGACGAGACTCCATGGCAAAAAAAAAAAAAAAAAAAAAAAACAGAAGAAAAACTTAGACTCCACTTTCTCTTGTGAACGTTAAGTACAAAATTACCAAATGAAATATGAGCAAGCCCATCTCAACCACACATAATATGGTATTAATCACATATCACAACAAAGTTGATTTAATTCCAGAAGTGCAATGTTAAACATTCAAAAGCCAATCACTGTTAAGTTACCTTATCAACATAAAAAGATAAGAAAAAACATTGCTCAATCAAGAAAGAAAAAAGCAGTTGATAAAATTCAGTACCTATTCATAAATCTTAAAACCTGTCAACAGAGAGGAAGCAATATGTGAGCTAAACACTCCCCAAGCTGAGAATAGTGACATAACTTATTTGCAGCCAAAAGATGAAAATTGCAGGCCGGGCACGGTGGCTCACGCCTCTAATCCCAGCACTTTGGGAGGCAGAGGTGGGCAAATCACAAGTTCTGGAGGAGTTCAAAACCAGCCTGGCCAACATGGTGAAACCCTGTCTCTACTAAAAATAAAAAAAAAATGAGCTGGGCGTGGTGGCACATGCCTGTACTCCCAGCTATTAGGGAGGCTGAGGCAGAAGAATCGCTTGAACCGTGGAGGTGGACGCTGTGACAGTGAGCTGAGATTGTGCCACTGCACTCCAGCCTGGCAACAGAGCAAGACTGTGTTTCAAAAAAAAAAAAAAAAAAGAATGAAAATTGAATTGCAGTATAATCTTAAAATTTTTGAGAAATCTACGTTTTTCAGCTAAAAAGAGACAGACTCAGCCTTTCGACCTTTCTTCTTTCCCTCTTTGGAAGGCAATCCAAGGCCTGGAAAAACAGCAGCCACATTGTAACCAAAAGAATAAAAACATGGCTAAGAAAGTATCAGGAAACTGAAAAGAACCCTGGACTGCCTTCCTCTGCACGTTTTAAGTGACAAAAATGAAATCTATATTTCTTTAAGTCACTGAATCAGATTTATTCTTTCTGTGGCTACAAGTAGCCCTAAATGATGTATTCAATACTAAAATCAATACTAAAATACACACTAAAATACTAACATTTTGGTCTTGAACTACTGATCTCAGGTGATACACCCATCTCAGCCTACCAAGGTGCTGGGTTTACAGGCATGAGCCATCACACCCACCTCAAAAGCTTTGTGTTTTTAAATATATTAGACATGTCTCTAGTTTCAAAAAAAAAAAAAAAAAACCCTTAATAATGTAGGAGAATAAGAGAAACTTTTTCCAAAAAAGAGAAATTATTGTGATTATTTTACCTTATTGGAATGTTGGATAATATAGCCAGCTTTATTAATCATCGAGCATGCTGTAAATTTTCTATTATAATAGGATTTGTACCTCAATTAAGGTGATAAAGTTTTAAAGCTCAGAAAGTGAAAGCCAGCCCCACCCCTCTCCTAGAGTGGCTGGGGACAGCAGTTGCATGGGCGCCTTTCCTTGTGACATCACAGGACCTTCATGACACGTGGCTGCTTGACCCCGCCTCCTTTCCCTTTCATCTTTCTCATTGACCAATGGGCTTGGAGCATTAAGGCCACACCCCTATTCTGCATTCTAGTGCAGCCCTGGTGACGCCTCCTCTGGCTCAGTCACATAGCTGCGTGGTACGTGACTGGAGGCATATCACTGCCTTTGCCTGGATCACGCCAATGTGGCCCCAACCCCACCTCCCTCCCCTCCCCATGATGTCAGAGAAAAACCAACAGAGCAAATTGCCTGAGGCCAAGGAAAAGGTAAAACGCATAGGATTGCGGGACCCCACCCCAACCCAACCCCAGGTCCCCTCTGATGGCAGAACAGCTGTCAGAGTCCGTGTCACTCCAGAGGTACACCAGGCTGGGCCCCCCCAATGCCTCTGGGCTCCCTCAACCAAAATCTTGTGTCAGCCCCAACCCCTGCCCTCACCTGACTTTGAGCGGGTGACTCAAGGGACTCCCTGCTCTGTACTCTGCCCTCACCTCCTCTTGCCTGAAAACTGACCTCCCTGGGCCCTTCAGGTTCATGTTTCCAAGGAACTGGATGCCCCAGCACCTGCCCTCACCAGTCACCCCAGGGTGACTTTGGGCAGGTGACTCCTGGGGCTCCCCACTCCATACTCTGCCCTTGCCTACCGCTGCCCCATGGCTGACCTCCTTGGGCTGTTTGGGCTCATGTCTCCAAGAACCTGGGTCCCAACCCTGCGAACCCCAACCCAATCTCAAAGAGGCAACTTGGGCATAGCACTGATGTCACCCGTCCCCCACCACCCCACGGAGGAGTGGAATGTACTGACGGCACAGTCCCTCTGGGAACTGTCATTACTGCTGCAAGACTGGCCTTTGATCTTAGGACCCATCCCCTAAGTGTTCTCACCCCATTTCTGGTTACGCTGGTTGCAGCACAAATTTCCATCTGGAAGGGGAGTGGGGACCATGTGACCTAGGATCAAGAAGTTTCAGGCTGCCTTACTCCCTTAACACAGAAGTTGACTGTTTGAAAAGCCTACACCTCCCTTGTGAACTCAAAATGTTGACAGTGTCTCTGGGTGGCAATGGGAGAACGGGTTTGGTTTGGTTTTCTCCCAGGCTTCTACTCTCCAGAGAGACTTCAACAGTTTTTCCTAAGTTCTCCGCCTCATATTTGAATTCTCCATGGTTCTGGCACCAGAGTGCCCATCAGTCAGTGATCTTTGAAGTGAGATTTGCTCATCTTCTGTGGAAGAGACCTTTGGAAACTGAACTTGACAACTTGAATCTTCCTCATCTCATCTCAACCTGGGGTACTTTCAGTGCCACAGGATACATATGGGGCATCTTTCTGAAGCATCACTTTCCCTTGATTCTCTTGAGAGAGACAAAACATTAATGTTCTTAGGGATGACAGTCACACATATATTTCTAAGAGACTAGCAGACTTCTCTCCAAAATGAAGCTTGGGTTGTCCTCTTTCTGTTCAATTCCCAGATTTAACAGAAAGGCTGCCTTCTGCCCTGAGGATACGTGACTTTTACTTTTCTACCTCTGCCTCTGGTTTTGGTCCCTGGCAGCTGCTGATTTGTGGCAAAATCCCAGAGCTCGGAGGCAGAAGAATGAGTTTCGGTTCCATTATTGCCTTTCTTTTAGCCATGGTATCAATCTCTCTCAGTCACTAAGTGATTGCAACAACACCTTGTACAGTTGTCGGTGGCATTAAATCAGATAGTCTATAAGAGTATTTTGTATAAACTGTAAAGTGACTGTAGGAGCTTGTAGTTCTCATGAGTATCACTGCTCCTCTTTTCCACAGTTTACAGATGATCATCAGTGGAACAGTGCTGGTGTTGGTACCGGAGCAACCGACAGCAAACAGAAGAAAATAAATAATGGCACTAACCCTGAGAAAACCACTTCTGGTGGTTACCATTCACCTGAGGATGTGAGTCGTGGCTGGCTGGTCTCCTGAGGACAAGGGGCACAAGGGGAAGTCGAGGGTAACTGTTGAGATTGTGGAAGGAAGAACTGCTGGGTACTGGTTAAGAATTCTGGGTTTGAATCCTACCTCTCTCTCCATCTGCGAGGGACACGATTTACGGCAAATTGCTTGAGTTCTTTGGACCTCTATTTTCACATCTGTAAAATAGGGGTGGTAATGTTTTACTTACATGTGTGAAGCTTAAATCAGATTTGTTATTGTTGTTGTTGTGTTAATCTCTAGTCCAGGGCCTGCTGTAAACTCCTCTCCTCTTTGGGCTTCCATTTCCTGAGGAGGTAGAGTTAGAGTATTAGAGGTTTCTGTTTGCTCTGAGACTCTGGGATTTAAAGATTCACTAGAATGGAAACCTTGGGGCCAAGGGCTCCTGTCTGCCTTTTCCATCCTATATCCCAGCTGGGAAGAACTGTCCCTGGCCCCTATGTGCTTGCTCAATGCTTGTTGAATGAACACATCTTTCTAAATCACAAGCTAGCAGAAGGGTGGGCTTTTCTCACATTCCATGTCTGAAGGTTTCTGTTACTGTCTTTTCTGGAGAATCTAGTTTCAGACTTTCAGTATTGTGGCTGTGGGCAAAAACCAATAAAGACCCAAATCCTTTTTCTTTGGGCATTAAGGAGAGTTGATCAGTTCGTGTTCCCATTGGGTCTAAGAACTTTGCCCTTAAAATCCATTCCCAACCCCTGCCTACCGCTTCCTGGCCTGGGGAATAGAATCGAGGGGCTACCCTCAGTCACCTTCCTTTGACTCTCCCCACAGAAACAACAGAACCGAGCTCAGCTGAAAGAAGTAACATGGTTTCTTTCTTTGCTCACGACATGTCTGCTGGGTTTCGGGGGCACTCAGATGTAGAGGCCCCAGTCTCGTCTCGCCTACTCCCAGTATGGGGAGGAAGGCTCACCTCCCAGATTCCACCGTGTCCCCACAGGGTCCCTGATAACCTGGTCCCATGGGTGGGCCTGTCCTGGGGCAGTGGTGCCATTCTGGGGGCATGTCTCTTGCTGTGCCATCTCTGCCTCCCTCTAGTAAGAGCTCTGTCTTCCTCTTCCTATAGGAAAAGCAGGAAAGCCACCAATATCAGCAAGCCCTAAGGAGGCAGCTAGAGGTGAGTGGAGGGTGTGAAGTTCCCTCCTGTCATCTGGAGAAGGTTTCTTTGCTTCTCTTTCAGCACTTGCTTGTCTTTTCTCCCAAAGGCCCAGGATCATACCATACGAATCCTTATGTGTCAGAAAACTGAACTGGAGACAGCGCTCTATTACAGCCAGGATGCTGCTAGGAAATTTGAAGGTGGGAATCTGGGCATCCCATCATCCTTCAACCTGGCATTTTCACAGGCCTTTGGGCTGCATCTCAACCTCTCTCATTCCAGAAGAATCCAAGGATCTGGCAGGCTGCCTGCATCATTCCTGGAACTTTGCAAGAGAGTTACAGCGGGGTCTGTCTGCTGTGTCCACACAGCACAAGAAGGCAGACAGGGTGAGTCCAACCACCTACCCGGTCCCCCGGGAGCCCAGCTTCACAGATGGAGGAATGACACTAAAGGTCCCTTCTGCAGGATGCAGTGTCCTGCCCAGAAGACAGCATGGGCCATTTCTTGCTGCTTTTGTGTGTGGTTGTTAGAGGCAGGTTGGGGCTGGGTCAGCTGCTGTGAGTGAGTTGCGGGGCGCTGTGGGGAGCGAGCACTGGACACAGAGCTCCGAGGCCAAGTGCCCACCCTGCCCATACTTGGCTGTGCCCTTGGTCAAATCCTAGGTGGGGGTTAGGGTACTTGTACCATGAAGGTACAGAAGAGTATCTTTAGTATGTTACCATTTGTGTAGAGAGAGGGAACACATGTACGTGTGTGTGTGTCTCTGTGTGTGTACGTATTATGGTAATATACATAAAACATGTTTGTAAGGATTCATAAAAAACTCAGGCGAGAGGAACAGTATTGGGGGGAGATATTTCCCTTCTGTACCTTCTGAGGTTTGGACTATGCCAATGTATCGTTCTTTCAAAAATCAACAAAGGATTAATTTCCTCCTCCTTATCTGTGCCCCTACCCCCACCAAAAGAATGGGTTTAGAGAATCAGATATACCTGGGTGTTGAAATCCCAGCTCTAAGTGATCTTAGGCAAGCACTTAACCTTTAATACCCCATGTTTTTCATCTACACAATAGAGGTGATAATGATAACTGTCTCCTATGGTGGTGGTGAGGATTAAATGGGATTGTTAGCTTAGGGCCTGGTGAAGCACTCAATAAAGTTTCCAACAGTGGTAGTAATAATATCTATAGCAGCATTACTGTAATAATGCTGTATACAGTAATAGTAAAATTTTCTCATCTCTCTGGGCCCCTGTTAGCCACCTAACAATTCAGTCTTTTTCCCTGTCCCTTCCACCCTTACTGAGTTCTTTGAAAAACAAGTGAGAGCCAGGTGTGGTGGCACATGCCTGTAATCCCAGCTACATAGAAGGCTGAGGAGAAGAATCGCTTGAACCCGGGAGGCAGAGGTTGCCGTGGGGTGAGATTGCGCCTTTGCACTCCAGCCTGGGCAATAAGAATGAAACTCCATCTCAAAAAAAAAAAAAAAAGAAAAAAAAAATTATACCATGGACTTGCAAATGCCTTGAGAACATGTCAGGTGGGATTGAGAGGGAGCAAGTGTTACTGTGGAGTAGTCACTGTAGCTGTCATCACTGGTTGGTCAGCTGCTCCTCTGCCTGCTGTATCCTGACTTGACCTTTCTCTATTTGCAGTATATCAAGGAGTTAACAAAGGAGAGGGACGCTTTGAGTCTGGAGCTGTACAGGAACACGTAGGATAGGGGAAGGTGGGATGGGAGGTCTGAGAGCCCTTAGCGTGGGTGGTGTGCTGGGAGGTGGGGGGTACAGGTGAGCATGGCAGGGGGTCATACAGGTTTGCATGTGTGCACAGGGAAGCTCCAGTGCCGGCTGTGCCACTGACTCATGGGGTAGCCTCAGGCAACTCATGTCTTCTCTCTGGCCTGCCACCTGGGACTTTTAATTCCTGGGTCCCTTCTAGTGCCACGGTTCTGTGGTTGTGGGGCGAGGGTAGAGGGTCGATCACCAAAGTGGTCCTTTCTGTTCTTCGTTCATTCCTTTCTCTATTGCCTCCGGCCATAGAATAACCAATGAGGAGCTGAAGGAGAAAAATGCCGAACTACAAGAAAAACTTCGACTCGTAGAAACTGAAAAGTCTGAGATCCAGCTCCACATCAAGGAGCTAAAAAGGAAACTGGAGACGGGCAAAATCCTGCTGCCACAGGTGAGCAGTGGCAGCCCCGGGGGATGTGGGAGCCCTATCCAGCTGGGACCATGGTCTAGGGATCATGCAGGGTATGGGGAGGCTCCAGCCAAGAGCTGGAAAATTTGGGTCCTTGTTCTGGTCCCACCATAGAATCCTCTAGAGTGTGCTAAAAATCTACAAATTGGGACCATGCCTGGGAAATCAGAAAACCTCAGGGTTAGGGCTTAAAATTTCTTTTTAAAGAATCATAGACTAAAACCGTTATTTTATAGATTACATTTATATACCTAGCTTATGAGTCTATTTCCTTTTGAGGTTCAAACCAACACTTTGCAGGAGGAGAAGATGTGGAATCAGGAGGAGGAGCTACGGGATCAGAAGGAGAAGCTACGGAAGCAGGAGGAGAAGATGTGGAGACAGGAGCAGAGGCTGCGGAAGCAGGAGAAGGAGCTGCACGAGATGGAGGAGCAGATGCGGAAGCAGGAGGAGCAGATGTGGGAGCAGGATAAGCAGATGCGGAAGCAGGAGGAGCATATGTGCGACCTGGAGGGGCAGATGCGGAAGCAGGTGGAGGAGATGCAGAAGCAGGAGGAGCAGATGATGAAGCAGGAGGAACAGATGCGGGAGCAGGAGGAGCAGATGATGAAGCAGGAGGAGCAGATGATGAAGCAGGAGGAACAGATGCGGAAGCAGGAGGAGCAGATGATGAAGCAGGAGGAGCAGATGAGGAAGCAGGAGGAGCAGATGCGGAAGAAGGAGGAGCAGATGCGGAAGCAGAAGAAGCAGATGATGAAGCAGGAGGAGCATATGTGTGACCTGGAGGGGCAGATGCGGAAGCAGGAGGAGGAGATGCGGAAGCAGGAGGAGCAGATGATGAAGCAGGAGGAGCATATGCGCGACCTGGAGGGGCAGATGCGGAAGCAGGAGGAGGAGATGCGGAAGCAGGAGGAGCAGATGTGGAAGCAGGAGGAGCAGATGCGGAAGCAGGAGGAGCAGATGCGGAAGCAGGAGGAGCAGATGTGTGAGCTGGAGGAGCAAATGCGGATGCAGGAGGAGCAGATGAGGGAGCAGGACGAGAGGCTGCGATTTAAGGAGGAGAGGCTGTGGGATCAGGATGAGAAGATGCAGGAGGAGGAGGAGAAGATGAGGGGGCAGGTGGAGGAGAAGACGCGGGGGCAGGTGGAGAAGATGCGGGAGAAGGAGAGGACGGGAGAGCAGAAGATGCAGGAGGAGCGGTGCTCAGAGCCCTGGCTCCCTCCCTCCGAAGATCTGTATCATACGAGCCACCCTGGCAGCGTGAAGCCTGCACGAGAGGCCACGGAGGGTTCTCCTGATGACAATTGCACTGCACAGCAGATCATGCAGCTGCTTGGTGGAAGGAAGAATGCCCAGGAGTGCCCAGTCTTAGGCAGCACCTCCTGCATCCCATTCTTCTACCGAGGAGACAAGAGAAAGATGAAGATCATCAGTATCTAAAAGCCGGCACTGTCAACAAGGCCTACAGAAGTGTAAGCCGCCACGTGACCTTGTGAATATCGTCTGAGAACAAACTTGAAAAAAGAAAATTTATTTTAAATTGTGGCAAAATACTGGCCGGGCACGGTGGCCTGCACCTGTAATCACAGCACTTTGGGAGGCTTAGGCGGGGGGATCACCAATCCCAGCTACGTGGGAGGCTGAGGTTGCAGTGAGCCGAGATCACACCACTGCACTCCTCTCTGGCTGACAGAGTGAAACTCCCATCTCAAAAAAAAAAAAAAAAAAAAAAAAAAAAAAAAAAAAAATTTCTACTTGAGGACTCTAATATCTATGTATGTTTCTATTTTTTTTTTTTCTTGGTCTTTCTCATTTAGTCTTGTGTTGTCTTGTCTTATGGCATGCCTAGTAAACTTTTATCTGCCTCCAGAGAGTATTGACTTTGACTTTATGGCACACAATTGGCGTTTAAGCAGATCACCTTCATCTAGTTTGGGACTAAGCTGGCTCAAAGCAGGTTTTAGTTTTTGTGACAGCTGGTCTATTTTTTATTCTTTTGGATTCTTAGGGGTGGCCCTTCCAGGATCCCCACCAAGGTCCCATCTCCTTACTGGGACCCAAATTCTCATTATGTCATTTCAGCCCTGTGAGAGTGCCAAACATTCAGCTAGGCTCTCCAGCCTCTTAACTATCACTTCATACTCAGTTTCTTAGCCTCTTAGCCCTCCACTGTTGACCAATCACCAAATGGGGGAAAGCACTACAGACTGTCAGGGTCACCTCTTAGGCCTGGTCACTCAAGTCCTGGCTGAGGTCTCCAATTACCTTCCAACAATTGTTTTTGATGGTGAGGGGGGACATATTTTTGTCCAGTTTTTCTAACTGTTCCTGTGGGGAGGCTAATCTATAACAAGCTATTCTGCCTTTAATGAATGTTGAAAACTTTTTTTTTTTTTTGAGATGGAGTCTCGCTCTGTTGCCCAGGCTCTAGTGCAGTGGTGTAATCTCTGCTTACTGTAACCTCCGCCTCCTGGGTTCAAGCAATTCTCCTGCCTCAGCCTCCCAAGTAGCTGGGATTACACGCATGTGCCACCACCCCTGGCTAATTTTTATATTTTTAGTAGAGACGGGATTTCACTATGTTGTCCAGGCTGGTCTCCAGCTCCTGACTCAGGTGATCTACCCGCCTCAGCCTCCCCAAGTGCTGGGATTACAGGAATGTGCCACTGCATCCAGCCCATCTGTCTTTTTAAAAATGTTTCTGATTTGAGGTATAATTTATATTCCATGAAATGCACAGATCTGGTTTACATTTTGATGACTTTTAACAAATGTATTACCCATGTAACCCACCTCCTTCGAAGATATGGAACATTTCTATCATCCAGAAAGTTCTCCTGTGCTTTCATCCTGTCCGGCACTCCCCCAGCAGCTGATGAACCTGCTGAGGACATTGGTACAGGATTCTGGCCTCCCCAAAAGAGCTACTTTGACAAGACTGCTTGCCTTACCCGGCACTAAATCCCTGCCTGCTCTCTCAAAATTTCCATCTTTAAACTGCTTGTACCTATAACCCTCCCACATGAAATCCATAGATAAACCAGCCCACAGCCTAATATTTACTGTATACCCAAGCTTTCAGAAATACGGCTCCCAGGAGTGGGGACTGATGGCTGCATCCCCTCCTCCTCCTGGAAGCCTCTACCAGCCTACAGAGCCCACAGAGTAGATCTCACCAGGCAGCTTGAGCCTGAAAGTGCTGCGGAGCCTCCTGCTGATTCACCCTCACTATGGTGGCAGCTGCACGGGAGCAGCTGGGCTCACCCATTAAGCAAGAAGACGTTGGCTTGATACTGACACTCCAACCCCAGCCTGGGCAAGCCTGGCTGAAAGGACCCTTTCTTCTGGTCAGACTGTGGGGAGATGGGCCAGAGCACACACGCTCTACCACCCTCCTCATGCTTCAGCTGTGCTTCCTTCTTAACAGAGGGAGCAGCTCATGGATTTGGCCAAAGTCTTCTTGAGGGCTGTAGGTTTGACAGGCTGGGTGTGTGGGGGCCACTGTGCTAGAGAGACAGACTGGTGTGTCAGAAGGCAGCCACCTGGCCAGAGGGGGGTCAACCCCCTTGGTAACCCCCTTCCCCCATCTGGACACAGAGCCCTGCACTCTCCACATGTGACTGCTCCCCTCAGAGCTGCCTCCAGAAGAGGGGTTCTAACCCTGTGGGTGGGGACATTGTGTTACTTTACAGTGGGCCATGGCTCCCTCTGATATCTCCAACTCAGAGGCAGTAGAGAGAAGATGAGAAATTCCCTGCATCTCTAGTCCTAGCTACTTGAGAGGCTGAGGGAAGAAGGTCACTTGAGCCCAGGAGTTCAAGGCTGCAATGAGCAATGATTACGTCAATGCATTCCAGCCTGAGCAACAGAGTGAGACCCAACCTCAAAAACAACAATAATAAGTTAAACATAAAACTACCACATTATTGGCCAGGCATGGTGGCTCACACCTGTAATCCCAGCAATTTGGGAGGCTGAGGCGGGTGGATCACGAGGTCAGGAGATCGAGACCATCCTGGCTAACACGGTGAAACCGTCTCTACTAAAAATACAAAAAAGTTAGCGAGGCACGGTGGGGGGCGCCTGTAGTCCCAGCTACTCCGGAGGCTGAGACAGGAAAATGGTGTGAACCTGAGAGGCGGAGCTTGCTGTGAGCTGAGATGGCGCCACTGCACTCAAGCCTGGGCGACAGAGCGAGATGCTGTCTCAAAAAAAATAAATAAATATGTAAGCATTCCACATTATTGACCAATTCCACTCCTAGGTATAGACACAAAGAATGAAAAGCAGACACTCAAGACACTTGTAAACCAATGTTCATAGCAGCATTACAATAGTCAAGAGATGAAAGCAACCTGGTTGCCCACTGATGAAGGGATAACATGTGGCTTACATATATAATGGACTAGTACTGAGCCTTTAAAAGAAAATTCTGATGCATGTGGATGAACCCCAAACACCTAAGAAGTTCAATAACCCAGTCACAAAAGGACAAATACCGCATGACTCCCCTTATAGGAGACACCTTGAATAGTCAAATTCTGAGACAAAAGTAGAATGGTGGTTGCTTGGGGACACAAGGAGTTAGTGTTTCATGGATACGGAGTTTCAGTCAGAGAAAAGGCAAAAGTTGTAGAGATGGATGGTGGTGATGGCTGGGCAATAATGTGAATATACTTAATGCCAATGAACTGTACACATAAAAATGATTAAAGCGGCAAGTTTTATGGTATGTATATTTTACCACAATCTGTAAATTTTTTTAATCACATTTTTTAAATTGTTATGAAAAAATACAAATAATCCATCCAAGTCATTTAGAAAAGGAGCATCAGATCAAGCTTTTCAAAGTGCCAAAACTCAGAAGATTACCTGGTTGCTTGCCCCATACCCAGCTGTCCAGAATTGACTTGGCCCTATATACAGGTGCAGGAGTTTCTTCTTCATCTTTTTTCTCTTTGTCATTCGGATCTTCTTTCTTTGTTCCACTTGGTTCGACACTATCATCTGCAGAATTAAAGATTTTTTAATCTGTAACTGCTTTTCAGAATGTCATACCGTTAGTCTCTGCAAATGTCCCTCCCCAAAAAGTTACAACACACGTCGTTAACTGAATGGCATGCGGTGTCCCCCACCCCCAGGGCTGTGAGCATGTGTGACTAATAAACTGCTACTTCATCTGTCCAGTGTCAGCATCCTATGTTCAGCCATCCCATATCCCTAGGGCAGGAATCTTCTAGGGTTATAAACAGAACTTTAATCAACCTCTCCTTGGTTATTTTACTGGTTCCATGATACAAGTTTTTCTGTGCAAAAGATCTGAATAGAAACTTCACAGAGGATACAAGAGTGGCAAAGAAGAACATGATACTCAGCATCGTTAGCCATTATGGAAGTGCAATTAAAACCACAATGAGATCCCACTAGACTTGTTAGAATGGCTCAACTAAAAAACACTGAGAACACCAAGTGCTAACAAAGACACAGAGCAACAGAAACGTGACAGATTGCCAGTGGGAAGGCAAACTAAAACAGCCACTTTGGAAAACAGTTCAGCACATGACCCAGCTTTCACACTACTAGGTCTTTATCCTAGGGAAATGGAAACTATATTCACACAAAATCTGTACAGAAATGCTCACAGCAGGATTACAATTGGGAAACAAAAATTGAAACAACCACAAGGTCCTACAGTAGCAGAATGGATAAACACCATGTTGTACATGCACATGACGAGATACTATTCAGCAATAAAAAGAACTATCAATACACAGAACAGCAGATAAACCTCAAACATATAACTGGGAGTAAATGAAGATGGTTTCAAAACGTTACTTAAAATATGGTTCCACTCACATGACATTCTCAAAAAGAATACTCTATACTGATGGAGAACAGATCAGTGGTTGCCAGGGTACAAGGCCAGGGAACACGTGATAAAAAGGAGCAGCACAAGAGAGCTTTCAGGGTGATGAAACTTCTCCATCCTGATGATGATGGGGGTTACACGAATCTATAGAAGTCAAAATATACTGAACTACATACCACAATAAAATAAATTTCATATAAGTTTTTTAGTTAAAATAATGTTGGCTGGGTGCGGTGGCTCACACCTGTAATCCCAGCACTTTGGGAGGCCGAGGCGGGCAATTCACAAGGTCAGGAGTTCGAGACCAGCCTGGCCAACATGGTGAAACCCTGTCTCTACTAAAAACACAAAAATTACTCAGGCTTGGTGGCACATGCCTGTAATCCCAGGTACTTGGGAGGCTGAGGCACGAGAATGGCTTGAACCTGGAAGGCGGAGGTTGCAGTGAGCTGAGATCATGCCATTGCACTCCAGCCTGGACCACCGAGTGAGACTGCCTTTCAGAAAAAAAAAAAAAAAAAGGAAAATATCTAGGTCCAGGGAGGACAGCTGGAATAGTCTGGTGGAATCATGTCAGAGCAGGGAGCTGGGACTGGAGGGCTGGAGTAGGGTGTGGCCCCACTCTAGGAAGGAACTAGGAAACGCATCCTGGGTGAAGCAAGAGCAGAGTCCCGTTCGGCAACAGGTGAGCATTTATCTTGATCTGAGAAACTACATGCACATTTAATAAGTCTCACTTAGCCTCTTATTTTCCTTAACAACATGGAAAATGAGAGAACAAACAATTCAGAAGGTTAAGACATGAAATACATTTAATTCAGAAATCATACACAGGAAGGTAGGAAATGAATGGGGGAAAAAAGCAGCTAATGGAAAGTGAAAACGGGCCAGATGCAGTGGCTCACGCCTGTAATTCCACCACGTTGGGAGGCCGAGGTGGGCGGATCACTTGAGATCAGGAGTTTGATACCGGCCTGGCCAACATGGTGAAACCTGATCTCTACTAAAAATATCAAAATTGGCCCGGCATGGTGGCAGCCACCTGTAATCCCAGCAGTTCGAGAGGCTGAGGCAGGAGAATTGCTTGAACCTGGGAGTCAGAGGTTGCAGTGAGCTGGCATCTTGCCACTGGACTCCAGCCTATACAACAGAGCAAGACTCCATCTCAAAAAAAAAAAAAAAAAAAAGTGAAAATAACCCAACATGTACTACGCAAAGCCTCTGGCCTAACAACAATACATTACCCTTTTAAATCTTTACAAACAACCTTGAAGGAGGCAGGCTTTGTTGTCTCCAGTTTACCAAGGTAGACACCTCGGATCACAGAATACAGAGTAGAACCCAGCCAGAAACACAGCTCAGGTGAGAACACAGGTGCTGGCTCTAAATGCCACACTCTGCCCTACGTGTGTGTGTGTGTGTGTGTGTGTGTGTGTGGTCACAAACCACAGCCCAGGGGCCAAACCCAGCCCACAGCCTCTTTGTGTATGGTCTGAAAGCAGAGAAAGTATTTTACTTTTGTTGTTCTTTTGAGACAGTCTTGGCTCACCACAACCTGTGCTTTCCAGGTTCAAGCGCTTCTCCCAGGTTCAAGTGATTCTCGTGCCTCAGCCTCCGAGGAGCTGGGATTACAGGCGTGCATCACCATGGCCGGCTAATTTTTTGTTTTGAGTGGAGATGGGGTTTCACCATGTTGGCCAGGCTGGTCTCGAACTCCTGACCTCAGGTGATCCGCCTGCCTTGGCCTCTAAAAGTGCTGGGATTACAGGTGTGAGCCACCACGCCCGGCCACTGTATTTTATATTTTTTAATAATTGAAAAATAATCAAAAGAAAAACAGTATTTTGTGACTTGCAAACATTCTGAGGACTTCATCTTTTGGTGTCCATAAATCAACTTTACAGAATGAACGTCCCCTGCCCGCTGACGCAGTATTGTCTGTGGCTACTTTGGCACTACAGCTGCAAGGTCCCATGGCTATGACAGAGACCATAGGGTCCATTGAGACCTTAAAATATTTACTATCTCACCCTTTAAAGAAAGTAGGCCACCCCTACCCTACATCTGGCTATAAATTTTACACGTTAAAAAAATGCAACATTCTTAATTTTAAACTCAGTACACTGGAACACTGCTCATCTCCCATCTTCAAGATGAAAAGCTTCGACAGTCACCAGGAAGCAGACAAGAACCCTAAGTACACCTGAAGAGTTATTCTCAGGAGCAGAAATTACAACATTTTACAACAGCAAAAGCAGGATGAAGTCACTGGAGGGTATGAAAACAACCAAGAGTAATTAGCACCACCAGCTCCAAGACCACACCACATCAGCTTCAAGGTTGTCTACTCTTCCTTTCACTACTGTACAGTTCAAAGTAGACACAGAGAAAATCGAACACATACTGCCCAGACACATTGCTTATGGAATGCTGGAGAGAAGGGAAGCGAGACCTCCCATTGGCCAGGTGTAGTGGCTCACGCCTGTAATCCCAGCACTTTGAGAGGCCAATGTGGGAGGATCACTTGCACCCAGGAGATCAAGACCAGCCTGGCCTACACAGCAAAACCCCATGTCTACTAAAAATACAAAATACGGCTAGGTGTGGTAGCTCACATCTGTAATCCTAGCACTTTGGGAGGCCGAGGTGAGAGGATCACTTGAGGTCAGGAGTTCCAGAGCAGCCTGGCCAACACAGTGATACCGCATCTCTACTAAAAATGTGGCTCATGCCTATAATCCCAGCACTTTGGGAGACTGAAGCGGGTGGATCACGAGGTCAGGAGTTCGAGACCAGCCTGACCAACATGGTGAAACCTCATCTCTACTAAAAATCCAAAAATTGGCCGGGCGTGCTGGTGTGCACCTGTAATCCCAGGTACTTAGGAGACTGAGGTGGGAGAATCACTTGAACCCGGGTGGAAGTTGCAGTGAGCCAAGAAGGCGCCACTGCACTCCAGCCTAGGCCACAAAAGCAAGACTCCGTCTCAAAACAGAAAACAGCAACAACAAAAATTCCACTGTCAAGACAGCAGCGTGACCACATGCTACATCTCTTTCTTCTATAGAACATCATTAGACATAGTAAAAAAAAAAAACAGTATTTTGAGACAGAGTTTCATTCTGTTGCCCAGGCTGGAGTGCAATGGCGCGATCTTGGCTCACTGCAACCTCCAGCTCCCAGGTTCAAGCGATTCTCCTGCCTCAGTCTCCCGAGTAGCTGGGATTGCAAAAAAAATACATACATTTTAAAGCAGAGTAACAAATTGATAACTAAGCGTGGAGTGGAAAGAAGGGACCACCGAGGACTGGAAATGGCAACGTTAGACTATGAACTAAATTTCTCCCATGGTTGATTTGGCCTATGCCCAGGAATGAGCAAAGACAGCAGGCCCGTGAGACTGGAAGAAAGATGGAGTCAGCCATGCTAGACTTCTCTCACCGTTATCATCTTTGCAAAGCTGGTGTCACCATTTATTGAAGTGAATTTTTTTTTTTTTTGAGATGAAGTCTTGCTCTGTTGCCTAGGCTGGAGTACAATGGTGCAATCTCGGCTCACTGCAACCTCCACCTCCCAGGTTCAAGCAATTCTCCTGCCTCAGCCTCCCAAGTAGCTGGGATTATAGATGCCCACCACCATGCCTGGCTAATTTTTGTATTTTTAGTAGAAACGGGGTTTCACCATCTTGGGACTCACAATACACATCAGCCCATCGCCTCTCCTGCTTGCCAGGGATGGTCATGATCCTCATTTCCCAGTTAAAGAAACCAAAACTCCATTATGGGGTTTCACCATATTAGCCAGGCTTGTCTCCAACGCCTGACTGCAAATGATCCAAGCGCCTCGGCCTCCCAAAGTGCTGGGATTACAAGTGTGAGCCACTGCACCCAGCCAATTAGGAGGAAATATCCAACATTTAGCCAGGTGCAGTGGCTCACTCCTTAATCCCAGCACTTTCAGAAGCTGAGGTGGGAGGATCACTTGAGCCCAGGAGTTTGAGTCCAGGCCTGGCAACATAGTGAGACCGTCTCAACACAACATTTAAATATTAGCCAGGCATGGTGGTGTGCGTCTGTAGTCCCAGCTACTTGGGAGGCTGAGATGGGAGAGTGTTTGAGCCCAGAAGGTCAAGTAAGCTGTGACCGTGCCACTGTACTCCAGTCTGCATAACAGAGCAAGACCCTGTCTCAAAAAAAATCCAAAATATATAAATAATTGATACAACTCAAAACAACCCAATTTTTAAAATGTTTAAAAAAAAAACTTGAAGAGACCTTTCTTTAAAGAAGACATGAAAATAGGAAGTGGGTATCTGAAAGGTGTTCTGCATTGCAGATCATTAGGGAAATGCAAATCAAACCCACTGAGATACCCCCTCACACCCCTTATGACCATTATCAAAAAGTCAAAAGATAAATGTTGGCAAGAGTGCGGAGAAATCGGAACTTTTGCATACTATGGATGAGAATGTAGATTGATACAGCCATTCTGGAAAAGAGTATGAAGATTTCTACAGAAATTAAAAATAGAACTACCATATGACTCAGCAATCCCTCTTCTGGGCATACAGCTAAAGGAAATGAAATCATTACTTTGTAAAGATACCTGTATTCTCATGTTCATTGCAGCCTTAATCACAATAGCCAAGATATGGAAACAATCTAAGTGTCCATCAATGGATAAATGGATAAAGAGTCTGTGGCACACATACACAATGGAATATTATTCAGCCAGGGAAACAAACAAGGTCTTGCCGTTTGCTGCAAGATGGATGAGGCTGGAGGATGTCATGCTTAGTGAAATAAAGCATACACAGAAAATCAAATATTGTGTAAACTCATTTATATATGGGATGTAAAAATGTAAATAAATAAACCTACAGGGATAGAGAGTAAAACATTGTCTACCAGGAGAGGTAGGAGAGGGGAGGAATTGGGGACATGGAGGCCAAAGGATACAAAGTAGCAGGTATGAAGGATGAACAAGTCTAGAGATGTAATGTATGACATGAGGACTGCAGGGAACAAAATTGTTCTGTATGTGAAATTCATGCTCAGTGAGTAGATTTCAACTGCTCTTGCCACAAAAGCAACAAGGAAATGGAGAACTATGTGAAATGATTGGTGTGTTAATTTCTTTCGGTATAGGAATCTTTTTACAATCTATATATAACCTGTAACATCATGTTGTAAGCCTTAACTATACACAAGAAAATTCATTTTTAAAAAAGAAAAATTGACAGTCAAAGACTGACAAAGCAAAGACTAAGTAAATAAAAACAGGGGTAACTGGATTTATATCTGTTAGTCAAAAAATGAGTGACTGACTGAGGCAAGTGCCTCCATCAATAGAGCTTTGTGGAGCCACAATTTGACGACACCCCCGGAAAAAACACACAAGCCACAGAAACACCTGTGACCTGTGCTTTCCAAAGAGGGTTTTGGGAACTCAGCACGTAAGGGGAGAATGCAGGCAGGAGAGAAGAAAGGGAGGGGGAGCAGGCAGTGAAGGGGTGGTTACATTCTTAGGAAGCTCTAATTAGTGCTCAGTAAATCTTCATTTTACATAAGATAAGGTAAACATCTGAAAAGAGGGAGGAAAGAGTCAATTATGCAGCCATCTCAGGGTAGGTGGAAGAGTGATTGATCTCATGTTCTTGTTCTGTACCTGGGAAGGTAAGCCTGTAATCAACAATGTCAGTACCAGATTGAAAAGAACTCAGTTTTACGTCTTCAACTGAGGTTGCAGAGCCAGGGTTAAAATGGGCATATGCTTATTTTATAAGGGGACATGGATCCTGAAAGATTTAGGGGCCAGCAAGGAATGTCCCTGTCAACAATTTGTAAGGGGGGCCATATGGAGAGGTACGTGGCCTTTTGTGGCAGTGGGGACCTGGCTTATGTCTAATGCCATCACACAGGGTTGTGAAATGGCAGCTCTCTCTTTGGGGAGAAAGAATGGTAGTGTTGGATGACTCAGCTCCCAAACTCACGTCTCCCTTAGCATAACAGGTTTGGCAGTTCCAAGACTTTATTTTCTTTTACATATTAAAAAAAACTCTAATGAAAGAGCTATGTGAGAGATAAAGAGGGTATTTCCTAATGATAAAAGGGTGCAACCAGCAGGGAGAAAAAGGAATTCTAAATTTGTTTATGCCTGGTAACCTTAAAACACACAGAACAAAGCTTAACAAACGAAAAAAAGAAATAAGTTGACAATCATTGTAGGAAACTTTAATATCTGTGTCTCAGCCACTGAAAAATAAACAGACAAACGTCAGTAAGGAAATAGAATCGTTAAAGGATGCATTTAACATGCTGGACCTAATTGAGATACGTGGTACACTACACTCAACATGCAGAATACATATCCTTTTCAAGTGCAGAAGCAATATTTATAACAATTAATCATATTTATGATCATTGAGAGGACACAAATACAAAGAGTTTTAGTTATACAAATATTTAATCGCAGTGGAAGTATAAGTTTGGAAATTAAGCAAAACATTTTCAGTATGTTAAAGGGATGAATAAAATCAAAGTCTGCTTTTTTGAAACACTAATAAAACTGATGGCCCCCAGCAAGATTGATTAAGAAAACAGACAAAAAGCACAAACTCCAACCACAGACCTTATAAGTATTAAAAAGATAAATAATAGAACAACTTTGAAATTTTAGATAATGAACAAATTGATTCAGCAAACACAGGTTACCAAAATGAATATTCATATATATGTAATTGAACCTGTAATCAAACACCTTATAAAGAAAACTATACAGTCTCACATGGCTTAATAAGTGAATTCTTTCCAAATGCTTAAGGAAGAAATAGCACACATCTTACATAAACTCTGTCAGAAACAGGAGAAGAAACATTTTCCAAATTGTCTAACCAGCATAGCTTTAATAATTCATATTAAAACCTCACAAGTCTGGGTGCGGTGGCTCACACCTGTAATCCCAGCACTTTGGGAGGCTGAGGCGGGTGGATCATGAGGTCAGGAGATCGAGACCATCCTGGCTAACATGGTGAAATCCCATCTCTACTAAAAAATACAATAAATTAGCCAGGCGTGGTGGTGGGCACCTGTAGTCCCAGCTACTCAGGAGGCTGAAGCAGGAGAATGGCATGAACCTGGAAGGCGGAGCTTGCTATGAGCCGAGATCTCTTATTTAGTTCTCTTATTTCCATTGGTTAAAGACCAGAATGTGTAAAATATGCATTATCAGATTAGAAAAACAAAACAAATATCAGAAAAACGTTTTTCAAAATAGCATTTGCTAAAATCTATGAGAGAAACTTGCTCTAAAACTTCCTGTTTCAAAATTTCACTGTGTGTCCACCAAGTTCATTTTTCTGGCTGTGGACAGCAGGCCCACACCACGCCACAAACCCACCCCATGCCAGAGACCCACCATGGCCCCATGAACAGGCCAGCTGAGAGGTGCAGCCACTGCCCAGGGCTCCCTGCTCTGTCCTCGGCTTCCTGATCCAACCTGCCAGTGCTTTGCTTTCTCTAAGTGTAGAAACTAAAGCCAAGAGCCCAAGTTTACAAAAAGCACATTTTTATTAAATAGAGGCACAAATGTGTTTCATTTTCTAATAAATCTCTTTCACAAATCACCTGCTTTTTTGCTCTTCTTGAGGTTTTTTTTTTTTTTTTTCTTTTTTCTGATGGAGTCTGGCTCTGTCGCCCAGGCTGGAGTGCAGTGGCACAATCTCTGCTCACAGCAAGCTCCGCCTTCTGGGTTCCCGCCATTCTCCTGCCTCAGCCTCCCAAGTAGCTGGGACTACAGGCGCCCATCACCACGCCAAGCTAACTTTTGTATTTTTAGTAGAAATGGGATTTCATCGTGTTATCCAGGATGCTCTCGATCTCCTGATCTCGTGATCCACCTGCCTTGGCCTCCCAAAGTGCTGGGATTATACGCATGAGCCACTGCACGCAGCCTGTGAAAAACTTCTGAGTATCATCATACCCTCCAACTTCTCCTCTCACCTATATTTAAAAGGGTCTGCTCTTTATCCTAACATCTATACTAGGTAATTTTCAGAATATTCCTTCAATCACCAAACACATTTTTGAGATTCTTGTGCTAGATTTCACTATCTTAATATGAAAACCAATCATCACCCATTAAAATACAATACAGGCCAGGCACAGTGGCTAACGCCTGTAATCCCAATAGTTTCAGAGGCCAAGGCAGGTGGATCACCTCAGGTCAGGAGTTTGAGAGCATCCTGACCCAATATGGTGAAATCCCATCTCTACTAAAAATACAAAAATCAGCCAGGTGTGGTTGTGGACACCTATAGTCCCAGCTACTTGGGAGGCTGAGGAAGGAGAATTGCTTGAACCCAGGAGACGGTGGGTGCTGTGAGCCAAGACCGTGACATTGCAGTCCAGTCTGGGCAATACAGCAAGACTCCGTCTCAAAAAAAAAAAAAAAAAAAAAAAAAGAAAAAATTATTACGTAAATAAATAGGCTGGGCATGGTGGCTCAGGCCTATAATCCCAACACTTTGGGAGGACAAGGTGGGCAGATGACCTGAGATCAGCAGTTCAAGACCAAGCTGACCAACATGAAGAAACCCCATCTCTACTGAAACTACAAAATTAGCCAGGCGTGGTGGCACACACCTGTAATCCCAGCGGCTCGAGAGGCTGAGGCAGGAGAATCACTTGAACCTGGGAGGTGGAGGTTGCAGTGAGCCAAGATCACGTCATTGCACTCCAGCCTGGGCAACAAGAGTGAAACTGTCTCAAAAAAACAAACAAAAAAACAAAAAAAGGAAATAAATACAATACAGTACAGCTACTACGATTTACCTAAGAAGCTGTTGTATGAGCTGAACCAGAGGCAAACACTGTTTGCCAGAAGGCTCACAGATCCCCGTATTAATAAGGTCTTTATCCAATGGAGTCCTGCTTCTGTGAAATGTTGAGGCATTCGCTTCCTGTTCATCAATTTCTTTTTCCTTCTGTGCTTCTTTTTTGGCCTCAGTATCCTGTAATTCATAAACAGAAATTGTTTACAAGTGATCTCATTAGCAGGTGTGAAGGCACACAGGCTGGCTGAGCCCTGACCCCAATGCCAAGCTATCCCAGCCTCTGTGGCTAACGCACACACCTACACACAGGCCCCCACCTGCCCTGTTGGAAACCCTAACTCAGTTGTGCAGTTCCAAACAGTGTCTTCTTTTTACAGATCCAAGGTCCAGGCTGCCTCTGCTGATGCTTTCCAACCTCCTTCTGTGAAGTCCCTAAAATCCTTAACCCTGCTACTGGCTCTCACAAAACCCAATGTGATCTGCCCCACATACGCAGCATCCAGCTGCTTTGTAAGGACAAGAAGCAGCTGGAATTCTCACACACACTGGTTCAAATGTAAATGGCAAAGCCACTTGGGGAAACTATGAACATACACTGACCCCAGGACCTAACAAATTCCACTCCAAGTGTTTACCCAAAGGGAGAACATATGTCCACTAAAGTACTTGTACACAGCACAATCGTGGCAGCTCTACACGGCCAAAAACCAGAAAGCCTGGGCGTGGTGGCTCACGCTTGTAATCCCAACACTTTGGGAGGCCAAGGTGGGGGGATCACTTGAGCCCAGGAGTTCGAGACCAGCCTCTGCAATACAGCGAAACCTTGTGTCTACAAAAAAATCAAAAAACTAGCTGGGCATGGAAACATGTCTGTGGTCCCTGCAACACAGGAGGCTGAGATGGGAGGATCATTCGAGCCTAGGAGGACAAGGCTGCAGTGAGCCAACATCAGGTCACTGCATCCAGCCTGGGTGACAGAGCAAGTCCCTGTCTCAAAAAAAAAAGAAAACAAAAACCAAAAGCAATTAAATGCCCTTCAATAGGGGAATGAACTAACAGTACTACACCTATAAAATGGAACACTTCCCAATAAGAAAAACGAAGTCACAATACACATAACAGTGTGGAGTGAATCTGAAAATCATTCTCCAAGGCAAAACAGGAAAGTGTGCATACTATACAGTTATATTGCTGCAACACTCAGAGCAGGCAAAATGAATCTAATCTCAGGGCAGGGGAGTATCCTGGCTGCAAGTGCCAAGGGCACAGGGATCTTTCCGGGTGACGGGAATGGTCTACATGAGGAACAGGTTACCTGTTAACTTCACTGAAACAGACAACCTGCAGTATTTCATCACAATTAAATCATAACTCAAAAAAATTTTAAATTAGCACATAAGGTCAGTCGCAGTGGCTCACGCCTGTAATCCCAGCACTTTGGGAAGTTGAGGCAGGCCAATCACAAGGTCAAGAGATCGAGACCATCGTGGCTAACACGGTGAAACCCCGTCTCTACTAAAAATACAAAAACTTAAGCAGGCGTGGTGATGGGCGCCTGTAGTCCCAGCTACTTGGGAGGCTGAGGCAGGAGAATGGCGTGAACCCAGGAGGTGGACCTTGCAGAGAGCCGAGATCGTGCCACTGCGCTCCAGGCTGGGTGACAGAGTGAGACTCCGTCTCAAAAATAAATAAATAAATAAATAAATAAGCACATAAAATAATTTTAATTTAAAAAATACTTGGATATGATAAAAGTTGAGTGTTTTACTGTGTTCTGTTATTCTTCACATGTGTGAGTGTGGTATTTCTGATCTCAGTGCACCACCAGGTCACGTGTGCCTCCAAGGCCATACTTGGATCTCCGCAGTAATGGCTGCGTGTAAGGCTGACTCCAACCCTCCAGCAGCCATCAAGCTGCCCACCAGAAGATCAATCATGAATTGACGACCTGGACTTATGTTCACTTCATTGCCTGAAACTGAAATAGAAAGTGTGTGGCAATTGGAGTGAAACGCCATCCCCTCCCAGCACCCTGACCCATGCCCTCTCCTGTTCCTTCCCCGAGCCCACCTGCGCAGGGCAGGAGAGCAGAGAGTGCCCGGGCCTGCTCCTCCGTGGTGGGCAGCAGCACGGACAGCCGCTCTGCAGCACGGCCTGGGCAGCCGACTGCACGATGCTCAGCACGTCCGCGCTCCTGGCCAGGGTTACCACTGTCTGGTTAGGAACACAAACAGAAAACCAAAATTAAAAGCAAGTAGATACCGTAACGTCAGACTATAGAATACAGAAAGACTTACCACAGGGAATCTAGAGTGGCCAAATGTTAAGAAATGTAATACTACTAACCAGAGACAATTCAGAGTATCAATCATTCCATTTCAACTCTCATTCTTAATAAATAAAATGCCCACACAGGAATGGCGGCAGCTGCTAACCAGCTGACAGCCCCCAGGCAAACAAGTCCAGTAACCACCAGGGCCTCTTCCCCAATGCCACTGAGCCCTACACCCACTGGATGACAGGGTGGGCGGCCTCATGAGGCCCACTGTACTCCTCATCTCTTCCTCCAGGGAAGCTGCCATGTGTGTCCTTGAGGGCCTATCCAGGGTGGCGAGAGCTCTACGTACCATTCTCAGTGACAGCCAGGGTTTGAGCGTCCCCACTCCCACACGCCACATCGGTGACCTTCAGTCCTTATTTAAGCCCAGCTACCAGCATCGGAGTGGCCTCATCTTCACTGGAGCCTTCAAACAGATAGGACAGAGGTTACTAAGTCCTGTAAGAGGCCACCTCCTGCTGCACGCTCCCACTCATGCAGAGCAGACATACCGTGGCCCAGCCGGCCGCAGTTCCCGTGGCCCCAGGTGTACAGCTCCCCCTCGGCAGTGATGGCCGCGCTGTAAGTGCTCCCGCAAGCGATGTGCACCACGTGCTTCCCGGCCTGCTTTCCAGAGAAGGCGGAGATCACCTTAGGCTCCTCCAGAGACCCTGGGGAGGATGGGAACAAACAGGAATGCCCTTCTTCTTGGTGTTTTTTCTTATTAGCAAAGGAAATTCAATATCCAAATTTAGACCATCACAGCATCAGGCCAGTTTCACCTTCCAGGTACTTTATAAAATAAGGAAGAGAGAATTCCAACACCTAACACCTCCATGACTTTTTATTCAGTTGGAACCCGATGCCAAGCATGGTATCCAGTAGAAATATAAAAACAGTGTTTGTTAAAGACTCGTATGACAGGCCGGCCACGGTGGCTCCTACCTGTAATCCCAGCACTTTGGGAGGCCAAGGAGGGCAGATCACCTGAGGTCAGGACTTCGAGACCAGCCTGGCTAACATGGTGAAACCCTGTCTCTACTAAAAATAAAAAATTAGCTGGGCATGGTGGTGGGCGCCTGTAATCCCAGCTACTTGGGAGGCTGAGGCAGGAGAATCACTTGAACCCAGGAGGCGGAGGTTGCAGTGAGCCAAGATTGCGCCATTGCACTCCAGCCTGGGCAACAGTGCGAGACTCCATCTCAAAAAAAAAAAAAGAAAAAAGGAAAAAGAAAATGTGGCCAGAAGTTGTGTGTTGTACCTATAATCCCAACACTTTCAGGGGCTGAACAAGGAAGACTGCTTCATCCCAGGAGTTCAAAACCAGCCTGGTAATAAAGTAATAAAACCCTGTCTCTACAAAGAAATTTAAAAATTAGCCAGGCATGTGGCAGGCACCTGTAGTCCCAGCTACTAAGGAGGCTGAGCCAGAAGGATCGCTTGAGCCTGCGAGGTTGAGGCAGCAGTGAGTCAGAGTTGTACCACCGTACTCCAGCCTAGGCGACAGAGAGAGACCCTGTCTCAAGGAAAAAAAAAGAAAAATGGGAGGGGGAGGGGAGGGGCAGGGAGGGTACAAAGTGTCCAAAAACTTGAATGTTCTTAGCAGCTTTATTTATAATAACCAAAATGGGAAACAACCCAAATGTCTATCAACAGATGAATGGATCAACAACCAATTAAATCCATACAACAAACTACTACTCAGCGATAAAAAGAAATGAACTATCGATACATACAACCACCTTACTGAATCTCAAAATAATGCTGAGTGATGATTTCACAGGTGCATGCATATATACATACCAAAATTTATCAAATCATGCACCTGAAATATGTGCAATTTTTTGCACTTCAATTCTACCTTAATAGAGCTGTTTTACACACTCAAAATGATTTTTCTCTTGACCATGTAATATCCTCCCTTTAGGTACTGTCTTCCTTTCTGTTGAAGTCAAGTTTCTTCAAGAAGTTATGTATACGGCTATTCACTCACCCTTCAATCTAGTGTAATGAGACATCCTCTGGCAAAAACTGAAGCATTTTCTCACTGCCACATACAAAAGCCTCTCTTCACTCCGGAACTTCCTTAGTGTCTTTGCTGCATCTGCCCCTACAGATAACACCTGACTCCTGTGGCTTCAGAGATATTCACTAGCTCCTCCTCTCCTTCCAGTAACTCATTATAAGAGCCTATATGCCCAGGTAGTGTCACTGACCATTATCTTACCCTAATGACACTTTTTCTTTGGGAAGTATGATCCATAGGTGCGGCTTCAATGACTTACAGGCATAAGATCCATACCTCAGCCCTGATTTCTTCAGTTTACATGCTGTAATGTCTACATATCATGCTAAAAAAAAAAAAAGAGAGAGAGAGAACACTTTCCAGCCTGGGCAACATAGTAAGACCCCCTTCTCAATAAAAGTAAAAAAAATTACCCAGGCATGGTGGCAAGTGGCTGTAGTCCCAGCTACTTGGGAAGCTGAGTTAGGAGGACTGCTTGGGCCCAGGAGATCAAGACTACAATGAGCTCTGATCACGCCACTGCACTCCAACCTGGACAACAAGACCTCATCTCTTAAAAAAAAAAAAAAAAAAAGGAACATTTTACTTAGCACAGCTTTATGAAGGGCTTTACCACCAGGTCTCAGCTGACTATTCCTATTTTCTAACCCAATCTATTATCTTTTTACTTTTTTGGTACATATTTTTATTGATGTATGATGTACACACCATGAAGCACACACATCCTAAGAGTATAGTTGATGAAGTAAACATGCTCATGTAATCACTATGCAGATTAAGAAATATAAAACATTACCAGTAACCAAGAAGCCCTCTTAGTTACTGCCTATGCCTCTTAACTAAAATATCCTAAACTCTAAACACATTGGCCTGTATTCTATATTCCCCAAATGTTTTACACACTTTCTTTACTGGACCTTCTGCCCTTCCCCTCCCGACACCATTTTCTCTTTCTCTCTTAAAGCTAAACACAGATCTCTTCCTCTATGGCATTAGCTCATCTTTGCTTACATTACACTCTAAATGTATCACCAACACAATGCTTTTTGCACTGTATTATGCCACCCACTTATTATTCACTTGGTAACTTTTCTGAAAGCAGTGACCCCACAGCACCATTTCTATATGTGTAACAACTAGCCCAGTGTTGCCACAGGAAAGTGTCTCCAATAAAATTCAGAGGGGAGGGGAGAGGGATAGCATTAGGAGATATACCTAATGTTAAATGAAGAGTTAATGGGTGCAGCACACCAACATGGCACATGTATACATATGTAACAAACCTACACGTTGTGTACATGTACCCTAAAACTTAAAGTATAATAAAAAAAAAAGAAAAAAAAAGGAAAACTTAAAATTCAAACTTTCTTTGGAGGAAGACCATTTGATATATACTTTACCTGTGTGTGACATTCATTGCAGATAAATTTTCCTCTTGGCATCTCAGTCAATCCAAGGCACTCCAGGTGGAAAGCCCCGCAGCACTGAGCCTCACATAACAGCAGCTCACCTGATTTTTCACAATTCTGTTAAGAGAAAGAAAACATCTATCTGTTTTTCTATGTTTGAGAATGAAGAGTAAAACCAGTGTCAGTGGGTTAAAATAAACAAAGGTTAAAAGTGGCAGAAAATGAGGTGAGAAAGAGGCAAGGGCCTGTAGTTGTAGATTTTATTCTAGTTACAAAGGTGTACCACTGGAGAGCTTTGCCAAAGGAAAGCTAAAATCAGGTATTCATTTTTAAAAAGATTGTTCTGACTGCTACATGGAAAACAAGTTCAAGAGTAGAAAGGTCAGAAAAGAGCATAGAGATAAACCAGAAAGCTACTGAATGGTTCAAGCAACAGACACTGGCTAGCTAGACTTGGGCCGTAAAGTTCCAAAAGAGCTCCCACCAAGGTCTGAACAGCCCTTTTGGGACACATCTAGAACCATCCCAGAGAGAGATCACTTTTCTGAAATAATCTCAGCTCACTTAAGACAGGGCCTCACTTAAGACAGGGGCTTAGGAAATAACAACAGGCATCTGTCATTATAAAAAACTGTAAGATTTATGTATGTTTTTTTTTTTTCTGAGAGAGTCTTGCTCTATCGCCCAGGCTGGACTGCAATGGTGCAATCTTGGCTCACTGCAACCTCTGCTGACCAGGTTCAAGTGATTCTCCTGCCTCAGCCTCCCGAGTAGCTGGGATTACAGGCACGCGCCACCACGCCTGGCTAATTTTTGTTTTTCTAGTAGAGAGGGGTTTCACCATGTTGGCCAGGCTGGTCTCGAACTCCTGACCTCATGATCTACCCACCTCAGCCTCCAAAAGTGCTGGAATTACAGGTGTGAGCCACTGCACCCAGCCCAAATATTTTTTAAAGCCTTGTACTACTATGAAAGGCAAACAAGGGGAAAGGTGACTAAATAAGTTTTAGCTTCAAGAACTCATAGAAACAGAATAGGTCTTGATCACTTAAGAATTAAAGCTTAAATAAAAAACTAACTAGGACAGCTTTAGGGAGAAAGGTTAGAGAGGTAGGCTAGAATTGATAGGGGACCCCAGGGACTTTATCAACCTATAGTCTGAGCTATCCTCAAATGTCTGACTCCCCATTATCTACTATTCACATGTAAAAATTGAAAAATAGCATTATACATTGTACTTCGCATATTCAGAGTGCCAATAACATAAGTTTTTATATATAGTGAAAAAAAACTGACCTTCAGCACTTAAATTGAAAAATGTTCATTACAATGTGAATTAGAAACAACATTTTTGCATTAACTAAATGTTATAGACTAATTCTTCAACTGGGATAACCATGTAATTTATCTTTAAACTGGGACACTTGAGTGAAAGGAAGTGCTATTAATAAATTATGACAGAACAAGGGACCTACACAAAGACCGATCCAGACAAGCCAGGACCACAGGGTCACCTTACCTTTAATCTATTTATTAAATGATCTTTGCAAAATGTATTTACACTCTGACCTGTCTCACTAAGTAAATAATGGGCATAACTGTTTTTGATGATTAACACTGTTGTTTGGGATCTGGTCCAAGTATGTAATAGTGAAGATAACAGGCAAAGAAATTCAATTGAAATTATATTGGCCACAATAACATTTTCTGGTCTGAGTTTACTTTTTTAGAGATCTCAACTTATTTATCTATTACTATTTATATTTTATGAGATAGGGTCTCACTCGGTCACCCAGGTGGGAGTGCAGTGGCATGACCATGGCTCACTAAAGCCTCTACCTCCCCAGCTTCAGGTGATCCAATGACCTCAGTCTCCCAGTAGGGGAACTACAGGCATGCACTGTCATGCCTGGCTAATTTTTATATTTTTGGCAGAGACAGGGTTTTACCATGTTGCCCAGGCTGGTCTCAAATTCCTGGGCTCGAATGATCCACCCACCTCAGCCTCCCAAAGTGCTGAGATTAGTGCTGTGCTCGGCCTATGGTTTCAACTTAAAAAAGAACTAATATCCTCAAGTTTTTTGTTTATTTAAAAGTCTGTAATCTTGACCTCTTGGGCTACAGGTATGAGCCAATGCAGCTGGCTAATTTTAAAAAAAAGACAAACTTTTTAAAAATAGAGACAGGGGTCTCACTGTGTTGCCCAGGCTGGTTTAGAACTCCTGGCCTCAAGCAATCCTGCTGCCTCAGCTTCCAAAAGCACTGTGATTGTAGGTATGAGCCACTGCGCATTGCCTATCTTCAAGTTTTTATATACCAAATTTTAAGAATTACATAGGTACATCAAGACCATTAAAAAAAAAATTCAAATGGTCATTGACTCTACTCACAAAGACTTAAAGGCTCTTTAACAATAAAGTGGAATCCCCTATCTCACAGAGAGGCAATCCAGCACAATGGTTAAGACTCTAAACCAACCAAGTCCAACGGAGCTTAAAGGTTAAAAAAAAGGAGAGGGAGACTCCATATCCAGACGGCCAGGCTTCTCTCATGAATATAAGCAAGCTATTTATCCTGTCTGTAATTTAGTTTCCTCATCTGCAAAATGGGGATAATCACAGAACTCTACTTATGAGATGATTAGAATGACTAAATAATGTAATATTTATAAAGTGCTTGGAACAATACTTCATACATAGTAAATACTGGATAAATATTTATTAAATAAATAAAATATAGATGATAGGCTTTCTAAAGTCACCACGTTAAAGGAAAAATATCTCAAAACTAAAATTACCCTTGAAAAGTTCCTTACAAACCCAAAGATTCTGACACCATGAGAAGTACTGGAGAATTATATTTGAATAAGCCACCAGAGATTCACATATTCCATCTCAGACTTGCTTCACGGCATATATTCCTTCACGGGCCTTAAGGGCAGGTGGTTCACCAACACTAAACTATTTCTCCAAGTATCTTTCTTTGTGGGAAGAAAAAAGGGTCAAATCCTTAAAGAAAGTGACTCTACTGGAATCATCCAAAAGCACTGTTATTCTACCAAGAAACTATCATAAAGAGATGGAGTGGGTTTCCCTTTAAAGATGAACATGCAATGAAAACACAAGTGGGCAAATATTTCTCTACCTGTCAAACATTCTCCTTGAGTGCAGCTCCTCCACCACGTTCACCCTGCATTGTGTTAGAGGCAGCCATCCCAGGATCGTGTTCTACACCTTCCTCAACAGTCTCCTTGGGGCTTGTGGCCGTCCTGTGAGGCATTAGTTCTCCCTTGCAAAGAAAAAACAATGTCCCACATCTGTATTATTGATGTCTCTTCCATTTGACCCCCTCCCTCTGGGCTATTTGTCTAGCCATTAAGCACTTACAGATGTTCAGCCAATCACTTGGGCGGACTGCATGCAACGTTAGTTCTAACCCTGCTGTGATTGGGCGGGTAGTGGGTGGCTCATGCCCTGCCACTAACTGCTCTGAGGCTGTTTGTTCCACTGGAACTTTCTGAGCTGTTCCATTTTAAGGTTTCACTAAGGGAGAGAAAACATTCTTAAGTTTATTTGATTACTTATTTGTCCTTCCAAGGTCAGTGTTTCCTAAATAATGCCCCTCTTGGGCATTCTATTCAAATCGTCCTGGAAAGAAACATTCTGCATCATAATGTGTGATGCTGACCTGACTTCTAACTCTCTTTTAACCTGAGTTGGAAACCCAAAGATCATATCCATGATTGCACTGATGCTTTACAAGGAAATGGTTTTAAATCTTTTGTTTCCTGAAGGTCGATATTCATAAAAATTGTCCTAAGATTAAGTAGCTGATGGTCTCAAAAAATAAGCAAGTAAATCTTCCCGCTGATCACAGCAGTCTCAACTTTTTTTTTATTTAAATAGAGACAAGGTCTCATTGTATTTCCCAGGTTGGTCTTGAAACCCTGTTCTCAAATGATCATCCCACCTCAGCCTCCCAAAGAGCTGAGTGGCATGAGCCACAACACCCAGCCAGCAGTCTCAACTTTTTTCTTTTGAAACAGAGTCTCACTCTGTCACCCAGGCTGGAGTGCAGTGGCATGATTTCGGCTCACTGCAACCTCTGCCTCATGGGTTCAAGCGATTCTTGTGCCTCTGCCTGATTAGCTGGAATTACAGGTGCACACCACCAGTCAGCTAATTTTTGTATTGCTAGTAGAGATGAGGTTTCACCATGTTGGCAAGGCTGGTCTTAAACTCTCAACCTCAAGTTATTTACCCGCCTCGACCTCCCAAAGTGTTGGGATTACAGGCATGAGCCACAGTGCCTGGCCAGTCTCAACTTTTATAGGGCAGTATCTAAGTTCCTTCAGGTCACATGTTGAGTTGATATTGTGCTCTCTGGTTTTACAAGTTTACTTAACAATGAAACACATATACTTGATTGGACACCTAACAGCACAGGATGTGATGATCTTTTAAAAAGACCATATTGACAGTTGCAATACGTGCCTTGCCTTATTATTAGGATAAGGCTCTACTTTTCCTCCAGGATGGCTTGTGGCCATGAGCCACTTCGGTAGAATAGTGTTCTTAAGAAAACTCAAGGGAAACAGGGATGTGGCCTCTGGTGTGAAAAGTAGCTTCTCTTTAGAAGGTGAAGAGACCAGGAACTGAGTAATACCTCTGAGCACGGAATCTCTTTTGATGAGTCATCATTTTTCACCTTTTTGCATTGCATCTTGGCTGCAGCATGCCTCTGTCGTTTTCGCGTCCTTGGTTTGTCAAATATCTTGATAGTGCCTATGACAGGAAAATAGGTGCTATCTGCTGGCTAATAACACACATGTCCAAAATCTCTTATCCTATTATTAGAATAAAAACCAACCTTAAAACTCATTTAATTCTCCAGCTTTATGGATTAGGAAAATGGGGGAAATAAGAATTGAGACTAACTCATCATGACATAACTAGTTGGGAAATGGCTACATATATGTAACTTCTCCCTCATACAGATTAAATAGTAAGTGTATAGGTTATTACAGAAATTTTAATTTATGTGATTGAAATGACAAATCTTGTAGTTCCTCAAAGGAATTAAATCCTATAGATGAAGGGGAAATGCATTTTACTAGTCATGAAAAGATAGCACTCCCTAGGCTTCAAGATTGGAGACAATAATGTCAATCACTATATGATTTAAGGATTAAGGGCTGGGCACCGTGGCTCAAGCCTGTAATCCCAGCACTTTGGGAGGCTGAGGCCAGCAGATCACATGAGGCCAGGAATTCAAGACCAGCCTGACCAACATAGTGAAACCCCATCTCTATTAAAAATACAAAATTAGCCAGGCATGGTGGTGCAAGCCTGTAATCCCAGCTACTCAGGAGGCTGAGGCAGGAGAATCACTTGAAACCAGGAGGGAGAGGTTGCAGTGAGCCAAGATCACGCCACCACACTCAGCCTGGGTAACAAGAGCGAAACTCCATCTCAAGAAGAAAAAAAAGAAAAAAAGGATTAAGATGGAGAGTTGAGGCCGGGTACAGTGGCTCACGCCTGTAATCCCATCACTTTGTGGGGCTGAGGCAGGCAGATCACGAGGTCAGGAGATTGAGACCATCTGGCCAACATGGTGAAACCCTGTCTCTACTAAAAATACAAAACAAGTTAGCCGGGCGTGGTGGAGTACACCGGTAGTCGCAGCTACTGAGGGGGCTGAGGCAGGAGAATCGCTTGAACCCAGAAGGCGGAGGCTACAGTGAGCTGAGATCGCGCCACTGTACTGCAGCCTGGTCGACAGAGCCAGACTCTGTCTCAAACCAAAAAAAAAAAAAAGAAATTCTTCTAGTCCCTCCCGCATTTTCCATTAAACACATTTCAACTGTGTTATAGAAACACAAAGATGAATATAAGAGGTATTTCATAAAACATTCCAGGATATTTCTGCTAGTTAACAATATGAAAGCTGGAGTTTTGAAGACTGCCTCAGTGAGCTCTTTTTTTGACTGCCTGATTTGAGCTGGAGAAGCTCTGCCATCAAAACTGCTCGCAGCCTAACACTATAAGACAACTTAATATGAGCATAACAGAAAGGTTTGAAATTCTCATAAGCTGGAACACTCACACAAAATTTATAATGGATAAAGTTCATGTTTTAGGTTTTATTTTAAAAATGAAATATAAAAGTATAGGAAAAGAGCTGATGTTATTATTATTACTACTATTATTTTAAGAGACATGGTCTCTCACTGTTGCCCAGGCTACAGTGCCTGCTGTGAGCAACAGCTCACTGTAGCCTTAACCTCTAGGACTCAAGGGATCCTCCCACATCAGCTTAACAAGCAGCTGTGACTAGAGACATACACCACCATGCCTAGCTGATGTTTTTTAAATTGTAGATAGAGACAGGGTCTCACTAAGTGCCAAGCCTGGTCTGGGTGGAACACCTGGCCTCAAGTGATCCTCTTATCTCAGCCTCCCAAAGCGCTGGCATTGCAGTTGTGGGCCACCATGATCGGCCTGATATTATTTTGAAAGCAGCCTATTTTTAAATCTTACAAGCAAATTGACCAACCTATGGGATTACAATTGCCGCATGGCTAAATAAGCTAACATATTGCTAGATTTACTTGTTAGAAAGTTTAATAATCGTAGGTCACATGAAATATAATCTTGCCTCCATGATACTCTTTGCTGGCAGATCATGTCTGCTGCAGTGTGCTCAAATTTGGAATAACATTTCAAAAATGACACTAATCAATAAATGGCTTTGGCAGACAAATGAAGAGTGGAAGACAGAAGTGGCAAGGAGGAAACCTGGGGTGGATAAGAAGACAGGAATATGACCATGAAATTGGTCAGGTGTGGATTTAGTTCCCTGACCTTGCTACCTTGTTCATCTTCACTTTTCTTCTATAAAACAGGAATACTATAGATAATAACCGAACTCTCTGTAATGCTTTAGAGAGATTACAGGTAGCATTCCTACTAAAAGTCCTGGTAGAGTAGATGTTCAATTTATGAATATTTTATCTGTTTCAGGAAGCAGATTTTGGGCAAACCAGTTTGAAAACTTGTACCTCACTGGTCTGGCTTACACATGAAACATTTTTTGTGGTTAATGGACAAAGTGCTTCAAACTTACTACTGTATTACATTCTTTAAATCTCAAAAATACTCACCTCCACCAAAATCTTTTGAAAAAGATGCGGCACAAGATTCAGTTATTCCATTCTCCAGGTGACCAGCTTCTTAAGCACTACAAATAAGTGAAAACAACACCATTTACAGATGAATGAAAAAAATAAACCCTTTACCTTATATGCCAAAGTCTAAATTGTCAGCTGCTATGGATATACACTTTTGACTTGTTTTAGCAATTAAAAAAATCAACATGACCACAGTAAACGGTTAAACAGAAACTTCAGGGGGAAAAGGAATCAGATTTAAAAATGCTCCAACAGACTGGGCACGGTGGCTCACATCTGTAATCCTAGCACTTTGGGAGGCTGAGGCGGGTGGATCACCTGAGGTTGGGAGTTGAAGACCAGCCTGACCAACATGGAGAAACCCCGTCACTACTAAAAATGCAAAATTAACCGGGCATGATGGCACATGCCTGTAATCCCAGCTACTTGGGAGACTGAGGCAGGAGAATTGCTTGAACCCGGAGGGAGGAGGTTGTAGTGAGCCGAGATCGCACCATTGCACTCCAGCCTGGGCAAGGAGAGAGACTCCATCTCAAAAAAACAGAAACAAAAACAAAAATTAAAAAAAAGCAACAACAAAAAAAACTCCAACAGACCTGTGAACACCACAATAAAGACTGGCCAGAGATTTCCAACATATAGACTATATAGACCAGATACACAATGCTTTCTGTGACTGAAATAGAGAAAGAGAAGGGGTATGTACCCAGAGACCCACAGGTTCAATGTTATTGCACTGCACCCTGTACTTAAAATCCATCTTCCTGGCCAGGCACGGTGGCTCATGCCTGTAATCTCAGCACTTTGGGAGGCCAAGGGGGACAGATCATCTGAGGTCAGGAGTTTGAATCCAGCTTGGCCAACCATGGCCAACATGGTGAAACCCCGTTTCTACTAAAAATACAAAAATTAGCTAGGTGCGGGAGCACACGCCTGTAATCCCAGCTACTCGGGAGGCTGAGGCAGAATTGTTTGAGCCCAGTCGGTGGAGGTAGCATTGAGCGAAGATCGCACCACTGAGCTCCAGCCTGGAGACAGAGCAAGTCTCAAAAAAAAAAAAAGAAAAATAATCCATCTTCCTACAATTGTGTTCACAGCTACTAGATTTGACACAGACCTGTTTACTTGGTGAACCGTACATTAAACAGTTCTGAAATACTGAATGGCATTCCAACTTAAAATGACTTCAGATTAATCCAAATTAAAGCAACATTAAAACTCAAAACAAATACTCAACATCAGGAGTCTAATCAAGGGCCAAACATTTGATTCACCCACTAATACTTGTATGAATTAGTTCATCCCAAGCAAATGTCTTTTCCTACAAGAATGATAATATTCCTCATCATAACTGTAAAACAACATGTAGTGGTCACAAAAAGTCAATACAATAAAGGCCCTTCTGTCCGGGCATGGTGGCTCACGACTGTAATCCCAGCATGTTGGGAGGGTGAGGCGGGTGGATCACCTGAGGTCGGGAGTTCGAGACCAGCCTGACTACCATGGAGAAACCCCGTCTCTACTAAAAATACAAAAAATTAGCCGGGCATGGTGGCACATCCCTGTAATCCCAGCTACTCGGGAGGCTGGGGTAGGAGAATCGCTTGAACCTGGGAGGTGGAGGTTGTGGTGAGCCAAGATCACGCCATTGCATCCAGCCTGGGCAACAAGAGCAAAACTCCATTTCAAATAAATCAATAAATAAAAAATAAAGGCCATTCTTGCTGTAGAGTTTCTAATGCTTGGGACTAAAACAAGATAAAATACAGCTGTGAATTTCTCAATGCTCATTTTATCATATTAATAAATCATAAGACTGCAATTCTCCTCATGTTCAGTATATATCAGAAGTCTAACCACGTGAAGTAAAATGAATGGGCAAATGTTAGGTATCCAATTCAACAAAACGAGACTCCTAGACAAATCCACAAAATACATTTCCGCAATTTTTTTTAAATACCAATCATTTCATTTAGATAACAAATTAGTTCATTGTTTAACAGTTACCCAAAAGCTGTGGAATAAAATAATTACAATGCTCCCCAAACTACAGTCAGAGAATAATGCAGGAAATATTCTCATTTCTATTCTGATCAATTTTATAAATTAAAATAAAAATTAAGAGCGCACACACACACACACCCACCCACCCACCCATGCACACACACAAGAATCATACCATATGAATAAAAATCAAACTGTTCTGTTTAGAATGAAAAAGACCAAAGAACTTCTTAGAGGATGTGACTAAGATTCCAGTGACTTACTGTGTACATATAGTCTAGTGTGGATATACATTCAGCCAGAGTACCCTTAAAGCACTACCAGAACAGATCATCTCTCATTCTGTTACTGATTATTCCACCTGCAGACAGGGTGGTGGTGTGCCTGGTAAACTAAAATGGAACTGAATCATGGCTTTAGCCTTATGACAAAATATACCTCAGGGTAACCAGGACTTCAACAATGAAGTAGACCAGGTCAGATGGCAAGACAGACTCCCAAACAGACAAGAAGGCACTTTTCTCCAGAGTTTGGTGCTAGCCATAACCAATAATTCTGATTTTCTCTTGCTCTGATCCCAAATTTAATGGCAATCTCCTCTCCCCAAAAGTAAAAATTCAACAGTGACAAAGAGTTATTAAGCATAATTAATACTTAAAAGAGATTAGGCATCTGAGAGATGGTGAGGATAAATATCAGGGAATTTTTTTTTTTTTTTTTTGAGAGAGAGAGAGTCTGGCTCTGTCACCTAGGCTGGAGTGCAGTGGCACGACCTTGGCTCACTACAACCTCTGCCTCCCAGGTTCCAGCAATTCTCCTGTCTCAGCCTCCCGAGTAGCTGGGATTACAGGCAGACACCACGACACCCAACTATTTTTTTGTATTATTAGTAGAGATGGGATTTCACCACGTTGGCCAGGCTGGTCTCCAACTCCTGACCTCAAGTGATCTGCCCGCTTTGGCCTCCCAAACTGCTGGGATTACAGGTGTGAGCCACCGTGCCCAGCCAATATCAGGGATTTTTTGGTAAATGGTGGTAAAACAACTGGACATCAATATGGGGAAGAACAAAACTCCGTCTCAAAAATTCAAGATGGAACAAAGATCTGTATGTGAAACCAGAACCAAAAAGCTCCTAAAAGAAAACACAGGAAGAACACGTTTGTGTCCATGGGGTACACAAAGATTTCACTGATTGATTGACTGACTGAGACAGGGTCTTGCTCTGTCACCCAGGGTGGAGTGCAATAGTGCACTCATAGCTCACTGCAGCCTTGACCTCCAGGGCTCAAGACATCCTACCACTTCAGCCTTCTGAGTAGCTGGGAGCAGACACGCAACACCACAGCCGTTTTCTGGTGTTTTTGGCATTGTGTTTTGTTTTGTAGAGACAAGGTCTCCTTTATTGCCCAGGCTGGTCTCAAACTCCTGAGCTTAAGCAATCCTACCGCCTTAGGTTCCCTAAGTCCCCGGATTATAGGCTTGAGCCATCACACTAGATTTCTTGAATAAAACACAAAAAGTATGAATCACACAAAAAAATTGATACCCCGTCCCTACCAAAAAAAGAGAAAAAATTATCTGGGGAGCCTGGGAGGCAGAGATTACAGTGAGCCCAAATTATGCCACTGCACTCCAGCCTGGGTGACAGAATCAGACCCTGTCTCAAAAAAAAAAAACAAAAAAAAAAAAACAAAAAAAAACCCAAAAGGGCTACAACGACATGGCAATAGGATAGAGTAGACTAGTGATGTTTGAGAGAGTAGTTTAGTAGAAAACAGTTAAGAGGATTTGAACCCAGAAAAGAAATGATAACAAACACAAACTTAATCTTAAAAGCATTTTAAAATTTTTTTCACTTGGAAAGGACACCTGAAACCAGTTTATACACATACATGGTCACACAACTGCAAAACAGCCTTTCCTGTAGGAAATCTCAGATCATGTATGCCTGCTGACACACACATTAATTTCTATATGTATGTACATCAACGTTATAACTACTACTCAAAATGTCATTTTTAAAATTCCTCATTTCCTGAGTTTCTTTCTTTTAGAACTTACAAAAATAACATACCTTTTTAGAAAGGCCAAGGTCCCCCTTCTTGGGCATAAATCCAGGGTCTAAATCATTGGATTCAAGAAGTTTCTTAGTTGGTTTTCTTTGATGTTTACTTTCATAAAGTCCTGAAATGCATGTATCTTTACATTAAATGATTTAGAAACTGGGCACAAGTTAATTTTTTAAAAATCTGTATACCACACAAAGTGAATCTCAATGTTTTTGATGTTTTCTCCATCATCTTATGGGAAGAGGCAGGATGGTAATTTGATTATAAAATATTAGTAAACAAAACAAGTAAACAGTTCTCAATGCAAGCACAATCTAATGTGAGGGATGTGTGTGTGTTGACTTTAAATCACAAAATAACTAAGGGAGAAATCAAAAGGACAGAACTATCTTTATGACAACCGATTGTTGGTGAGGACAAAATAAGGAGGAGTGAAATAGAGCTTGGATAATGGTCATAAATGGACCAAGATTACAGTTTCTGCTCTGCCCCTAAGAAAATAAAATTCAATAGGTAAAAGATAATTCATAGGATCACTCAAGAATTATATAAAACAGCTGACTTAATAAATCGAGTTTGGCACATAATAGGTACTGAAACAACAACTATCTTTACTATTCTTTCAAAAATCTTTTTAATTATACCCAACTAGTTTAAGCACAACTGGAATCATTTCTTTAAGGAATAACATCAAAAGCTCCTGTTGATGATGTAAAAAAGTTACATCCAAAATTTAAAGGGGTACAGAAAAGAGGATTCTTCCCATTCCTTGACTGCCTAGAATATTCAATAGTTACAAGGTGAATTAGAGACAATATGTTTAGATCGAACTCTCCCCAGGTGATTTATAAAGAATGATCAAGTGAGAAGTAACTGGTAATTAACTTCTAATGAACTGGTAATTACTATGTTGTCAGGTAGATAACATCATATATTAATACATTATGATCTCCATTTTATAGATGAGGAAACAAGTTCAGAGACTAAACAACTTCCCAAGTAACACAAGGACTGGTGGAGCCAGCACTTGAAGCACAGTGTTTATTCCACTAATGTGTGGTGCCCCTCTTGAAGCCCTGTTATTCTGGTTGTTAATTTACACAGTGGCTGATCAACAATCATGAAGAGCAACACTGGAGCAAGGAGCATAGTTATCAAAAATACGTCTCCTTGATAGCGTGCTACAATTCATAGTAACTATATCTAATTAGCCATCATTGTAAGTATTTCCAAGGACAAAAGGGGGTAGTTTATTGTATATAGATACAATGTTGGCTTTACATCAAAACATACTAAAATCTCCTGCTTCCTCTAATCATATCTGCTCAAATACTGAGACCCCAACCACACCTTACCTGGCGTTTTAACTAGCAATTCCTCAGACTCAAGGGCAGGCCGTGGAGAGACTCCCAGAGCCACAGGTACAGACAAGGTCAGCTGTGGCAACTCAGCATGTCCACCTCCAAGTTCTGACTGAGCCGCCAAGGAGCCCTCCAAAAATGGAACCTTCTTTTTTTTTTTGAGACAGAGTCTTGCTGTGTCACCCAGGCTGGAGTGCAGTCACAGGATCCCCACTCATTGCACGCTCAGTCCTCCAGGTTCACGCCATTCTCCTGCCTCAGCCTCCCTAGTAGCAGGGACTACAGGCTCCCGCCACCATGCCCGGCTAATTTTTTGTATTTATAGTTGAGACAGGGTTTCACCATGTTAGCCAGGATGGTCTCCATCTCCTCACCTCGTGATCCACCCACCTCGGCCTCCCAAAGTGCTGGGATTACAGGCGTGAGCCACTGCGCCTGGTCTACAGAGCCTCCCTTTCAAGAACTGGAAGCTCTTCTTTGGTTGAAATCAAAGAATTCTCATCCACCTGCTTGTTCTGAGCACTAGATCGACCTCAGGCTAGAAGGCTTTCCTCTTCACAGCGGGAACTTACCTAAGAACAAAAAATAAAATTAGAGTCCACAGGCCAAAATTGTTGTAATTTAAGTGTCAAAAAGAATAACGCACTTTAAAAGGAATGAAATTCTGACAAAGGCTACAAAAAGTGGATGAACCTTGAAGACATTATGTATGCTAAGGGAAATTACTTAGACACAAAGAACAAATATCAAATGATTTCAAGTATATGCGGTATCCAGAATAAGAAAATTCTTAAGACAGAATATAGAATGGCAATTGCCAGGGGCTGCGCAGAAAAGGGAGTTATTGGTTAATGGGTATTGACTTTTAGTTTGGAAAGATGAAAAAAATTATTGAGATGGATGGTGGAGATGGTTGCACAACAATGTAACTGTGCTTCAAGCCACTGAACTGTACACTTACAAATGGATAAAACAGGCCCAGCGCTGTGGCTCATGCCTATAATCTGAGCACTTTGGGAGGGCGAGGCGGGCAGATCACGAGGTCAGGAGATCGAGACCATCCTGGCTAACACGGTGAAGCCCCGTCTCTACTAAAAATGCAAAAAATTAGCCAGGAGTGCTGGCGGGCACCTGTAGTCCCAGCTACATGGGAGGCTGAGGCAGAAGGAGGTGTGAATTTGGGAGATGGAGCTTGCAGTGAGCCGAGATCATACCACTGAACTCCAGCCTGGGCGAGAGTGAGACTCTCTCAAAAAAAAAAAAAAAAAAAGATAAAATAATAAAATGTTTTATATATATGTATATTTAACCAAAATTAAATAAAGAAAAAAATGAAGTTGACTGAGATACACTGAAGCTATAATATTGATAAGTCCACAACAATAATTCAAAGGCAGGGGAAAAAGACTGCTCTAATGTCTCCAATTAAAACAACTACTAATGAACTCCTTAATGTTACAATCGGTAATTAATGGGAAAGAAAGAAGCACTTATTCTGCCTTTCAAGTATTTCAGGACAATAATAGAGTCCAGTTAATGAAAGAGACTATCAGTTAATAAAAATAGAGAAAATAATAAAATCTGAAAGTCTTCATTTTGTAACCTCTAATAAAATTATTAATATAGGTAAAGATCTTCAACTGGGGTTTTCAAAAAACCATCAGGGAAGCTGGGCGTGGTGGCTCACACCTGTAATCCCAACACTCTGGGAGGCTCAGGCAGAAAGATCACTGGAGCCCAGGAATTCCAGACTAGCAAGGGCAACATAGTGGGATATCGCCTCTACAAAATACTTGTTGTTAAAAATTAGCCAGGTGTGGTAGTGTGCACCTGTGGTCCCAACTACTCAGGAGGCTGAGATGAAAGGATTGCTTAAATCCAGGAGGTCAAGGCTGCCGTGAACCGTGTTCATGCATCTCTGCACTCCAGCTTGGGCAAGACCCTATCTCAATTTTAAAAAAGAAAAAACAAACTGTCGGGGAATGGCTGATGGGAATAAAACATTCCTTTTTTTTTAAACCCTCAATATGCAATGTATTACACATTATCATCTCTGATATAGTCTAGCTAAAAATGTTCAACTTCAATCTATCAAACTGATAGCTTCTATCTTCCACTTCACAGAGAACAGGAGATAGAGAAAACAATCTAAGTGACACCTATGAGAAAGCAATTACACAAATATAGAGAAGTAGATAACTTTACATGTCACTCTCTTATAGACATGATCCTGATCATGAAAAAAGGGATTGTTCTGAATTCAAAGTGATTTGAGAACCATAACAACCAGTCACAATGAGTAGTCCTAGACTGAGTCCCGGTATGAATAATCCAAAGGTAAAGGTTAGGGGATAACTGGTGAAATCTGAAAGACAGCTGATGTCAGATAAACAGATCTTATATAAGATGTAAGTCTGTTAAATTGATTATAAAGGAAAATGTTCCATTTTTTAACTACATATTAACCTATGTAGGTGTAGAATGTCAAAATGTCTCTAAATACTTCATTTTAAAAAAACTGAATTAAAAAATAAGACAAATAAGATGTATTTATTTTTGAAATTAGGGTCAGACTATATATATTTCACTTTATATCCTATATTTTTACTTAAGATAAAATCATAACAATATTCCTAAGTCATTAAATACTCTTTGAAGACAAAGAGGAAAAAATATATACATAAAGAAATATAATATGTAGACTCATTTATATATTTCCTGAATAACCACTAAATCCTAAGTACTGTGCTAGAAGCTGAGAATAAAAAACAAGATCCCAGTTACGGAAATTATTATTTCATGAAGCTAAAGTATGACACTGAAGATAAAATTGCAGTTTCCTAAGGATCAGTGAAAGTTTGCCGAAATTTTGCAACACACCTTGTGCACCTGCTCCTGTATCTTCTTTTGTTTTTTCTTAGGAGTAAATATCTGATCATATTCTTCTGTATATTCCAAAAGCCACTTGCTTGGCTTCCTAAGGCGTTTCTTCTCTGACCGCACAGCTAAAAGATGATAAACAAGTTCAATATTAATCCAAAAGTTTCAGGAAAACCCACTGTTTTTATGAGACCATCTGGTACTCCCAAAAGTAACCAGATGGGAAACCACATAGTAAAATAGACTATGGCTTAAGATGCAAGAGGCACAAAATGGCTTATGTTTTCTCATATGCAAAAGGAACTGGGGGAGACAAAAGGACTTGTGTTACCTTATATACACATACAACAGAATATATGGGGCCCATCCAATATTAAGGAAAAGGTTAAATTTAAAGCCAGGTCTTATAGTCACTGACGCCTGTACATATAAAGCTAATATACACCTAACAAAAATATAGCATCTAGATCAGGTAAACGGGTAAAATACATCTTGAGTTACAGGTTAAGTATGCCTTATCTGAAATGCTTGGGATCAGAAGTGATTCAGAATTTTTCATATTTTGGAATATTTGCATCTACATAATAAGTTATCTTGGGGATGGGACCCAAGTTGAAACACCAGACTCATTTATGTATTATATACATCTTTTATACACGTAGCCTGAAGGTAATTTTACAAAACATTTATTTTCTACATTACACAAAGTTTGTGTACAGTGAACCGTAAGAAAGCAAAAGTGTCATTATCTCAGCCACCCACGTGGAATATCTGTGGTTGTTTGGCATTACCATCATTCCTGCCTCTGAATTTATATGCTACTGATAGGCAAACATTTCCTTACACTTATTCACACATAAGTACTTAACAGTAAAAATATGACATACCCTTAACACAGTGAGAAAGTAGTGTGTTCAGGGTAGCTAAGCAGCACAGTACCATCACTAGAATACTTGTACCGGCTGATAAAAAAACAGTAATAACAATGTCGGGCTTTGTGTCTCCATCTATGATGCTGTGTTTTGATTAAAAGGTTACTGTATCCTGTTTTATTTTATAAGGTAAGCAGAGGCCGGGCGCGGTGGCTCACGCCTGTAATCCCAGCACTTTGGGAGGCCGAGGTGGGCAGATCACAAGGTCAGGAGATCGAGACCGTCCTGCCTAACACGGTGAAACCCCGTCTCTACTAAAAACACAAAAAATTAGCCGGCCATGGTGGCGGGTGCCTGGAGTCCCAGCTACTCCGGAGACTGAGGCAGGAGAATGGTGTGAACCCGGGAGGCCGAGCTTGCAGTGAGCTGAGATCATGCCACTGCACTCCAGCCTCGGCGACAGAGCGAGACTGCGTCTCAAAAAAAAAAGACTTTCTAATCATATTGGAAATGTGTAACAAGGGCCAAGTACTGTGTATTAAACTTAATAAATCAAAACAACAGGCCCTCTAAGGCCAACACGGTGAAACCCCGTCTTTACTAAAAATACAAAAATTAGTCGGGCATGCATGGTGGCTCACACTTGTAATCCCAGCTACTCAGAAGGCTGAGGTGGAGAGAATCACTTGAATTCGGGAGGCGGAGCTTGCAGTGAGCCAAGATTGCACCACTGCAACCAGCCTGGGCGACAGAGCAAGACTGCGTCTCAAAAAAAAAGACTTTCTAATCATATTGTAAATGTGTAACAAGGAGCAAGTACTGTGTATTAAACTTAATAAATCAAAACAACAGGCCCTCTAAGACACAAATGTGCCTCCCTGGGTTATCTGCCTAACCCATCATAGGAACTCAATTCAGCATTAAACTGGTTTTAGATCAAGACACTAGAACTCATATTTAGCAGTTATTAAATTACAATTATTAAGAAAAAAACTTTATTAGGTAAAGTCCTTTACTCCAAAATGTTTCTCAAAATACATAGACACTAATATAAAAACAATTATTAAAACAACTTTGCCTGAATCTCAGGATTTCAGAAATATGAAAGTACTCATGTCTCACCTCTCCCATCCACTTAAAATGACAAAAACAGACCATTATAGTTAAATCAAAGGACATGTTTAAAGAGAAGCAAACCCAAAGAGTAACTACACCAATTCTTGACCCAATTCTCTGTGCTCTGTCTTGTGTAACATTACACTATGAATAACAATCCCATCATCCACAACAGCTTTTTTTTTTTTTTTTTTTGAAACAGGTTTGCTCTCATTGCCCAGGCTGGAGTGCAATGGCGTGATCTTGACTCACTGCAACCTCTGCCTCCTGGGTTCAAGCGATTCTCCTGCCTCAGCTTCCCGAGTAGCTGGGATTACAGGCATACACCAGTATGCCTGGCTAATTTTGTATTTTTAATAGAGATGAGGTTTCACCATGTTGGTCAGGCTGGTCTCCAACTCCTGACCTCAGGGGATCCACCCACCTCGGCCTCCCAAACTGCCGGGATTACAGGCGTGAGCCACTGCGCCTGGCCACACAACACAGTTCTAAACACTGGACTCTCATATCTACCAACACTCAACACCTGTTTAAAAAGAAAAGGAAAAATTAGGAAGGGGCAATAACACTTCAGTGTAAGTATCCATGATCAACTACTGCTTAACAGCCTACACCACTTTTGATGAACAGTCAAGGCAGATTACTTAATACTTAAAATGGTTAACCTTAGGGAGTAGGAAAATACACAGACACACACAAAATATTTCAAACACTTCTTTTTGCTGCTAAGGAGTTCCAAAAGTAGTTTTTCCAAGCTATTTCCAAATAAAAGTAGATTAGGTGTAAAGAACTGTCTATCGAAATATTACTGTTATTTATTTAATAACGTCCTGACAAGCTTGCAATTATCTCATTAAATCAAAAAATTAGGACCTAAGGCCAACACTGTTTCCTCATATTCTTGATGTGAAAATCTGAGCACTCCTCTTAATAAGGAGTTACAAATACAAAACAAACAGCTCAACTGAACTAACTCCTCTCTCCAGAAACACAAACACAAGGCCTCATAATGAGTGAGTTCCTAGCGGCCATAATTACTGCAACTTACTTCTCCAATTTTCCCCTCCACAGTTAACTCAACAGCTCAAAAACTGTCAGTAACAACAGTCACCATGATATGGTTAGGAGTGTGGCAGATTTCTTAACCAGTAATAATAGGAAAAAAATTTTGCCTATTAATAGATCTCAAGTTTCGTGCACTTGCAAGAAACTAATTAAAAGGCAGCCGTGCACGATCTACAAAAACAGCCATAAAGACTGTTAACATTTTAAGTTAAAGGAAACAAACCTGCTCCTCAATATAGCAAGATACAACTGACTTCCCCTTACATACCCTAAAAAAAGCCTTACATGAGAAATTTAAACATGGGAGCAGAAACACACCAACAAAAACACATGTCAAACCCCACCTGTATATCTGTTTGCAACCATATGGAGTCAAGGCGAGCCTGGGCAGCCAAACAGAAAGATTCAGAGGGCATCTTTTCTCCAGCTTCCTCCCAGGTCTCAGACCTGCAAGTAAGCATACATGTTGAAGACCTAACGCTTTTTAATAGTTTACAAAGACACTCCCGAAAGGTTTAATGCAGAAAAGGAAAGAGAGAGAGAGAGAACAGAAAGGGGGGCGAGAAGAGCTGGGGAGGGGAGTGAAAGGGAGAGAGGGAAAGAGGGAAGAGATGGAGGGAGAGGGAGGTGGGGAAGGGAAAGCCTCCTTCCAAGGTAGGCAGGGTGTGCCGAGTTTCTGCACCATGCTGACAAGACCTTGAGAATGGACGGTCACAGGAAGCCAAGTCACAATGTCATCTCCCTGCCCTCAAATCCAAAAGGTACACACAAGCCCATCGTTTTAACGACAAATGACAGCAGCATGAATCTGCCGCTTTACCCCACAGCAGGGCGCGTGCGTGAAACAAATCACTCAAAAGGATCGCCTGCAGAAAAACCCACAGCCGCCACCACTTGAGAGATGGAGAGAGGCCCGAGGCTGCGCCGCCGGCGGTCAGCGCGTCCACGCCCGCCTCCCGGGCTCCACCGCCCACCAGCCCCGCGCCCGCACCGCCCCCGCCACCGGCCGCCCAGGTGCCCCAGGCCAGGACCTGACGCGCAGGGCCCAGTGGCCTCGCCCCGCCGACGTGCGGACGCAGCCTCCCAGGAGCCGCTGGCTCAGCTGGCGCCAGCGAACCAGGAGCCTCTGGCGGCCCGAGGGGCGGGCCGACGCGGGACTGCCGCCCCCCTGCGTACGACCAATTGCAACGAGGCTGCTCCGCGGGCGCAGCCAATGGGGAAGAGGAGCCTTTCGCTGCTCCTCCGGACTTTCCCGCTTCCAGCAATCCCGCATATCTTCCTATTTGGAGCGCCCTGGCCGCGCCAAGGCCAACAGCGGGCGCCGGAAGGCGGGATTTCCGCACGCCAGCACTCCCACGGGAGACCGATTACGCGGTGGCAGGTGGTCGCGCTCACACAAACTGGAGCTATCCAGGGCGTGGGTCTAGTGGGGAGACCAGCTCCCCTGGGTATGAGAACAGATCTTTGTGAGGTCGGCTCGCTTGGGCCTGCAGAGCTTCCTCCTGTGTGTTCAACTGAACACAGCAAAAGTCTTGGGCAGATTACACGGAGCAGCTGTGGAAGCACTGTGCAAGGAATCCAAGAAGGAAACAGACCTCCAGCGACCACAAAACAAAATTGAAGAAATATAAAACATATAGGCTGGGCATGCTGGCTCACGTCTGTAATTTTCAGCCTTTGGGAGGCCGAAGAGGGAGGATCCCTCGAAGTCGGGAGTTGGAGGATCCCATGTTGCCAGACTGGGCAACACAGCAAGACCCCATCTCTAAAAAATAAAAATAAAAAAATTTAACAATTGGCCAGGTGTGGTGGCACACACCTGTGATCCCAGCTGCTCGGGAGGCTGAGACAGGAGAATCGCCTGAGCCTGGGAGATCAATGCTACAGTGAGCTGAGATCGTGCCACCGCACTCCAGCCTGGGAGTAAGATCCTGCCTCTAAGAAAGAAAAATACCGGCCGGGTGTGGTTTCTTATGCCTGTAATCCCAGCACTTTGGGAGGCCGCGGCAGGTGGATTATTTGAGGTCAGACGTTCAAAACCAGCCTCGCCAACATGATGAGACCCGCTTCTCTACTAAAAATACAAAGATTAGCTGGGTGTGGTGGCGCGTGCCTGTAATCCCAGCTACTCGGGAGGCTGAGGCAGGAGAATCGCTTGAACCCGTGAGACGGAGGTTGCAGTGAGCCGAGATTGCACCACTGCACTCCATCCTGGGGGACAGAGGCTGCACCACTGCAGCTTTGATTTACCGAGTTCAGGTGGTTCTCCACCTCAGCATTGCCAGTAGCTGGGACTGCAGGCACATGCAACCACGCCTGGCTAATTTTTGTATTTTTTGTAGACAGGGTTTTGCCATGTTGCCGAGGCTGGTCTCGAATTCCTGGGCTCAAGTGATCCGCCCGCCTCAGTCTCCCAAAATGCTGGGCTTACAGGTGTGAGTTGCTGCACTCGGCTAATAGTAATGAACTTTGAACAGAAGGAAAGATGTTATTATTTTGTTGGTTATGTTTTATCTATATTTTCTAATTTTTCTAAACATGTAAAGATAAAATTCTAAAAACTCAATAAGACCTCAGAACAAAAAAATTAGAGTATAAATATTTATTTTAGTTAACTTGTACAAATTTGGTTTCTGGAAAAAGAATGGAATAGATTTCCTGAGAAAAAAAATCCACCACTTTGGCCGGGCATGGTGGTTTACGCCTGTAATCCCAGCACTTTGGGAGGCCGAGGCAGTGGATCACCTGAGGTCAGGAGTTCAAGACCAGCCTGACCAACATGAAGAAACCCCTGTCTCTACTAAAATTACAAAATTAGCCAGGCCTGGTGGCACGCACCTGTAATCCCAGCTACTCAGGAGGCTGAGGCTGGAGAATCCCTTGAACCCAGGAGGCAGAGGTTGCAGTGAGCTGAGATCGCACCATAGCACTCTAGCCTGGGTAACAAAAGCAAAACTCTGTCTCAAAAAAAAAAAAAAAAAAAAGAAAGAAAGAAAAGCAGACTGGCTGAAAGGATTGAAAAACAAAATATGATCCACCAATGTGCTATATACAAGATAAATATTTTAAATACAGAAACGGATTGAAAGTCAAAGGATACAAAGATACAATTAAAATAGTAACCAAAAAAGAGCTGAAGGGGCTGTACTAATATCAAATGTAATACACTTTAAATTAAAGCAGGGCTGGGCATGGTAGCTCACGCCTATAATCCCAGCACTTTGGAAGGTGGAGGCAGAGAGATACTTGAGCCCAGAAGGTGGAGATCAGCCTGAGCAACATGGCATAATCCCATCTCTACAAAAAATACAAAAATTAGGCGGGCATGGTGGTACCCACCTGTGGTCCCAGCTATTTGGGAGGCTGAGGTGGGAGGATCATGTGAGCCAGAGAAGTTGAGGCCGCAGTGAGCTAAGACCGGGCCCCTGCACTCCACTCTCGGCAACAGAGTGAGACCCCGTCTGAAAATTAAAAAAATCAAAAATGGGGTTGAGAGACAAAAAAGGACATCCTTTTTTTTTTTTTTTTTTTTTTTGAGATGGAGTTTTGCTCTTGTTGCCCAGGCTGGCGTGCAATCGTGCGATCTTGGCTCACTGCAACCTCCGCCTCCCGGGTTCAAGTGATTCTCGTGCCTCAGGCTCCTGAGTAGCTGGCATTACATGTGCCTGCCATCATGCCCAGCTAATTTTTGTATTTTGGTACAGATGGAGTTTCACCATGTTGGCCAGGCTGGTCTCGAACTCCTGACCTCAGGTGATCCACCTGGCTTGGCCTCCCAAAGTGCTGGGATTAGAGACGTGAGCCACCACGCCAGCCAAAACCTTCATTTTAAAAAAGGCTGGGTCAGGCATCATGGCTCATGCCTGTAATCCCAGCACTTTGAGAGGCCAATGCAGGTGGATCACCTGACATGAGGAGTTCGAGACCAGACTGACCAACATGGCGAAACCCCGTCTCTACCAAAAATACAAAAATTAGCCGGGCATGATGGCCCGTACCTGTAATCACAGCTACTCAGGAGGCTGAGGCAGGAGAATTGCTTGAATCTGGGAGGCGGAGGTTGCAGTGAACTGAGATTGTGCTACCACACTGCAGCCTGGGTGACAGAGTGAGATGCCATCTCAAAAAAATAAAGGCTGGGTGCCAGATGTGATGCATAGGCCTAGTTTGTTGACTCCTGTGCTTAAGATATAAAACTCTAAAGAACAGTGGGAGGAGGGAGCTTCCCTCTAGAGGCACAGGAGTGGGCAAGTTGGTCCCTGAGCAGTGACTTTATAATAACATGTTACACTGTGTTTTTTGTTTTTGTTTTGTTTTTTGTTTGAGACGGAGTTTCGCTCTTGTTGCCCAGGCTGGAGTACAATGGCATGATCTCAGCTCACAACAACCTCCGCCTCCCAGATCAAGCGATTCTCCTGCCTCAGCCTCCCAAGTAGCTGGGATTTCAGTCATGCAACACCATACCCAGCTAATTCTGTACTTTGAGTAGGGACGGGGTTTCTCCATGTTGGTCAGGCTGGTCTCGAACTCCTGACCTCAGGTGATCTGCCCGCCTCGGCCTCCCAAAGTGCTGGGATTACAGGCATGAGCCACCACACCCAGACTATTTTTTTTTTTTTTTTTAGACAGCGTCTGACTCCGTTGCCCAGGCTGGAGTGCAGTGGCACCACCTTGGTTCACTGCAGCCTTGACCTCCCAGGCCCAAGCGGTCCTTCTACCTCAGCCTCCCGAGTAGCTGGGACTACAGGTGCACTCCACCACACACACCTAATTTTTGTATTTTTGGTAAAGATGGGGTTTTACCATGTTGGCCAGGCTGATCTTGAACTTCTGGGATCAAGGAATCCACCAACCTTGCTTTCCAAAGTGCTGGCATTACAGGCGTGAGCCACTGTACCCGGCCAAGAATTGCTTCTTCTCTTTACCTAAGTAAAGACCTCTGCAGAAACACTGGGAGATCTTTGGAGAGAGGAGATTTTTCAAATAAAAAATTTAATACTTGGCCGGGCGTTGTGGCTCACCCCTGTAATCCCAGCACTTTGGGAGGCCGAGGCAGATGGATCACAAAGTCAGGAGATCAAGACCATCCTGGCTAACACGGTGAAACCCCATCTCTACTAAAAAATTACAAAAAATTAGCCAGGCATCGTGGCAGGCGCCTATAGTCCCAGCTACGTGGGAGGCTGAGGCAGGAGAATGGCGTGAACCTGGGATGCGGAGCTTGCATTGAGCAGACATCAGGCCACTGCACTCCAGCCTGGGTGACACAGCAAGACTCCATCTCAAAAAAAAAAAAATTAATACTTTGGGAGGCCGAGGTGGGCAGATTGTGAGGTCAGGAGATCAAGACCATCCTGGCTAACACGGTGAAACCCCGTCTCTACTAAAAACACAAAAAATTAGCCAGGCATGGTGGCAGGCACCTGTAGTCCCAGCTACTCAGGAGGCTGAGGCAGGAGAATGGTGTGAACCCGGGAGGCGGAGCTTGCAGTGAGCCGAGATCGTGCCACTGCACTCCAGCCTGGGCGACAGAGCGAGACTCCTCCAAAAAAAAAAGTAAGCAGAAACATCATCAGAAGCAGTTGAGAAGAATTCCAGGGAGTCCTCTCGGAATAAAGAGGCATTCTGAGGGATGGCTTTTTAAAATGTTTCCTCTAAAGTCATCTGTCTCATTAACAACGAGTATTGTCTAGAAGGATCTCGTTTTATTTATTTATTTATTTATTTTCTGAGATGGGGTGTCGCTCTGTCACCCAGGCTGGGGTGCGGTGGTGTGATCTCGGCTCACTGCAACCTTCGCCTCCCAGGATCAAATGATTCTCCTGCCTCAGCCTCCCGAGTAGCTGAGATTACAGGCGCCTGCCACCAGGCCCAGCTAATTTTGTATTTTCAGTAGTGACAGGGTTTCACTGTGTTGGCCAGGCTGTTCTTGAACTCCTGACCTCAAGTGATCTGCCCGCCTTGGCCTCCCAAAGTGCTAGGATTACAGGCGTGAGACACTGTGCCCAGCCCAAGGCTCTCATTTTATAAACTGACATGATTTCTTTTTCTGTTATGAATGAACACTGTTCTGGTCCTTCAGTAAACCCGTCACATACATTAACCATGTCATCTATAGGTACTTTTTCTGCAGTGTTAATGTCGTCATTATCACAATCACCCTGATTCAGATCAATGTCAGTTCTATCACCATGGGGGAACGAAGAAACTGGAGCCTCTTTGTCGATATTAAAAGCTTTCTTGTTATCCGCTTCTTCCAGCTTACTGACAAACTGAAGGTATATTTTTTGCATATGTAAGGATGTTACATATTTTTCTCACTTTCCTGAAGAAACCATCAAAATCACCACCTTGTTCATTATCATCAGTGAATACAGTTGAAGGTCAGAAGTTGTGCCAGGCATGCACAGCTGTACCTTTAGTCACTGTGTTGCAGGCCCTGACAACTGCACATATGGCATCCTTTACTCCTTTTGAAACCCTTTCACACCCATACATCTATTCACAGCTGCGAGCATATTGTTCAAGAAAGTGTTTTTATGTTTGCTCTTCATCAATCTAGGGATTCCCTGGTCACATGGCAGTGAAGTCACACTTCAGGGAAAGCACACAGCATAAACATTATTTTTGAGAAAATTGCAGCTGCAGGATGAGCTGAAGAGTTTTAAGGAGGAACAGTCATCATCCAGTCCAGCTTCCCTGAAATAAGCACCAACTACTGCTACAAAATGTTTGTGAAACCAATCAGAAAAGATGTCCCTAGATATCCATGCCTTTCTGTTAGCATAATAATGAACTGGTAAGAAATTCATGCCTTTAGGGCAGGTGCAGTGGCTCAGGAGCTCGAGACCAGCCTGGCCAATATGGTGAAAGCCTGTCTCAAAAAAAAAAAAAAAAAAAAAAAAAAAAAAAAATCAGGAGATGCTTTATCACCACAAATCTTTTTTATTTTTATTTTTTATTTTTCATTTTTTTTGAGAGATTTTTTCACTCTTGTTGCCCAGGCTAGAGTACAATGACATGATCTCAGCTCACTGCAACCTCTGTCTCCCGGGTTTAACTGATTCTCCTGCCTCACCCTCCCGAGTAACTGGGATCACGGGCACGCGCCACCACGCCCAGCTAATTTTTGTATTTTTAGTAGAGACGGGGTTTCACCACGTTGGCCAAGCTGGTCTCAAACTCCGGACCTCAGGTGATCTGCCTGCCTTGGCGTCCCAAAGTGCTGGGATTGCAGGCATGGGCCACCATGCCCGGCCCTAGCACCACAAATGTTTAAAATGTTAATATCATGATTTTTCAGAAATTTCTGCAACCAGCCTGTTGAATATTCACAGTTCCTTTCAATTTTCAGTTCATCATGATATATCTTTATTTCATGATTAGTGCACAGTAAGTTGCATGTGTTCACTGCATTGCTGATGGAGCCACTCTCAATACACAATGGAGATCTTCATTATTAGCTTCATGTGGTGTTTTTCTATATTTCATTAACTTCTGTTAATCACCTTCAGCACAGAACATCAACAGTTACCCTCCTGTTTCTTCATATCATACCTGGTGGTCATTCTAACACCATACTCTTCTGTAAGATATTTCACACTTACACCACTGTCTAGTTTCTCCAAGAGCCTGACTTACTTTCTGCACTATACATAAACATAAATTCTTCCTCTTTTCTTATTACTCTTATCCATGGGGATATCTGCAGGCTTTCTGAAAAGTTCAACAAAAGATTTATACCACAAAGCAGGAAAAAAATTGTTTTTAATTTCAAAACACAATGAATAATGCAAGGAGGCTTTTGCCCCATGTGGGTTATTTTGGAAAACTTTCTGTTGGTGCATCCAGCCTGCACGTGTGCCATTTTATCACCTTTTATGGCTATAATTGCATGGGAAAATCTGGCCATGCACGTAAAAGATACATCTAAGCTGAAGGGAGCTGGAAGGATAGTTTTTCCCTGGGGGATGTTGAATAAACTGTGCTGTGTTCCTGTGTTCTGACTGACCCATTGCATGAGGTCAACTGTGGAATTTTCCACTTGTGGCATTATGTCAATATTCAAAAAGATTTTGATTTTGGAGCATTTTGGATTTTCAGATTAGGAATGCTCAACCTGCATTTTAAACAACATCTCTGTGGATTATGTAGGATATCAGAATGACATTTCAACAGAATATTATATAATTGGCACTACCATGTGAATTTCAAAACCACTTTATAAGCACTTCATCAATTTAGTGTCATATGGTTGTATTATTGTCTCATGCTAAAAAACTGAGAACTGTACATCTAAACAGAATTATCAAAAAATATAACAGACATGGGAGGCCAAGGTGAGCAGATGGTTTGAGCCCAGAAGTTCAAGAACAGCCTGGGCAACAAAGTGAGACCGTGCCTCTATTGAACATAAATAAATAGCTGCCTGTGGTGGCACACACCTGTGGTCCCAGCTACATGGGAGACTGAAGCAGGAGGATGGCTTCAGCCCAGGAGATAGGGGCTGCAGTGAGCCAAGACAGTGCCACCGCACTCAAGCCTGAATGACACAGCGAAACCCTATCTGTAAAAACAAAATAATAATAATATATATAATTGATTATATGTCATTATCCCAATAAGATAAAAGTGTATGTCATGTAGGCAAAACGCAGGAGAATAAGATTTAATATATATGCAATTGCTTTATGGATCAAAAGAAAAGAAAAAAATTGAAAGATTAAAAATGGAATTTTGGGTATGTCCTTTAAAAAATCTTGTTACAGGTCGGGCACAGTGGCTCATGCCTGAAATCTCAGCACTTTGGGATGCCAAGGTGGGCAGATCACCTGAGGCCAGGAGTTCGAGACCAGCCTGGCCAATATGGAAAAACCCCATCTCTACTAAAAATACAAAAATTGTGTAGTGGTGCACACCTGTAGGCCCAGCTACTCAGGAGGGTGAGGTAGGAGAATTGCTTGAACCCCTCGAGATCACACCACTGAACTTTAGCCTCCATCTCAAAAAAAAAATAGCAAAATCTTATCATGTTTTATGATCAAAATATCAAAGTATATATTTTTCTTCAAAGTAATGATGAAAACAGCTAGGCAAAGTGGCCCACGCCTGTAATCCAAGTACTTTCGGAGGCACAGGCCGGAAGATTACTTGAGTCCAGGAGTTCAACACAAGCCTGGGGAACATGGCGAGATGCTGTCCCTACAAAAACTTAAAAAATTAGCCAGGTGTGGTGGGAAGCGCCTGTAGTCCCACCCAGCTATTTGGGAGGCTGAGGCGGGAGGATCACTTGAGCCCAGGAGTACGAGGCTGCAATGAGCTAGGATTGTGCCACTGCACTCCAGCCTGGACAACAGAACAAAACCCTGTCTCAAAGTGGGAGCAGGGTGGTGACTTACACAAACCCATCAAATTAGTTAAGTTTTCTTTTTTTTTTGGAGATGGAGTCTCACTCTGTCGCCCAGGCTGGAGTGCAGTGGTGCGATCTCGGCTCACCGCAAGCTCCGCCTCCCGGGTTCACGCCATTCTCCTGCCTCAGCCTCCCGAGTAGCTGGGACTACAGGTGCCCGCCACTTTGCCTGGCTAATCTTTTTATATTTTTAGTAGAGACGGGGTTTCACTGTGTTAGCCAGGATGGTCTTGATCTCCTGACCTCGTGATCTGCCCGTCTCAGCCTCCCAAAGTGCTGGGATTACAGGCGTGAGCCACCGCGCCTGACAAATTAGTTAATTATTGAGGTGGCAAGGTCATAATTCCATCCCAACGTCTCTCAAAACTCCCCATGAACACTGTTCATTAAAACAGGTCCCTATGCTGTCACATCATGCCCCTTAGCCCCCTCCATCACTACCCTCCTCACACAAATTGGATCTCAATCCTAGACAGTCTCCTTCTTTTGTCTTCTTCTTGGCAGGTTCCACAGGCTGTGTCTTGTTGCGTTTTCTCTTTTTTTTTTTTTTTGAGACGGAGTCTCACTCTGTCGCCCAGGCTGGAGTGTAATGGCGTGATCTTGGCTCACTGCAACATCCACCTCCTGGGTTCAAGTGATTCTTGTGCCTCAGTCTCCCAAGTAGCTGGGACTACAGGCACATGCCACCACACCTGGCTAATTTTTTGTATTTTTAGTAGAGACGGGGTTTCACCATGTTGGCCCAGTTGGTCTTAAACTCCTGACCTCAGGTGATCTGCTCACCTCAGCCTCCCAAAGTGCTGAGATTATAGGCTTGAGCCACCACACCTGGCCGCGTTTCCTCTTATAATTGCTGTTTCCACTCTACCTTTGGGGTTTGCTTCTCTCACAGAGTAACTTCTCAGACTAGGTTTCAATCCTCCAGCTCTCTATTTCCTTGCAGCTCACAATGAAACCAGCAGATAGCACAAAAGACTGGAAATTAAAGTGAGAAATTCCGTACTGGGTGCATCTATTAGGTGACAGAGACCTTATGGCTCATAAAACCTAAAATATTTACTATCTGGCACTTTAAGAAAAGTTTACCAACTCTTTTCCTAAATAAAAAATAGAGTAACATACTGAGGCTGAGGCACGAGAATCACTTGAACCCAGGAGGCGGAGGTTGTAGTGAGCCGAGGCAGCTCCACTGCACTCCAGCCTGGGTGACAGAGCAAGACTCCATCTCAAAAAAATAAAAAATATATAAAAAGATGCATACATTGATTCTCCTTTTTGAGCTCCATCAGACTCAAGCCTTAGGCCCCCAGGGCCAGGGAGAAAGACTTCTTTCTAAAACCCAATCACCCAAAGGTGAAAGAAGCTAGAAAAATATCTTACCGCTCAAAAAATGAACAAAGTGTCAATGCATGAAAGGTTCAGTACAGAATCTTTTTGTGATTTCCAGTAACACAGGTGATTCTGCGTATGGAGAACAAAATAGTAAGACTGGCTTCAGACCTTTTGGTTAGAGGTTCAAACACCCCACTGTCGCTGGCTAGTGAATAATCCGAGAGGCATGTGGAGATGCAGCGTACCGTCCTCTCCAACCTCTTGGCACTGTCTTCTCAAAGAGTCACTGCTGCAAGTAAGGGACACACACAGGGTCAGGAAATGACAGCACCGGGCACCGGGGTCCTTGACGCTGGAGCACACACTTCATCACTGAGTGTTCCAGAGACTCACTGGGACACACACACGGTGACATGCTGTGCTCTAGTTGTTTTTCACATTGGAAAATTGAAGAAATGAACTTCTGGCTACCTCTTGGATTCATAAATCTATTTCCACCCCCTTAATGAACACACAGAACATAAGATGATGACGAGAAGCCCCTCAAATGGCACTTTCTGAAAGCCGCGCACACCCACGAGACCGGAAAGCAGCATTAGCCCAATGGGAACAGCAGCGGCACTCGCCAAGAGGTCATGGTTTTCACTGCCTTCTTTATGCTGTCAGATATTTCCCATGTTTTATACAACAAATACTGCTTTTATACTCAAGAAAAAAACATTTTAGTTATCCAAATAAACGCTGGAAAAATTAGCAACCTTCAAAGCAGAGGACACAGTTGAACCCACACTCATCCTCTGAAAACACCACCTGGGAGGCCTGCGGCCCCGGGGGGAGGAAGCTGGGGCTCAAGCCTGGTCGTCTCAGTGACAGCAGGCAGGAGCCTTCCAGCCGCCCTTCTGGGTTAGCACGCTGCTATTCCTGGCACGCTTATTTTTATCTTTCACATCAATTTTATTCAAGAGCCAAAAATAGCCATTGAAACATTTCCTTTTAACATTTCATCAGCCATTTCTACCCATTTCCTCATAGCAATAAGTTCCTTTTAACAAAACCAATACAAACGTGTATATAATCTTCCCGCGCTAAATGCACCTGTGAGCCCAGGAGTCTGCTTTCTGGAGGGGCGCACTCGGCTGGAATATGGAATCAAATTGGAAGCCCCAGCTGGGCACTCCATCGTCACTCAAAGCCAGCTCCCGCTTTCATCTCTGCACTTTTCTTTGGCTGAGTTCTAGAAACGGAAAGGGTTGACCTTTGTGCCTTCCTAAACTGACTCCACTGGTGACCGTCTCTCCTTTCAACCAAACTATCATCCATGCCAATGAAATACGAACATGTTCAACAGCACACGGAGCACATGGGGCTGTGGCCTTTGGCCTTGCGAGGTCAAGTGGAGGCTGAGTGAATCTTCCAAAGGTCCGCCATGCCACATCCGGGGAATTTGCTGCTTCTCCCCCATCAGCCAGGGCTGGAAGCTGGCCTCCATCCTGGGGTGGCCGGAGTCACTGCCTCTCAGACAGATCAGGACTCCAGACGCCAGCTCTCCTCTTTATCCCCGCCACGTGGAAGGACTCAAACACCTGGCCCTAAACTGCAAATGGAAGCACCCCCATCCACTGCATCAACCCCCAGCAAAGGAAACCACCACTACCATTTGCATTCCCAGCCCTGACACGCGTGGTCCCCAGACTCAGCTGTAGATGCCTGCAAGGAAACATCACCAGGTAACGAGGCTAAGCACTGCAACCACCCTAGCCCAAGGCACAAGTCTGGCCACATTTCTCTCTCATCATTGCCATAGAAGTCAATGCAGAGAGGAAAGAAATGAAGGAGCTAATCCTCGAAGCCCAGGCTGAGTCACTGGACCCACAGGGTGTGTGGAAGTAGGAATTGCCAGGAGGAAGTCCCATCGGCAACTGCCCCGGCTGAGAAAAAGCACAGACTCTACGCTCCACACCCAGGACGCCTGCCCTGGGGCTTCAAGGGACAGAGGTGGGCCCTCACGAGCAGTGCCAGGGAGAGAAGGGTCAAATCTTCCCCATGTTCATGTGAAAATCTCTTTACTCCCTTTTCATCATTCAAGACAGTCACTAAGAGCCAAGGACGTGAACACTGCTAGGTAAAAAGGAAGAAAATATAGTAAAACCACAGCATAGCAAAGCTGCCAGGTGGCATATGACAGCAATGAACGCCATTACATTCCAGAAACAAACACATACAGGGAATGAACAGTGAAAGTGTCTAGGAAAGTTCTTAAACAGCTTTTGTAGCCACCATGAATATTAACAATGAGATAATGATAAGGCCAATTGCTAAGTAGTGTTGAAGCGCAGCTATAAGGTAACCCTCGTTGGCCACACCCCAGCCATCCTGAACACATCCATCCACAGCACAAAGGTATGCCTGGGGCCTGAGCAACAACACTGAGCAAGGGGACTCCCAAGGCCACTTACAGTGAGCACTTCTGTCGAGCCGCATGAGAACAGATAAAAAAAAAAAAGCAGAAAGTGAAAACACTGCAGAATTTAAGCCAACAACATTAAATGGAGTATCAGTATCATAAAAACATCAATATGAGCAAAGTCAAGATTTTTACAGGTTTTGATTAGCTAATACTAATGGGTAGATGAAAATAGATAAGTATTTCATAATCACAACACATTTGACTTTTTAAAATCCAGGGAAGACAAAACTGTAACAAAAACGTAAATAGCATGAAAGACCACAGTGTATTGCCCCACTCCTTTGACCTGCCTTCTGTTTCCTCCAATTGATTGAAAACACAAGGGAAAAATCATTCAGTGGCTGGTTTGCAAGTTTGGACAACCTTGATTTTTATCTTACAAAAATTTTGTCTTATTAAGACTTGCTGGGGGACGAACTTAGACCGCAATGTTCCCAGCACAGCTGATACATGATGGGGCAGGGGAGGCGAGGAGCCCCCCAGTGTCCATGCCTGAAGCTGGCTACACAACCCGGCCCTCTGGGGACACCCAGCAGGGTCAAGTATGTCAAGTTTCTAAGGACACAAATAAATGTGTCCTTGGAACAACATAATATATATCTGTCCTTGAAACAATGTAATAGATGTAACGTATAAAACTACCACCAGATGGCAGTATCATAAAAAGCTACCACTAGTCGGCAGTGTCACCCAAGAAACCACCACCGATGTCATATAAGAGTCTACCACCAGATGGCAGTGTCACTCGGGAATTTATCGGCGGTGTCATATAAGAATCTGCCACCAGATGGCAGTGCCATACAAGAATTCATCACCAATGTCATATAAGAATCCGCCACCAGATGGCAGTGCCGTGCAAGAATTCATCACCAATGTCATATACGAATCCGCCACAAGATGGCAGTGCCATACAAGAATTCATCATCAATGTCATATACGAATCCGCCACAAGATGGCAGTGTAATACAAGTAATAATCACGAATGACTTATGACTCCACCAGGAGATGGCAGTGTCTACACACGTAAGCAAATACTTCCCAGTCTGAGAAATTTCGACCATTATAGCATCTGCCACGGAAAGCAAAGGAAAAAATAAAGAAATCAGGATGTGAAATTAAGTCAGCGCTTCTCTCTCCCACTCTGTCTCTCCTCTGTCCCAAAGTGGCCCTTGGGCCTTGTGCAGATTTCATGCCTAACTAGACTGACATTCTGGACTCTCAATCCCTTAAGGAGAAGGTGGTGGGAGAGAGGAAGGAGACTAAGAAAAAAGTCCTAATTGGATATTTCCTTTTTGACTGAACGGAATAAACATGGAGCAATCAACGTGTGGTTATAAAGAGGAACAAAGCTAATGAAGGATACCTGCATGTATGGACTTCAGAAACAATATATCTGGGGATACCAAAGTGTGTTTGCAAACACAGGGGCAGACACCAAAATAGAGATACCAAAAAGTCATGGGGCAGTCTCAGAACATGATGGCCTCTGGTTACGCAGGTAAGTGCCAACAGACTACTATTTTATAGAGTGATGAACCTATCTATTGATCCACCAATCCATCTATCTCTTGGGTAACAGAATGGTGGTAAATGGAAGGGGTCACAGAGTTGACTGCATTCAAGGGTGGAAAAGGTGAGACTCAGTCCAGGTATGTGTTCAAGGTCACACAGCTAGAAGTGGACAGGGCAGGGAACAAAAGCTTGGTCTCCCAGGTGCTAGTTTGAAGCTGTTTCCACTACACCACACTGGATCTGCTCTCTAGTTTTCTTTCTACCCTTTGAAGCATAAATACTCCATGGTATGTGACTAGGGTTTCTCAGCCTCAGCCCTCTTGACATTTGGGGCTGGACCATTCTCGAGGGGGAGGGGGTGCTGCCTTGTGCATGGTAGGGTGCTTAGCAGCATCCCTGGCCTACAGTCCCTACACTCACCAGATGCCAGGAGCATCTCCCATCCCCTAGTTGTGACAACCAAAAATGTTTCCAGACGTTGCCAAGTGTTCCCCAGGGGCAGGAGGCAAAAACACCCCTGGCTGAGATCCACTATGCTGCACAAATTATCTAGTGTTTGCCTCAATGGAACATTTAAAACATTTTTGCTGTGCAAATAAAAGTCAATTAAATGGGCTGAACTTCAGGAACGGGAGACCTTGTTCTTGATCCTCTTTAAAACCAAAGGAAGATAAAGTTGCCATGGGTGGCTCACAAAAGCACATGGGATCAATATTCCCTTCGATAGCAGTTTGGTCTTCCAAGCAGGCTACAAGCAGAAAGACCCCAGCTCCAAGGAGGAGCTGAACCAACACCATCTGAATGGATGAGGCTCCACGGAGCTCTGTGTTTTTCCATTTGAAGAACCACCAGAGAAACCAATTCAGTAGAAATGACTGATACGTACAGGCATGTCTTTTGAAATTACCCAATTATTTTCACTTCCACATTTGATAGAATTATGTTCTTGAAAACTATAAAAGATACAGAGATGTCAAAGCAACAAAAGAAGTCGAGATTTCCACTAGTTACAAGCAGACACCTGTTGGCATAATGGTCTCAGGCGGGCACACACTGACGGTTCCATCTCAGCAGGCATGCTGCAAAGGTCACGAAGGCCCTAATCCATCTCTAGCAGCCTCTGAATGTGGAAGACTGTGTGGTTCTTACCCTAGTTTTCAACAATTAAGTATTTTTTGAAAACAAGCCAAATACCTAGGAAAGACAACTTTGTCAACTTCAATGATCTTTCCCCAACACAGATCAGAAAGAGCAGGTGTGTGCTCCTCCTGATCACATCAATATTCCTAAATGTAGAGCTCACCATGGACCTGGAAAGCCAGCCGTCCTCACTCTGGACCCCACAGTTTCCTCCCTGGACATAACCCTTGCCCCGCAGGAGGCCGCATCCGCACTTACTTCCACCCAGGGGAGCGCCAGCTGGTGGGAGTCCTCGCTCGTGCGACCCTTCCCCATCCCCAGGGACCCCGTGTGGCTGAAGGGCCGCCACGCCTGGTAAGTCTTCGTTCCCCAAAGCTGAGGCATGGGCCCACAGTGTGTCCAGGGCCCCCAGGCCTGGCCCCTCCCAGCTTTCTGCCAGCTGCGCCAGTGGTGAGTCCCGCCAGCAGGGAGGAAGGGCATGTCCAGGGGTGAGCTTGGGGGCGGCAGCGAGGACAGGGAGGAGCGGGAGGACAGCGACGCCAGAGACTGGGGTGTGTCCAGGGACCGCCTCTGCTTGTGGAAACCGGAGGGACCTGGGGGCTCTGAAAAGGGGGCATCTCACCCCAGCGCATTGAAGGGAATGAGGTGGAAGTGTAGAAGCTGGTCGCCCTCAGCGATGGGCATCTCGTACTGCGGGAGGCCGTAGATGTCCATGAAGCTGACCGAGCTCAGGGAGCCCCAGCTGGAGGCCAGAGACCACGGCTGCTCTCCGAGGACACTGGCAGGGTGCTGGCACACAGGCTGAAATGAGACAGCATGGCCATCTGAGATGGCCGGGCAGCCACCCCTGCTCACCCTGTGAGCACGGAAAGAGTAGCAGAGAGCAGTCAAGTCGGCAACAGCAGAGACCCGTGCCCAAGTCCCAGTCCCAGTCCTGGCTGGAACACCTACTAGCCAGGTACACTTGCTTAAGCCATTCATCCCCTCTGGGCTCCCATGGGCTCACTGGGGCTGGAGTGAGAACAGTTCCCACCTCGGGCATTGTTAGGAGGAATATCTGAGAAAATGACACATCTAAGGCCCTTGACATTGCACTCTACCATATGGTAAGGGCTGAAGAATGTGCGCAGAGCCATTCTTGAGCAGCCAAATCTTACTAGCTTAAAAAATTCATATGCTTTAAAAAAAAACCCAAAAGAAAAATGTGCATGTGTATAGATGTACACTCCTGAAACTGTTAATTAGGTTACAAAATCCTTGAATACATTTGACTTCAGGCCTCTTACCCTGAAGCCAAATGTGGTTCTCTCCATATTCCTTGAGTCATACAGCAGTAGCGTGTTAAATGTATAATGTATCCATTCTGTGTTAACAACATTTCAGGTCGAGCTCCAGCAGGAGAAAAATAAGCTACAAGAAACGAGTTCATGTACCAGTCATTGGAACACTATGAACAAATACAGTTTTCTCTTTGAAAGTAACCTACCTTTTTAACTGGGACTGAAGGTAGGATGTTAAGCGGGTGGCTTCTTCCAGCTGCATAAGTAGACAATTCCTTTTTTCCTGAAGCAGAATCCTGTAGGTAAGAAAACAGTTGATGAGTACATTTCAAAAAACAGGGAGAATATTTTCATAACAAGACATTCCACTATCAATTCCCTCCAACTGAATCAGGTTGCGATGACCCCCCATTCTCAAAGCACCCAGCTCACAAGGGCCAAGATCACACATCCCTGGCACCCTGAGCAGGGCCTGCTACTCTGTGAAAGCACCAGGCACAGTGCACGGGGGAGGGGATGCCTGAGAAGAGGAGTGGGCACGGGGATGGGTCAATGTGTGGGTGGGTGGCTGGGTGGGTGAGCTACAGGTGGACAGATAGGTGGGCAGCTAGATGGGTGGGTGGCTGGATGGGTGGGTGGCTAGATGGATGGATGGGTGGGTGGGTGGCTAGATGGGTGGCTGGGAGGGTGGGTGGCTGGATGGGTGGGTGGATGGGTGGCTGGGTGGGTGGATGGGTGGCTGGGTGGGTGGCTGAGTGGGTGGCTGGATGGGTAGGTGGCTGGGTGGGTGGCTGGATGGGTAGGTGGCTGGGTGGGTGGCTGGATGGGTGGCTGTACGGGTGGCTGTACGGGTGGCTGGGTGGGTGGCTGGGGATGGCTGCTTGGATGGATAGGAGGAGGGTGAAGTGAGCAGAAGGACAGATAACTAGCAGATGAGCTCAAATGCAGAGCACGCAGTCATCTGTTCAAATTCCTTGGAACAAATCAGATTCCCTCATACTAGGCCACCTTCTAGACAAGAACAAATATCATTCTAAATTTATACAGTTAAAACATTAGAAGCAAATGAAACAAAATAGCAGCCGTTGCCATCTCCAGGTTATGGGGTTGGAGGTATTTTTGTTTTCCTTCCTTCTACTTTTTTCTACTTAGTAATTTTCTAGAATAAAATTTGTTCCTACTGCAGTAAGCCCACCACCTAGAATCGAGCCTACCATGGATAGGCACTCAATAAACAGTTGTTGGACAACTCCATGAATAAATATGTTCACCTCTAGAAGGAAACACTCCTGGTTTACAAATGGAAATGACACTGTGATGTGTGGCCACAGTAGGCCCCTTTAATACCTTCCTCATTCCACCAACAGGGAACGGGACATGCTGAAGGGGTCTGAAGAGCTTGGCTAGGTGGGAGTGAGAGGAAACCAGACACAGTGTGCAACAGCAGCCTGGGATTCAGAGAATCCCACCTGGCCGGTCACTCACAAGCTGTGTGGCCTTAGGCAAATGTCTCACCCTCTCTGAGCCCTTAGTTTCATTACCTGTAAAAATGGAGTCCACAATCTCCAGCTCAGGGAACTGATGATGCATAGATAAAATAATGTACATCAAATGACACGTGATCGACAAAGAGCTGCTATCACCCATAAAGGAAACAGATGTGCCACCAACTTAGGATAAGGAAGACAAACCAGTCTGAGTTTGTTTACATGTTTCAACCACATGCCATAAATTCTGATGAGCCTTTGTTTCTCTTGATGCAAACAAAATTCCAAATGGTGCCATGCAGAGGCCAGCTGGCAACAGAGTACAAGCATTGTTGCACATGAGCCACGACACAACCCACTTTCAAGTTCAATATCACATATTGAAACCAATGCTTTCCAAAGCATGACTCAAAGACCCCTGCAGATCCCTGAAACTCCTTCAGGGGTCCCATGAGGTCCCCTCCTTCCCAACGGCATTCAGTAGGCAGCTAGATGGTCTTCACGTGTTCAGTCAAAATGACCCCATCTCAACTGGCCAAATGCACCAAGGGCCAAAGCAGCTGCCTTCTAGCAAGCCAGATGCTAAAGAGATGGACAGCAAGGGCAAATAATACCACTCTTCTCACTACAGTTTTTTGTTTCAAAAATTTTTATCAGTCATAAAAATATTACCAATATTAACACATAATAAGGTTTTTATTGTCTTTTTTTATTTGTTGAGATGGGGCCTTGCTCTGTTGTGCAGGCTGAAGTGCAGTGGTGGGATCAGAGCTCACTGCAACCTCCACCTCCCAGGATCAAGTCATCTTCCCACCTCAGGCTCCCAAGTAGCTGGGACCACAGGCACGTGCCACCACACCCAGCTAACTTTTGTATTTTTTGTAAAGATGAGGTTTTGTCGTGTTGCCTAGGCTGGTCTCAAACTCCTGAACTAAAGTAATCCTCCTGCCTTGGCCTCCCAAAGTGCTGGGATTACAGGCTTGAGCCACTGTGCCTGGCCTATTGTTATCTTTAATAAATAAATATTTAAAAAATTCCCCAGGGCTAACTTCTAAATTAGTAAATACTGACAGATAAAAATCCACGTAAACACTGACAGGTCCCTGGGTGGGGAAAAATGAAAAACAAAACAAAACAGTTAGAAAAAAGAACTTTAAAAAAACTAACACAAACAAAAGCTCTTTGGAATCCACAGCACTTTAACATTGGAATGAGGTTCTGAGACCAAAATGTTTGAGAACAGCTGTAATAAACTCTTGAGTAGAATGTTCTAAGATTCCACTTACCTATGATATTTTAATTTTTAAGGAAAATGTTTTGATAGCTTGTACACATGAAAGTAATGTTTAAACAGCAATTCTGGGGCCAGGCGTGGTGGCTCACACCTGTTATCCCAACACTTTGGGAGGCCGAGGCGGGCAGATCACGAGGTCAGGAGATCGAGACCATCCTGGTTAACACAGTGAAACCTGTCTCTACCAAAAATACAAAAAATTAGCTGGGCGTGGTCATGGGTGCCTGTAGTCCCAGCTACTTGGGAGGCTGAGGCAGGAGAAAGGCATGAACCTGGGAGTCGGAGCTTGCAGTGAACCGAGATCGCGCCACTGCACTCCAGCCTGGGTGACAGAGCGAGACTCTGTCTCAAAAAAAAAAAAAAAAAGAAAAAGCAATTCTGAAGTTCCACTGAGGGGCTTATAGAAAGGCACACTGCTTTGTATGCACTGCCTCATTCCTTACCGGTCTTTGGGTTGTATCCCTGCTTTTCAGATGAAGAAACTCATATACAGTAGCTTGCCTCTGCTACACAAGTTCAAAGTTCAGTCAGGCTGGCTTGACCCTAAAGCCAAGGCACATTACCAACAAACAGGCATTTCCTTTACTACTGAAAAACATTTCCCCAATTTTCTGTGATACTCACATCCTATCTGATGCTTATCAAGGGCGATATCCTCAAAAACCCCATCTTTTTCAGAAGATGGGGAGCTGAGGGTTTTCAAAGGGAGTTTAAAAGTGAGTTCAAAATACATCCCTCATTGAGCTTTGGAGCTGTAACTTGGAACCCACTCTCACAAGCACCAGGACACTATTAAGTCACAGAGGACCCCAGGGGCAGAGATGACACCAGCAGAGCGTATCCAGTGGCAAACAGTGACCAGCCCCAGGAAGCAATTTGTTGTAGGGAATTTACCCAAGCCCGGTCCAAGGCTATTAACATTTTTCTTAATGCTTTTCAGAAATTCTAACCCAACCTGAATTCTATTAGCTCAAATTCCAAATTAATAGAACCTAAATTGAGTTCCTACTGAAGACTGGCTCCACTCTTGAGTGACCAGGTAGAATTTCCAACCCATCGCTAAATCCGTCAGTACATTCCAGCTCTGTTTTCACACAGATGACATACAGATACATTCATATGTATGGCTCGGTTTTAGACTGCCTTTAGTCATGACTTATTTTCAGATTGTTTTATCTGTAGTGAAAAAAGTTTTAGATCAAATTCCCCCCTTCTATCCAATACAACACATTTGTCATTATACAAATAGGTGCATTTTGGAGTGTGCAAGAGACAGTGCATCTGGATACAAGATCACACACAAGTGCCCATGAGTGCCACATGTGCAGTCTAATTTTATGCTGGTTATTCTGAAAGTTGCAGATGACTAGAAATGTAACTTCCTTACCAAACAGGGGCCACGCTGGCAATAACTGAGACATCTAAAAACTGGCTGGAACATAAACTGCTAGAATAAGAGTCTTAGGCATTTGCCTGACTTCTGTACTTATATTTTCAACAAAAAGAAAAGGGATTACAGTTTCCTGGCAGAAAACTGGCCAGGGCCCAACTCCTAAAGCACATAGCCTTGTGTCTCCAATTCAAAGGAAACTAACTTCAAAGAATATTTACCACTGCTATGAAAAGGAGTAGAAAAGTAAGCTAACAGATTAAGAAAATATAAAGTCTAATTTACTGTCTTCATTTACTTTACATAAAGTACTTTATTGTAAAGATGCCATTAAATTATGACAAAGGAAAACGTGACTTCAGGTTCCGCAGAACCAAATTTTTGCTTTTTGATAGATCTTTCATTTTATAATCACCCCTATAATAAAAGCAGTCATCCTTGGAAAGAGGATTTCTCAGGATGACAGGCATCTTGCAATAGAGACGTGGGGTTCTCTGTTGAACATCAGCATCTTGTATAAATGCCTGCCACACACTAACATGAGCAAGCTAAAATAACAAAGGATATCACAAGCATTGACACAAGCCTTCCGAGAGATTATCTAGGGTATGTGTCCTTCATCTCCAGCCTGCTCCCTCAGCCCAGGAGATGTGCACCAGCTCCCTCCAGAGATGCCGGCTCTGAGCAGCTGGGAGGCCGCTGCACGTATCATCTGCCAGGGCGGGAGGCTTGAAGGAGGTGAGCATCTCTCTCTTTCTCCCCCCGGATGACACCCCAGCCAGGCAAACGCCTCCCATTTGCTGCTGATGACACTGCAGGTGAGACAGGCAGACTGGGCCCAGCTCTACAGCTGGCACAGCTCAGCCTTAAGGCGCCAACCTCACTCTCTCTGCACCTGGCCCACGCCGGGTCTCCTAATGCTGCCAGCCTGTGCTGGGGGAAGCCTCCTACCATGTGGCCCCATACTTGCACACTGCAAGCACCCCTCCATTGAAGGGAGGTGGCATGGAGAAATGGGCCCTGTGTGTACCGGCACAGAAGGCCCAGAGCTACAAGCGCCCCACCCCCATGAGATGTGCGTGCCAGTGCTTAGCACATGTGGATGTGCTTCTCCCGCCAAGGTCATTTAGCGGCAGATTCAGGAAACACACTTGGGGCTATTAGGTCCTGGTCGAGGGCTCTGAGTCCCAGGACTCAGCACCTGGGCTGGTCTCACGTGAGGCCCCCATGTGAGTCAAAGCTGGTCTGGCTTTGCTGTCCCCACCCTTGAACCCAGGCATCGGGGCTAACACTGGCTCCATGGAGGGCTGCAGACTTGTACTCAGGGGCCACAGCACGTGTGTGTGCTGGATTTCCACATGGTGACAGCAGCCACAGTCAAAGGAGCATGGGTGTGGGGCCCTGAGATGCAGGCGACATTTGTGGGGCCAAGTCCTCCCCCCTTCACAGAGAAGCAACAGCAACTCCCAGGCCCTCCTATGCAGAACACACATACAAGAATATCAGGGGTGGAACAGAAGGAAATGTTTAGCTGAAAACAAACGCAGCCGTGCAAGAGCACAGTAGAAAACTTCAGCTGCACAGTCCCTTTTACATTCAGATTCTCCTCGTGGTTGATTCCAGGTGAAGTGACAGGGCATGCCACCATCTCAGGCAAAATGAAATTCACCTGCCCAGGGCTCTGAGCTCAACTCTCCAGACACCACCGCTTCCCTCAGGCTGCCATGAGCCCCTCGTGCCAAGCCACAGACTTGTCTCCTATGAAGATGACCCATGAACATCCAAGCATAAAGGACGCCAACAATACAGACACCCATTGTGAAACAGTAGGAGTAAGAGCATCTGAACAGATCCAATCATCCAAGCGTCTATTAGAGTCTCTGTGGAGCTGCTCATTTGAGCTCCGGGGGCGAGACTTTAACACGTGGGGGAGGGGCTGCTCTCCAAAGCCCAGCTGATAGCCACAGAGAAACTGCTGCTAAGTGTGGAAGGCAGGCCCAGCCTTTGACACAATCTGCAATCTCACACAGCAAGTGGAAACCAGGACACATGGCACATGAGGAAAGGCTGAACAACCGAGTGGCACCGAATACCAAAGCCGCCATGCTGGCTTTGCTTGTCCTGCGTGGTGAAGGAGCCTTGGGACAGATGCACGACAGGTGGCCAGCTTCCCAATGCCAGAGAAGAGCAGGCTCTCCTGGTTAGAAATCAAAGTTGGAAAGGAAAGCAGTAGGTGGATACCCACCATGCTCACCATGTCAGGAACAGGGAATTCTTCCCCCCATGCAACAGAGCTGCCCGGGCCGGAGTGGGACCACAGCCTGCTCAGGGCACTGTCCCACAAAGGCAGGTGAAAGCACCAAGCACAAACTTCGGGAAGGGTGGGGCATGGTGGGAGGTGGAGGTCACCCATCTTCCCTCACTCCTTCCCCCTTATCACCTCCTGCTTCAGAGCAGAGGCTCCAGAGACCCAGGGAGCAGAAGGCAGTGTCCCCCACTGCATGCCCCTCCTAGACCAGGGAACATCCAGGCAGGAGAAGCTCTGAGCGATCATCAGGAACACCCTTCAGCCACACACAAGCCACCCCGTGGAGTTTTTCCAGCAGGCTTTCCGCTGGAGGTCCTGTCCCCGCTGACCCATCTCTCCATGGCGCTTTGTGCGGAGGTGGCCCGTGCACATCGCAGCTCCTCCTCCAGGCGCTCCCGCTCCTCCTCCAGCAGGGCCACATCTCCCGCGGAGCGGCGCTATGCAATGATGAGCTGAAGCTCCTGCCGCAGGGCCTCCTTCTCCTTGATGAGCTGCAGCCGGTCCCTGTCAGCCTCGGCGGTGCCTGGCCGGGACTCATTGTCAAGCTGGGCCAGCTGCTGCTGGATGTTGGTGACTTTGCAAGAGAGACAGGGAGGAAACAAGGACATCAGCGGACTGAAAACGCCATCTTCACATCGTCTCCACGTTCCACACTGATTCTGTAAACTCCCTTTGCCAAATAAGTAGTGAAATGATTGCACCAAGTGACCCTTACACTTTAAAGGATTTGGAAACAATGTCCTAAAAAAATGGTGCAGAAATCTTTTCCTGAAGCTCCCTTAGCCTGAGATTCGAGATGACAATAACCCCATCGTGCCTGTTCCGAAGACCTGACAAAAAGGCCAGCAGCCCTCAACATGCCCATACTCTGGGCGGCTCAGACTCCTGGTTTCCTACGTGAAACTGTCCCAGAGCAGGAGGGAGTCTGCTTGTTTCTTCTTCTTCAGTAGCTAAACAGCATGCTGGACCCCCAGAAGCGCTGCAGGCCTCCCGCCTCCTCAGCTGTGTCTAACGACTGTCAGCCGCTTTAGCAAAGTAACAAAGGAGAAATGCCCTCATCATCTGGCTTCCTGAAGGGAAGACCTTCGAAGCCCCATGCTCCATGTCTTCTGGTTCTGTGTGCTCCTCCCTGCACCAGAGCCCCTGGCCATACGTGAATTCAAAACACCTTGCAGAGAGCAAGTGGGCACTCGACAAAAGCTGAGTGCATTGAATAGTGAACAAACACGCCTGAAAATATGTGAGAGGACGAGAGGCAGCCCTGTGAGCGTGGATGCTGCTGAGAGATGACCTGGGTGGATGCAAAGTGCAGAAATCCTCAAGGTGGAAAAACGGAGGCTCCTTTCAGTTTCCGTGCCTCGAAATTTCCAAGTGCTTGCTTGGCAAACAGACTGCATTACTTTTTGTGTCATGAGGTGCTGTTGAATGCAGATTAAGTGAAACAGATGTGGCCTGTTTTTAAAGCATCCTTTAAAAGTAAGAGTAGAATGTTTTAAACCCTTTAAGTAGGGTTAAAGAGGAGGGATATGTTTCCAGGGAGAAACTAGGAATGGCAAAATCAACCTGAACCCCGTGCTGTGGAGGCCATAGTTTGGCATACTCTCCCAAAAACAAAATCCAAAGGCTTCTCTGACATCACAAAGAGCTATGAGAACAGGGAAGTGGCAGGCACACATGGCCCTATATCCTCCGAGGGAGATGCAGGGCAGAGGTGCTCCTGAGACTGACTCCTCCTGTGCCCGTGGTCCACGGCACTAACCAAGGCTGGCTTCCCACCTGCTGGGTCTAGACCTCAGAAGCCTTCTCTACACTATGAGCCATGTGGATATCCCCAACTGACTAGCATTGCCACACACGTTAAAACCTGCCACCCAGCCCTGAGCCAAGTCAGGCTTCACCTAAACTAGACACGAGCACAGGGACTCATGAGGATCAGGCATGACTCCCTCTCTAGCCACCAAACAAATCTGAAAGCCCACAGTTAAGGAAAGAAATGGGTACACAAGTTACAGTTTAAATGTATGCATTTTACTCAAGTCCACTTCAACAAGTTAAAGACACTAGTTGAATGTCAGTAGCTTTATTAGACAAGTTATTTTTGAACTTAAAACTAATTTCCGGAAAATGTGTGGGAAGATGGTGCCAAACCATGTCACCAGAAAAACTAATGACAGAGGCAGCTGAACAGGGCTAGGACTCCAACTGGGCTTAAGCATCCACCTATGTCTAATTAGTGTAATTAAAATTTGTGGCAGTCATATACCGAAAGCCCAAGGAAAATACACTCGAAGCAAACCCACAAATAAGTCAGTGCTAAATCAGACATTATACCCAATGACATTTCTGGAACATTCTACAGTAGACCAAGACAAGTTAAGAAATAAATATAAAAGATGGAGAACCATCAGCAAATCTGTGTCCTCATACTTTTTTTCATTTCCATTTATCTGATCCATAGGAAAGTCTACCTGAGCCCAGCTAAATTTTGCCCATTTTGTACTCATGCTAATTATCATACATATAATATAAACAGAAGTATTTTACAAAGCACTCCTTTTGAGTTTTCTGAGACTTAAATATGAAGAGATCAAGATTCCATTTGAGTCTGCCAGCTCTAGGTTAGCTGCTAGCCTACAAGGATTCGAGCTGTTGAAGGTGGCAGAAGATCCAATTCCAGATAATCACAACTTTTCCAGGAAAATCTCAAGTAATATGCACTATCAGAAAAAAAAAATGAGGAAAAAAATGAATTATAGGAGGGAGGAGAGGCAAAGGGTGAGTTTCAAAAGGGCTGTCTGCTGCAGGCTTAAAGAAACAGAACAGCAGCCCAAATTAAACCATGTCCTGTCACTTCCCACAGCTGGCAGGAAAAATATGCAAGGACATACAGCAAGGGATGACATCTCCAGCAGAAACAAAATCTGGATGAGGTTGACTTCTTGCAACCCATCTGGAAATGTTTGGGGTGTGCTGAATGCTAGGCAATCATTTCCGTGCCTTCGAATTGTGGGGTTTAATAATAAAATTTCAAAACAATGCAACAATGCAAACAATCTCATCTTCATTTCAGAGCTATATTTGAATCTAGAAGAAACTGGAATATATTGGAAAGTTCAATTTCTTTCTTTGTCTCCATGTTCTAGGAGTGAATATTTGGGGCCTGCTTCAGCAAGGTCGAGAGAGGCACATCTGTCTGTCTGTACTGGAAGCCAAAAGCCCTAGGATTCCTTCAACAATCGATTGTTCTTATGTCCCCATGAGACAGACAAGACGGCTTTGCCTTTAAAGCCATGTGACTTGTCTACCTTGCCATGGGCTGGAAACAAGCCATCTGCAGGGAGTATCTTTAGTACATTAGGTTTACTTGAAGAAACAGACTTTCTGCCTAAGGCTAAACACAGAGGTACTGAGTTTCAATGCACCTTCTTCTACATCCATGCCAAACAGCTGATCCACTGGTTGGAGCCTTGCTCCTGTGAGTGCTGTTGTTCCAATTTTGGGTATTAAAGTAAAAACAATTTCCAGAAAGACTTTTCTTTGAAATATAATTTCAGTGAAATTAAATACATGGAAGTAAAGCGAGGTCATGGTTAAAGTTTGCAAAAAAATAAAAATAATAACTTTCCCAAGTTTTTTGTAAAGAGAACTATAGCGGCTTAAAATTAGAGAGGATTTTTTTTTTTTTTCTGTGAGTCAACTATATTCTTCAGTGATTCTTATTTTTGAGGGGTAATGCATTTTATGGCCTATATAAAATCTCTCCCAAATGCCTTTAAAAGCCTTAAAATATATGTCCCCATGTCCTGATAGTGAAGAAAGCAAATGTTCAATCAAGCATGCAGTTTCTTATTTATTATGTGATTCCCAAATTCTATTCCCTGAGCAGGTCTAATGTAGACAGACATAAAATATGAATCATTTTTCCCTTATGATTTTTGCCCATACACTTTTCTGTTACAACCCAGGCACCATTAAACCATGCATTTATGCCACAGAAACTATTTAGACTCTCACAAAAAAATGTGTCCCCCCAACCATCAAAAACAGTTGTTGGAAGGCAATTGAAGACCTCAGCCAGGACTTGAGTGACCAGGCCTAGGAAGTGACCCCGACAGTCTATAGTGCTTTTCCCACATTTGGTGATTGGTCAACAGTAGAGGGCTAAGAGGCTAAGAAACTGAGTGTGAAGTGATAGTTAAGAGGCTGGAGAGCCTAGCTGAATGTTTGGCACTCTCACAGGGCTGAAATGACCTAATGAGAATTTGGATCCCAGGAAGGAGATGGGACCTTGGTGGGGACCCTGGAAGGGCCACTCCTAGGAGTCCAAATGAATAAAACATAGACCAGCTGTCACAAAACCTAAAACCTGCTTTGAACTAGCTTAGTCCCAAACCAGATGAAGGCGGTCTGCTCTTACTCCAATTGTGTGCCATAAAGTCAAAGTCATTACTCTCTGGAGGCAGATAAAAGTTTACTAGGCATGCCATAAGACAAGACAACACAGGACTAAACGAGAAAGTCCAAGAAAAAAAACAATAGAAACGTACATAGGTATTATAGTCCTCAGGTAGAAACTTTTTTTTTTTTTTTTGAGGTGTAGTCTCACTCTGTCAACCCAGACTGGAGGCAGTGGTGTGATATAGACTCACTGCAACCTCAGCCTCCCGCGTAGCTGGGATGACAGGCATGCGCAACCATGCCTGGCTAACTTTTTTAACGGGGTTTCATCATGTTGGCCAGGCTGGTCTTGAACTCCTGACTTAAGGTGAACCACCTGCCTAGGCCTCCCAAAGTGCTGCGATTACAAGTGTGGGCGACCACGCCAGGCCAGTATTTTGCCACAATTTAAAATAAATTTTCTTTTTTTTTTCTTTTTTTCAAGTTTGTTCTCAGACTATATTCACAAAGTTACACGGCGGCTTACACTTCTGTAGGCCTTGTTGACAGTGCCGGCTTTTAGATATTGATGATCTTCATCTTTTTCTTATCTCCTCGGTAGAAGAATGGGATGCAGGAGGTGCTGCCTAAGACTGGGCGCTCCTGGGCGTTCTTCCTTCCACCAAGCAGCTGCATCATCTGCTGTGCAGTGCGGTTGTCATGGGAATAACCCTTCCCGGCCTCTCGCGCAGGCTCCACGCTGCCAGGGTGGCTCCTATCAGAAAGGTCTTTGGAGGGAGGGAGGCAGGGCTCTGAGCACCGCTCCTCCTGCATCTTCTCCTCCTGCTCTCCCATCCTCTCCTTCTCCCGCATCTTCTCCTCCTGCCCCCGCATCTTCTTCTCCTCCTCCCGCATCTTCTCCTCCTGCCCCCACATCTTCTCCTGCTTCTGCATCTCCTCTTCCTTCTCCCGCAGCTCCTTTTCCTGCTCCCGAAGCCTTTCCTCCTGTATCCACATCTTCTCCTCCTCCTCGCGCATCTTCTCATCCTGATCCCACAGCCTCTCCTCCTTCAATCGCAGCCTCTCATCCTGCTCCCGCATCTGCTCCTCCAGCTCGTGCATCTGCTCCTCCTGCTTCCACATCTGCTCCTCCACCTCTCCCATCTG